>NW_006160155.1:113207-187266 GCF_000334495.1 Tupaia belangeri chinensis | reverse complement strand
ATCTCTGCAGTATACTAGGGAAGAAGGTAAGCTAGAAAAGAACTAGAAAGGCTTCAGACTCAAACTCCCAGGTACAAAGATGGTTTAGGGTGAAATCCTGGACTGAAAAGTGGCTGGGGTGGTTATACTAATGTTTATATTACCAAATAGCCCCTCAGACCCTTTTCCTGACAAGTACTCGGGTATAAATTTGCCCAAGAAGAAAATTCCAGATCCTCATCTTCCTTAAAGAAACTAGGCAGTGGGGCCAGCAGGTTGGTATGGTGGTTAAGGCGTTGGACTCCCACATGGCCAACTGCAGTTTGAGTCTTAGACCTGGTGGCTTGCTTTCTCACTTTCCCTCTCACTCTCTCTGGTCAAAATTTTAAAAGGTCACATGTCGTACACAGCGTATTTATATCACTCTTAAATATAAATAGACAATCAGTATTAACAGATGTTTGAGAAGAGTATACCAAAAAATGAAGATACAGACCACCACTGCTGTGGTGTAGTGATAAGTCAAGTGTCCTGCAAGCCTGAAAGCAATATGGTCAACTGCAGGTTTGGATCCCTGAGCAGACCTTAAAATATGCTGGGTATGTGGGACCAGCAGATGGCATAATAATTACATTGCTGGACTCCCATGTAGTAGACTACAGTTTGAGTCCCAGACCTGGCAGCTTAAAATTCATGCCGGGCACGTGTGCGTGCATGTCCAAAATCCTGAGAGGAGAATGGTAAAGGGATTGTGGAGTGGCTATCCCACCTGGGGTGGTGGTGGTTTTTTCTCGCTTTCTGTCCCTGTCTCTCTTCAGAGTACCAATACCCTATAGCAAAAATCTCTCTCTCAAAAAAAAAAGAAAAATGCTGGGTATGCATACAGATGTCTAAGACCATGAGGAGCTACAGGGTTGAGGAAAGGGGATTAAGTTGTGATAAGACTCTGTCAAGAGCATTTCTCTCCCTAGAGCTCTTGTTATTCTTAAAAAAAAAAAAAGAAGACAAAAAAAAGAATTCCAATAAAACAAAGAACACAACACAATCAAAAAAGTTCAATTCTATTTAAAAATTGACAAGAACTGATTTACTGTTTAGATTTCTAGAAATATATATACACTCATACATATGTATATACACATACACACACACACGTGTGTGTGTATTTAGAGAGATTTTTATTATGGGGTGTGTGCGTGCTTGCTGGAGAGACAGAGAGAGATAGAGAAACAGAAAGCGAGAAATCACCCCATGGGGGTTGGCCATGCTGCAATCCCTTCTCTAGTCTCCTCTTAGAATCTTGGCCACGCAGGCACATACACCCTCTGTGAATTTTAAGCCACTAGGTCCAGGGCTCGAACCACAGTTGACTACATGAGAGTCCAGTGATGTAACCATTACACCATCTGCTGGTCCCTAGAAACCAATAAATTAACACAATGATTGAAAAGAGACCCACATTGTTGTTATTCACCATAAAATTTTAGAAAACTAGAATGAAGACATATTATGCATGCTTTTAGAGAAAAACTAAATCACAACGACATTTAGAAAAAAAGAATGGAATTAGACTTCTCAAAAACACTTGAGGCTAGAACATAACAAAGTCATGTCTTTGAGATTAAGAAAATAAACTATTTTTCTAGAATTCCATATGCAGCTAAATTATTAATCTAGAGCAAGAATAAATGGGACACTCACAGACATATTTAGGTCCAAAATATCTATCTCCTGGGACTAACAGATGGGGTAATGGTTATGCTGCTGGACTCCCATGCAGTCAACTGTGGTTTGAGTCCAGGACCTGATGGCTCAAACTCACGTTGGGCATGTGGAAGTGTGTGCCCCAAATCCTGAGAGGTGACTGGCAGAGAAGGGACTGTGGCATGGCCATCCCTGCTAGGGTGATTTCTTGCTTTCCGTCTGTCTCTTAGGCAAATGCTCACGCCTTATAGCGAAAAATCTCTAAAATTAAAAAAAATTAAAAATTTAACTCTGGAACAGGCCTAAGCCAGTCCATAAATCAGTGGTTAAGCTCCACATTGGGAGCTGGATCCCAGTGAACTTCAGAGTTTGATTCCCAGCCCTGGTGGCTTGAAAAATACACTGACAGATGTGCTTGCGTGCCCAGAATCCTGATGGAAAGGAGAAATGGAAAAAAGAGGAAAGTAGCATGACTACTCCTTGTTAAGAGGTGCTTGCGCTCTCTCTTTCTAGCAAACACATGCACTCTCTGGCAATAAAAAAAATATGATCTTCCTTGTGTTCTTTCTTGTCTTTCTTGAAAGCTAATGGAGGGTGATGGAAACCGTCAAAGCAAGAATTTAAGGAAAAATACATGGGACTCTAGAAACTGAGGATTTAACACAGATCAGATGTACGGGAGGTGCAGGATGATGGTGACGGAAAGTCTCAGGTAAAAGCTAAAGTACAAAAATGAGGGGCCCAAAAGCAACACCTGAAAGATAAGAAAAAAAGCCTAGAGGTAAAATGTAACTGATAACTAGTAGGTTTACCTATGCATAAAATAAATGAGAAGCTTTTGGAAGTTGTGCATAGAAGGGTCCAAAGGTACAAAGAAACTTGAGGAAATGAAAGATGAAGGAATTCTAAATTCCAGAAGAAACAAAATTTTTAGACATTAAAGAACACAACATGTCTCAGAAATGAAGATATACATAATCATGCTCATGATGAAAATGGATTTATCCAAAAACGATTGGAGAATTACTGGGAGAGAGGGCAAAATGTTTGTGATTAGGAGAGTTCATTGTTTATCTTACCACAGTAAGGAATCTAAAATGGATGGATTCAGAGATTGAAATATAGAGGTGGGTAACAGAGGAATTGTTGCATTGACTGTCAGAGAAGAGGGCAGGCAGGGCGTTCCTCTTCTGCACAGTAAACCCTTACATACAAGATGAGTTAACTATGTATATATATTATTTGAAAATATTAATTTAAAGAACCTTTTAGAATGAAAGCAACCATACATAATTCCATTTCGTCAGTACAATGTACTGAATCAAAACATAATTTATTACACTGCTATGTTTTTATTAAATGACCACATTATATCAAGAATGTTAAATACTCCGTATCTGTGAAGTACACTGCAAATACATTTTTTGCAGTAAGTAATCAAAGACTGCCTTAGGTACATAAAAAAGATACAAATATGAGAGCTACCTTTTCTTTCTTTCTCTTCTCTTATTTCTTTATGAGAGGGAGACAGGGAAAGGAAGAGAGTTGGAGACAGGTATACAACCTTGCCTGGTATGTTCAGGTGGCCCAAGAATTCAACCTCAGCCTTGACGCAGCCTCCGGCGTCCCAAGCGGAGGTGTACCAACATAGCTGGCCCAAGATGAAGTAAAATATTCGTGGTGGGTAAACAAAAAAAAATTGGTATTTTAACATTCCCTACGACCCTCAAAGATTCTTAAAAAGTAACCATTTCTTCTTGGCTGGTCTGAATTGAGCCAGCCTGGTCTCCCTTTTTTGAGAATGTACTTTGCATTGCTTAGTCAAATAGTTTCTATACAATCTGTTAAACAAAGCAAAACATTTATTTACCTATCAAATAGGTACTTTTATAATAAAAACTGTAATCCCTAATATCTGTGCTAAAAATGGTGCCAAATCAATGTATTATATTCTATACTGCATCAGTTGGGTATTATCATCCTCATCTTACATCAATGAGATTCATTTTACAGACATAAAAACTGAGGTTAGGGGCCAGAATGTGGCATGGTGGTGAAGGCGCTATACTTCCACATAGACCACTGCGGCTTGAACCCTGGAACTGTTCTTGAAAATCACACTAGATGTGTGTATTTGCGTGCATGCCCAAGATCCCAAGAGGAGAATGGAGAAGAGATTGCAGTGTGGCCATCCCCTGTAGGGGATCATTTCTCACTTTCCTTCTCACTGTCTCTGTTTCTCTTTGGCAAGAACATGCACCTTATGGCAAAACCCTAAAAAGCCCCCAAAAAGAAAAAAAAAATAAAAAATCAAGGCTATTCGAATAGCAACTACCAAATGCAGAAAAAAATGACAGCATTAAAAAAAAGAAATCACCATTTGGCAAACATCACAGTAATAACTGTTACAGTTAAAAATAAAGTAACGGATGTCTGGGGCCGGCAGTGGGGCAGTGGTGAAGGGCGTTGGACTCCCACGTTTCTGACCGTGGTTTGAGCCCTGGACTTAGAGGCTTGCTTGCATTCTCTTTCTCTTTTTCTCTTTCTCTCTCTCTCTCTTCAAATTAAAAAAAAATAAAGTTAAATACAATAATTCTTAAAAAAAATAAAGGATGTCAAAACTACTGTGTGGTTGGAAAAGTCATGACATATTTTTTTATGTTTTTTTTTCCTATGCAAAAATGCATCATGACTTTTCTGATGACCCAAGAGTATGTGAACATGAGATGAAAAATAGGGTATTTATATAGTCTCAAAGCATTTTTTTTCTTTTTTGGGAGAGGTTTTTGCTATAGGGCATGTGTGCTTGCCAGAAAGATAGACAGACAGACAGAGAGAGAGAGAAAGAGAAAGTGAGAAATCACCCTCCCCCCCCAGGGGGATGGCCACGCTGCAATCCTTCTCCTTCATTCTCCTCTCAGGATCTTGGGCACGCACCAACCCGCACCCGGCGTCAGTTTAAGTCACTGGGTCTGGGACATAAACTGTGGTTGACTACATGGGAGTCCAGAGACATAGCCATTATGCCAACTGCTGGTCCAACCTCAAAGTATTTTCCCACAAGGTATTCATTAGAAAGAGAAAATGCTAACTTGAAGGTTGTAGAAATCTAAAAATATCATCTTGCAATAAAAGGTAAAATCATCAGTGATATAACAAAACACATATCATGAGCCTTCTGATATGAGGAAGGACACGTAAATCATTTAAATTTAATCATGAGGAAACATAAGACAAATACAAATAAAGGTACATTTTGCAAAACAGTCTGTACTTATCTATTTTTCTTTTTTCTGTTTTAAATTTGCAAATGGCATATCTGTTCACCGGCGAAAGAAAGAAACAAAGTGAGAAAGTCCCCCTTATGATCACGACTCAATCCTTTCTCCATTTCTTCTTTTGGGATTTTGGGCATACATGAACACAAACCCCATGTGTTTTTCAAGCTGCCAAGTCTGGGACTCAAACTGCAAAGTTGGCCATATGGGATCTAGTTGCCTTAAACACTATGCCACTAGATGGTCCAAGTCTGTATTTTTCATTGTTTTTCCTTTTTCTTAAAAAATGTTATAGGGCATGTGTGCATTCCAGAGAGAAACAGAGAAACAGAGAGAGGGAAAGTAATCCTTAGGGAGGTGGCCACACCACAAATCCTCCCTTCTCCTCTTGGAATTTTAGGCACACATGCACATGTACCTGCTGGACTCGAACTGTAGAGTCAGTTATAGGGGGTCTAGCCACCTTAAATGCCATGCCACCAGTTGTCCCTAGTCTTTACTTTTCACAAACCTAAAAGTCATTAAAGACTGACTAATATTAAAGGATACTAAAGAGTCATTACAAATATAACATGATCTCAAGTTGAATCTAAGAATGGGGCCAGCAGGTGGAATGGTGGTTGAGGTGCTAGACTACCACACAGCTGACTGTGGTTTGAATCCTGGGCCCGGTAACTGGATTTCTCACTTTCCCTCTCGCTGTCTCTCTTTGGTGAACACACATGCCCTATAACAAAACTTAATAAAGTGATGAATAATAATAATAAATAAATAAAATAGTTTTTGAAAACAATGAAATAATTTAACTTTTGTTTTGCTATAAAGGGCATGAGTGGCATAATTGAAAGAAAATCTGAATAAAACTTCTAGATAGTAACACTTCAACCAATGTTAATTTTCTATTTTTCATAATTATACTGTTATTATACAATGAAATGTTCTTCTTCTTTTTTTTTTTTTGCCTTTGCCATAGGGCACGTGCACTAACTGGAGAGAAACAGGGAGAAAGAGAGAAACGGAAAGTGAAAAACACTGTGGGGAGATGGCCATGCCACAATCCCTTTATCCTCCATCCTCCTCTTGGGATTTTTTGGCATACACGCAAATCCCCCTGATGAAGTTTTCAAGCCACTGGGTCTGGGACTCGAACCATGGTTATCCATGTAGGAGTCCAGCTCTTTAACCACCATGCCACCTGCCGGCCATGAAATGTCCATTTTTATTTTTATTTAAGTTTATTTCTTTCATGAGACAGAGAACAGATAGTGAGACAGTGAGTGGTGGGGGCATCCTCAGAGTCTTCATGCCCTGATTTGCCCAATATCAGCCAGACTGGATCATAGGTATGTGTGCACATGTCCCGTATGCTTAGGGAGGCCCTAGGACTTGAACTTTTCTTATGTGAGTCCAGTGGCATTAGTGCTGTCATCTCCTGGCTCCACACATGTTCATTTTTAGTAATTACATACAGAAGTATTTAAGAGTAAAGAAACATTCTTTTTACAACTTACTTGTAAATGATTCAGGAAGAAAACTACACATACATACATGTACGTGTTGCTTAGCAATGGAAATACGTTCTGAGAAATGAATTGTTAGGCAATTTGGTTGATATGTGAGTATTACAGAGTGTATTTAACACAAATGTAGATGGGACAGCCTACAACATTACTAGGCTATATGGTATAGCATATTATAACCTTACGGGACTACCCTCATATATGTGGTCCTGTCATTGACCAAAAAGTCCTTATGCTGCACATGACTATGCACGATAAATCAAATTGGGCCAAATGTTAGCACATGGGAATTCATCAAACAGCTTTTGTTAACTTTTCTAAAAGTGTGACATTTCAAAATCCAGAATTTAAAAACTCAACCAATCTTGAGGTTTGTTTTGCCCACATTTAAAAGGTAAAGAACTGATATTCAGGGGTGGGCAGGTGGCGTAGTGGTTGAGGGCACTGGATTTCCACATGGCCAATGGTGGTTCGAGTCCCAATCTGATGGTTTGTTTCTCACTTTCCCTTTCTCTATCTCTGTGGTTAAATTAAAAACAAAAAACAAACAAATTAAAAAAAAAACCCAATAATAACAAATGGAATTAAATAATTCTTTTAAAAAATAAATAACTGATATTCATACTCCTTTTTCCCAACTTCAAAGCCCCATACTCTTAACCATAACAATATTACCATTTATAGTTTCAATGGAGAAAAAAAAATCAGACAAACACACATACACACACAAATCAAAGAACTCAAATAAATAAATATAGACTTCTAGTTCCCTTAGTTACGAAAGATAAGTTGAAAATGAAAAGGCCGCTTATCAAGTTCTTGGTTAAGACAAAACAAAAATACAGTCAATTTTTATAAAAGTATAGTAAGATTTAGCTTGTTGTCTACTGGTTTATGGCACGAATTACTACGACCTTTTTAAAAATACAAATAGCATAAAAAACCAAGTGGTCAAGCATTTTAAACCAATCTTCCAGTGGAAATTATTTTTTAAAGTTTAGATAAATTAAGTGTGGTAAAATCTTAGTAATTGTCAAATCTCAGTAATAGATAGGGTTTTTAAGAATATAGTTTTTGAGCTCTTCTTGTTAGTGGCCTGAGGTGATCTTTGAAATGGTTTGCTATTCACTCCACCCAGAGAACCCCACAAAGTCATGCAAATCAAGAGGCTCAAATCTTCCTGTTCACCTTAAGAACACTTGTTAAACTGCCCAGGCCATCAAGGGTATGCCTATTTGAAAAGCCACCAGGTATCTGAAGGGTGTCACTTTACAGAAGCAGTGTGTGCCATGCCATCATTACAATGATGGAGTTGGTAGATGTGCCCATGCCAAACAGTGGGGCTGGACACAAGGTTGTTGGCCCAAAAAGAGTGCTGAATTTTTGCTGTACATGCTTAAAAAATGCAGAGAGTACTGCTGTTAAGGGGTTAGATGTAGACTCTCTGGTCATTAAGCACATTCAGGTGAACAAAGCACCCAAGATGAGCCGTCTCACGTATGTACAGAGCTCATGGGTGGAGTTACCCATACATAGCTCCCCCTGCCACACTGAGATGATCCTCACTAAAAAGGAGCAAATTGTTCCTAAGCCAGAAGAGGATGTCACATAGAAGAAAAAGATATCCCACAAGAAACTGAAGAAACAAAAACTTATGGCACAGGAATAAAGTCAGCATAAAATAAATGTAGATAAAAGAAAAAGGAAAAATATATATATAGGTTTTGCTTTTCTGTGTATGTTTGAAAGCTTTCATAATAAAATTAAAATGTAAGGAAATAGATGAGCCAAGTAAAGACACTGTTTACTCAATAAGCATTGATATTTCTATCACTCACATCTTACATGAACAAGGCACTAAAAAGTGGCACTGTAAGATCTTTATCTCAAATTACAACTAGCAAGACTTTTATAGGAATAAATAGCTCACACAGATTTTTTCATTGTATCTGAGCAAATTCAGTTTTCAAGATTTAATTGATAACAGATAATTGCTTGCATATTACTAAAATCTAACTATTAGAGTTCTTTTATTTGGGAAAAGGGGACAACTGATGGAATGGTGAAGGCAGCTGAATCGGCCTTACATGGCTGGCTGCACCGTTTGAGTCTCAGACCTAGGAGCTTCAAAAACATCATGGGTGCATATGCACTGTGCCCCAAATCCCCAAAGGAGAGAGAAATGGAGAAGGGACTGTGTGACTGACCATCTCCTATAGGAGATGCTTTCTCACTTTCCTTCTCTCTCTCTTCAACGAGAACGCACAGCCTCTGCCAAATTGTTATTATTTTTAAATGTATTGCCAGGGGTGGTGCCTGCACTTGCTAGAAAGAGAAAGTTTCCCTGATGCCAGGGGCATGGCAATATGGTAATCCTTTTTCTTCCACTTCTCCTTCCTATTAGGATTTTGGGCATACATACACATGTACGTGGTGTGTTTTTCAAGCTGCTGGGGCCAGGATTCAAACTCACTGGAGGCAATGTGGGATTCAGCTTCCAATGCACAAGGATTAAAACCCATTGCTACGAGGCCAGACTCTTACCGTTAAAATTCTACATAGGGCTATTATTTTGAGTGGTTGATATGTACGATATTTTTTTAAAATAAAAAGACACTACATTCCATAGAAAAGTACATTATTGTGTACATGGAAAAGTACACAATCCTTACAAATAGCACATAAAAATTAAAATAATCACAGATCTCCAAGGTGAAAATCTGATGTGATACCTCATACCTCAGTATATATAATAGCATTTCCATCTTAAAAAGCAATGAAGCAATGTCTGAGTTACCATGAAAAAAAAAATCAATAGGATTTTCAAGCTAGAAGAGGCCGTTGGGAACATCTTATTCGATATTTCTGGGTAAAAGCTAAGACAAAGATCAACTAACTGACTTGTCCAAGGTTTAGAAAAAAAGCAAAAGAAAAACAAAAATTTCTAATCAAGCAGAGATGAACAGTTTTCAAATCTTTGAACTTTGAGCCCATTTCAATTAAGAGATTTAGGTACAAGACAGAGGAATTAATATTTTTTTGTTTTGTTTTGTGTTCTGGCTTCATGGAGGTAAGTGTAACTATTAAAGCCTAAATTAGGCTCCAAAACCTTGTTCTGGGAGAACAAATACTGCATAGGTATAAAATATTTCTGATACCTTCCAGATATAAAGAGAGAATGTAAAAAGACAAACGATTGCATTTTTTACTACAACTTTCTTCTCTGTTAGTACATTTGTGATTATAAATCTCTGGCGATATTTTGTGGGTTAACATAGTTCTACACTATCATTAATTATATAACACATACCATGTGTTGAATCTATTCAAAGTTAGTATATAGGTATTTTTTACAAAACAGCTTTGATAAAATCAATATTGTAATGAATGCGTAATGAAATTTTCTCAAACATTTTTATCTAATTTGGAAAATCTTCTCTTAAGCATTTTAAAAACATGCTTATTTTCTTCCCTATTAAAACCCAGATGCCACTGATTTGAAAAGAAGGAATAAAAAGAAGGAATTTGGAAGTATATAGATTGTATTTGGCATCATGATTCATTTTTAGAAATATTGGCTAAATGTTCTAATGCTTTCAAAATATGGGCTCAACATTATGAAAGACAAAGTTGATGTGGACTTTTTGTGATTAAAAAAAAAAATCCTAAGAACTCAAATTATTTTATATGACTTTTAAAGAATCTTCAAGTAAAGGTTCCAAACTCCAGTATACCACTCCTACTTATGTAAGACTTTTCCTACATCTGCTGGTTTCATTGAATTAGACATAATAGTATGTCCCAGGTCTAAAAACATCTGTAAATGCCATTTAAACAGGATAAAATCAAAACTGGTTTGATTCTGTGACTTACCATTTAGTAGTTTTGCACAGATTCAGCCATCGTACTGTGATACAGTTGGAATAAAAAAATTATCCCATTTTTCTCTGTGTCTGGAATAATAATAGGTTCTAAACATTTTTAGGACCAGGTATATTCCTATTACAAAGAATGCCTTGTGAACAGAATACTACCAACAAAGTACAGGATGGAAAAAAAACTAAGTTTTTAAAACAAGAATTTAACTGAAATCTAAACATTCTGATTTTGTTGTTTGAGTTTGCTATAGGGCGTGTGAGCTTCCTGGGGAGAGACAGAGAGAAAGGAAAGTGAGAAGTCACCCAAGGGAGATGGCTACAAAGTAAATCCTTCTCCTTCATTCTCCTCTAGGAATTTTGGTCTCACAGGCATAAGATCCCAGCATATTTTTCAAGCTACTGGGTCCAGGACTTGAACTGTAGAATCAGCTATGTAGGTTCCAGCATTTTGACCACCACACCACTTGCTAGCCCTTGGCTTTTAAAAAATTGCCAGAGGGTGTATACACTCTTTTAACCCTTACTAAACCCTAGCATATAGGTACTATTATTACTGTACTTGATATTTAACAAGATTGAAGCACAGATATATCAAATGATTTGTCCTAGATCACGCATATGTTAAGTGACAGAATCAGGGTTTGAATCTGGACACTCACTAAAGAGCCTCTATGATTAGCTACTCTACATCACCATTGAAATAAATGGTCAATACTCACCTTCTGAACAAAGCTAAATGTGGAATCCCAATTAGATCAGTTAAATGTCTTTGTGCTTTGGGGCCAGCAGGTGGCGTGGTGGTTAAGGCAGCTGGACTCTCACATGGCTGTCCATGGTTTGAGTCTCAAGCCTGGCAGCTTCCTTTCTTACTTTCCTTATCTCTGTCTCTCTCTAGTTGACTTCAAAAAAATAAAATAACTACAATGAATAAAATAATCCTTAAAAAAAAGTCTTAGTGCTTTAAAAGTCCAGTTTACATTAGCATTTAGAAATAAAGATGTAAAATTTTGCAGATGCCGTCATTTCTAACATCTAAATTTTTTAGTTTTTAAAACTTTTTTTGGGTAAAGAATTATTTAACTTTATTTATTTTAATTTGACCAGAGAGGGACAGAGTGAGAGAGAGGGGAAAAGTGAGAAAGCAAGCCACCAGGTCCAGAACTCATACTGCGGTCGGCCATGTGGAGTCCAGCACCCTTAACTACTGGGCCACCTGCCAGCCCTCCTTACATCTGAATTTTTAAAAATTACTTTTTAGAAGAGGAAATAACACTACTATCTAAGTAAATAATATTTTCTGAAAAAAAAAAATTACCCATTAAAAGTTTAAAAAATATATATATATCTACTGTGTTCATTTACTACTACTAACATACTTTAAAAAATGTATTTATTAGGCTAGGTGGTGGCTTGGTGGTTAAGGCAGTTAGATATCACATTGCTGACTGTGCTTGGGACCCAACAGCTTGAGAAACACATCAGGTGCATGGGCACGTGTGTCCAAAATCCTGAGAGAGACTGAAGAAGGGATTGTGGAATGGTCATTCCTCCCCTATCCCCCATGGGAGGTGCTTTCTCACTTTCCTTCTCTATCTCTCTTATAAGCATACACACCCTACAGCAAACTTTTTAAAATCTGGATTTTTTTTGATTTTTGTTTTGCCCAGCTGTGGTACTGTACACCGGATACGGCTGCTCGGCTGGCTGAGACTCAACAGGAGGCCCAAGTTTTACTCCAGGCTCACCCTAAAAAGCTGAGTACAGAAGGAGCACCTGTACTCAGGAGGATGAGGCAGGAGGATCATGATATATGTAGAGCTCTGTCTAAACCTGCCTACCCCAACCATACACATACAGTATGTTTCCCCTCAACTTTTCTTTTTGAAAACATTAAACCTATAGGAAAAAAAAACAAACAAAACAAACAAACAAAAACAAGACAAAACAAAATGAGTGAGAATGGTGAGATAAACACTCTTAGACCATTTATCTATATCAATTGCAACATGTTTCCACAAACATACACCATTTTTTCCCCTGAAAGATAGTAAAAAAAGTTGCAGACACCATGACCTCATCTGACTCAGTCAGTATATATCTCTTAAGACTAGGGACAATTTTCTATATAAACACATTATAATATTATGGAATATATATTCCATATCTAAAATCTCTCAGCTCTCTCAAAGATGTTCCTTATAGCTACTTTCTTTTATCTGCTTGAAAATTTTTGGGTGCAGTTCCAGTCAAGAATCTAGTATTTACATTTGCTTGTCAAGTCTCTTTAGTCTCCCTTAAGCTGAAATAGTCTCCTCCCACCTGCCCTACTTTGTCTTTCACACAGTGGCATGTTTAAGGATTCCAAGCCCTTGTCTTATAGAAATGTACAACAGTAAAGATTAGTTTGAGTCCATGATTAGATTCAGATTAAATATTTTAGGCAATATATATATATATATATATATTTCATATTTCTTACTGCAGGTCATAAGTTAACACATTAATTCATTATTAGTTAGGATGCGATATCCAATCACTAGGCAAGGGTAGATTAAGTCTCCTTTGTGAATGACTAAGTTTAGTGACTATAAGAATTTGCTGGGGGCTAGACAAGAGCAGACATGCAACAGTAACACGGCACCATGTGAAGCTGACCCACCTGGAAAGGTTCTGGGTTTGTTTGTGGAAACCAATCTAATGGAATGAGTGTAAGTATGACCACCATCTAGTATGGCTGAGGCTGGTGGTGCACTATGGTGTGGGGACACTGTTAAATAATTTTTAGATAAGTCAAATAACATGTTGAATGTAAAAGATACTGTCTATATGGGTTTCCCTGTGTTCCTTTTCAAGAATTCTTTTTGCTTAAGTTTATTTATTTTTCTTCCATGGGAAAGAGATCACAAAAGACACACACACACACACACACACACACACACGGACAGGGTCGTACACGGACAGGGTCTTCATGCTGTGATTTACCCTCAGCCAGCCAGGATTAAAGGCATGCATATGCCCACAGTGTATAAGGAAGACCTCAGGATGACAATCCAAGGCCTTCTCATGTGTTCTTAACATCACAGAGAGTAGCATCACTGATGTGTCACCATGCCTGGCCTCTTTTTAAACTACTCTAAAGGTTTTCCTAATTTTCTTTTCTTTTCTTTTTTTTTTTTTGAGAATTATTTTATTTAACTTTATTTATTTATTAAAATTTGACTGGAGAGGGATAGAGTGAGAGAGAAAGAAAGCAAGAAAGCAAGCCACCACGTCCAGGACTTGAACCATAGTTGGCCATGTGGGAGTCCAGCGTCCTGAACCACCACACCACCTGCCGGCCCCGAGGTTCTTCTAATTTTCTATTGGCTCTTCCTTATTTTATTTTTTAAGGCCAGATATTTCAAAGTTTGGGACACACTACAATACCGTGAGGTCTTTTCCAAAGTCTCTGATGGAAAGCTAAACAAAATATTATAGTGTATTTTTTCAAGAAAAACAGGTGACTTAGGGGCTGACCCTCTAGTATAGTGATTAAGTGCAGGGCAGAAGAACCTAATCTCGCATGGCTGACTAGGATTCAAAAACTGGTTCCAGCAGCAATACATTGGATGTGTACACAAACATGCCCAGGATGGAGAATGCTACTTAAACAAAAAGGACTGTGGCATAATCAGGGCTTGCTGGAGGATTCTTTCTCTCTTTCTCCTCTCTCTCCCATGTGTGCACACATACCTCTTCCTGGCATAAAATACAGTAATTTTTAAAATAAAAAAATAAAAGCACACGTGTCCTAAATGAATGTGGTATGTATAAACAAGGTTAAAAAGACAGCAGAGGATCAGCAGATGGCATAATGGTTACCTCGCTGGACTCTCACATAGTCGACCGCAGTTCAAGGCCCAGACCCAATGGCTTAAAACTCATGTTGGGTACATGTGCATGTATGCCCAAAATTTAGAGAAGAGAATGGAGGTGAAAGGGTTGTGGCATGGTCATGCCCCTTTTGGGGGTGATTTCTTGTTGTAAGTCTCTCTGGCACGCTCACATGCCCCATAGCAAAAAATCTCTCTCTTAAATTTAAAAAAAAAAAAAGAAGATAGTGGATATTTTTTGATAGGTTATACAATTTCAGCATTTTGATGACTGGCAGGTGGTGTGGTGGTTAAGGGCTCTGGACTCCCACATGGCTAACTGCGGTTCAAGTCCTGAACTCAATGGCTTGCTTTCTCATTGTCTCTCTCTCTCTCTCTGTCCCTCTCTGGCCAAATTGAGATAAATAAATAAATAAGGTTAAATAAAATAACTATTTTTTTTAAAAAAGTGGCCTAATTCACCATTCTTTTCCCAATTTTAAAGTGCCCAGGTAAAAAAACATAACAGAGGGGTCAGCAGGTAGTATGTTGGTTAAAGGCACAGGACTTCCACATGGCTGACTATGGTTCGAGCCCCAGACTCAGTGGCTTGCTTTCTTGGTTTTCACCCGCCTCTATGGTCAAATTAAAAAAATAAATAAAATAAATAATTTTTTAAAATAATGGAAAATTTCATAAAATAAATACTAAAGATCTTGGGGGACAGCAGGTGGTGCGGCATTTGAGGTGCTAGATTCCTACATGGTTGGCCATGGTTTGAGTCCCAAACACAGTGGCTTGAAAATCACACTGAGCATGTGTACATGTGTGCCTAAAATCCTGAGAGAAGAATGGAGAAGGGGTTGCAGTGTGGCCATCACCCACTGCGGGGTAGTTTCTCACTTTCTGTATCTCTCTGTCTCTCCAGTGGGCATGCACATCCTATAGCAAAAATCTCTCCGAGAAAAAAAAAAATTCATTAACAGTGGATATTACAATATATCATATCTGAATGGATCACTACGCATTGCTTATCCAGGTTTGGGAGTACATATTTGTTGAAACTGTAGAAGTAAAGGACTTTTTGGCTTTTTTAAGTTTCTCATGTCAGTAACATCAAAAGCAACCCAAAGACACCCCTAATGTGAGGATGGAATATAGTATTTTAAGGTACAGCCTTTGTCTTGAGGAGAATGTAGGAGGAAGGGTATCTTTAAGAGACAAAACTACATCTCTCTACCTTCCTAAGGGTCTTTTAATACCAATAACTGCAACGCCGTCTTCTCCCTCTTTCCCAATCAAAGTTACTGCCCACTTGGGACCTTTGAGTAGAAACAGTACTGAATGGAAAAGGGCACTTGAGAAGAGAAGTACAGTTGTACTTTAAGAGTGTAATAAAATACAAAAAGTGAAGAGGAGGAAATTGCCTATACAGTGTAGTGAGAACTAATGAGGAAATGTGGCATAAAGGGAAAAATATAGGGTACCTTGGCTTGAGAACTTGCTGTCAGTGACTAATGAGATATATGACCTCTCTCTACTTTCATAATTATAGTTGTCATACTGAATAGAAATAGGCAAAATTGAAAAATCAACCATAATACAAAAAAATTATATTCATTTGTGACTCCATGACACACAAAAAAATCAGTTAATATGTAATATATAACTTTAAACCAAAATAATAACATTTCTCATGAAAAATGCAAAAAGAAAAATATAAACATTAGTTTCCCATAATCCATTTTCCTAGAAATAGAATGAATGAATTTTACTATTAACTATCAACAATCATAAAAAAGAAAAGACTTCATGTATTATTGTTCAATTATGACATTAGCCAGATAATTCCCTTAAAAACCTTTAGTGTAATGCAGTGATGAGTGGAATAAGTCACAAAATTTTACCTCATCCTTTTGATTCTAAGTATTAATGACTGGGCAATCTGGACTATGAAATCAAAGACAATGGAAAGCTCTGGAGATTAAATAAGTAAGCTGTAACTTCAGGTTAACAAGTGCTGTGGCTTTCTGTACGATCAGCTCAAGACAGGTATGCAGCAATGGCAGCTCACTGTTCACTGCGCAAAGTCTGAAGTACCCTAGCAACTCACAGATTCCTTGACATACAACATTCCTTGGCTTACAACAGTGATATAGCATTAAAAATATGGTTCAGAAGCTAATAAGACCAGTAAAAGCATCCACAAATTTGTTTTAATGCTAAAAGATGCCACTGTTCTTTCCTTGGGTCATTTACCTTAACTGTAACAGTGTAACAGACAAGATAATTATAGCAAAAAAAAAAAAAAGATAGTTGCTAATTACATTGCTGGGTCAATAACCTATACTTAAAAAAGGGAAAATTTTGATTTTTATCTTTTCCTTCTATATCATCCAAGATAAATCATTTAAAAATATGTACATATACCATAGTTGAAATAAATGTGTATATTCATTCGTCATCTTGCTGTTCTTAGATCTATAATTTATTATTTTTCTAGATTAAAGTAGATTGAGGATTTTATTTATTGCATGTAAATATTACTGAATTACTAAATGTTTCAGGCAACAGATATTAGATGAAGACATGACATTTTAGCTAATGAAATAAAGCCATTTATCTTAAATTTTTCTTGCTACAGAAAGAGAAACCTTTAAAAGTGGCCTTAGGTTTGCAAAAATCAGCAACTTTAATCTATCCACTTTCTTTTGACCTTTACACTCAACCTCAAAAAAATGTTCAGCAACATAAATTCGATCTCAAAAGTCTGCTGCAGATCTCATTTTCTGCTGTTTTTCCATTAGGTATTTATGGGACTTGCTAGTGTTACAAGGGACTAGTAAAACGCCAAAGTAATCCTGCAGTTCCTGTGTATGAATTCAGCTTTTCCCTTTGAGATGATAACTTTTTCCCCCTTGCCAAGACCTTTTCAGACTCAAGTATAAAACTAAGACTACAGGTATAATGTTCTTTTCAAGAAGCAGGATGGGTGAGTAGGGACTAAGGCGGGGAGAAAGAAAATTAACCAGATTTAGCAGTTCGTGTATTGAAACAAAATAATTTTTAAGTCATTAAAGTAGCTTGTTATACATTTGCACTAATTGAAATCACAGCATGCTTACAGGATAGAAACTGAATGAAGTGAGTTCTGAAGTTTGAAGATCTCAGCCTCCTCTTAACTGCACAGGAAACCAGCTGCTTCCATTTACGAACTGGATTGAACACATGTGCTCCAGTATACCCGTGACATAACTTGTAACACTATACTTTCAAACAAGTTTGCCAAGAAGGGGGGAGAGGGGTACAAATATGTAAGCGAGACAAAAATCTATCTATACATACATATATTCATTTTTTTTGAATGTTAGTAAGGCAAGAAAAGAACTGTAAGTCATGTTTCCATTAATGTGCTTCTATAATCCATTATAAGATATAACTAATGAAAATAATGTACTTAAAATGAATTCAATCATTATAAGAAATGATCAAAGTATAAGTTTAATTCAAGTCTATGATAAAGAGAAATGTGAAATTAGTCAATAATACCTATCATTTATTACAGACAAGTTACTACAATATTAGCTATGGGACACTAGGCTACAAGACTAAAAGTTTCCATATTTTATATAAAACTAAATTATCTCCATTTGCCCTATCTTAGTTAATGGAAGTTCCATCTTTGACATATTTTTCTCTCTTAAGAATGCTATACATTTACTTGCAAATTATATCCAAAACTTGACTGTTTCTCACCATCTTCACTGTCAATATTCTAGCCCACACCACCATATCTCTAACCAGGATTACTGCAATGACCTACAACTTGATCTCTGTACTTCTATCTGTGCCACATTGAGTTCTTTATCCACATGGAAGCCAGAATAACCCTAAGTCAGGTTATATTTCTCTCCTGTGCAAAACTCTCTACAGACTTTTAATATAGTTCCAAGTAAAACAATAAAATAAACAAAACAAAACCCAAAGTCTTTAAAATGGCCTACAAAGTCTTTTTAATATGTCTCTTAATTCTTGACCTTTACATATCCTATTATTCCTGTTGCTCACACTACACAGTTATATTAACCTCCTGGCTTTTTCTTAAACATGCTATGTTCTTCGCACAGACATTGTACTTGCTGTTTATTTTCAGTGTCTAGACTGTTTTCTTCCCTAATATGCCCATGACTCGTTACTTGGAATTTTTACTTAAATGTTACCTTCATGGCTGAGACTTTTCCTAATGATTCTATTTGAAAGGACAAACTCCTGGGGCTGTCAGTTGACATGGAAGTTAAGGTGGCTGGATCCCACATGGCTGACTGTGAGGTTTGAATACCCAACTCAATGGCTTGAAAATCACGCCAGGTGTGTGTACCTGTGTGCCCAGAATCCCAGGAGGAGAATGGATGAGGAGGGATTACGGCATGGCCATCCCCACTAGAGAGTGATTTCTCACTTTCCTACTCTTCCTCTCTCATGCATGCACCTCCTGGAATGAAAACTCACTGAAAATGATTTATGAAGAAAACTATGGATACACCATACTAAAAGCCAAAATGATTGCCCCGAGGAAGACTGCACCTCTAGCTAGTGAGGGTTAGGGAATGAGCATCTGTGGGAAAGAGGGAGGGAGACTCTAGGAAGAGTTGTTGCCAGGACTCTCAGTCCTGGAGACACACAGATTCCAGTTACAACTAACCCTTCCTCTAACTTTTCAACAATATTTGGAAAAATATTGGCCAGAAAAAAAAAAAAGATAAAATCTTTTCTCATGGTGAACAAACAAGGACAGACCCGACTTTCTAAGTACTATGAACATGAAGATTAATAAGCATACACTTCTGGAAACAGAAGTCATAAAGAGTTGTCTCTCTCGAGCCAGTGAACAATGCTCTTCCACTGAATATAAGGATTTTAAGTTGATCTATTGGCAGTATGCCGCTCTCTTCATTGTGGTTGGAGTTAATGGCTCTGAGAATGAAACGGCTATTTATGAATTTAACCATAACTTTGTAGAGATTTTAGATGAGTACTTCAGCCAAGTGAGTGAATTAGACATAATGTTTAATTTAGATAAAGTATACATCATTTTGTATAAGATGGTGCTAAATGGCTGTATTGTGGAAACTAACCAGTCAAGAACTCTCGCTCCTCTACTAATTCTTGATGTCAGAGAGCTGAATGGAAGGCTCCGCCAGACATCAATTTATAGAAAACACGAATACCACAAAATACATCTCAACATCTGTAGCCTAAAATAATTTAGAAGATCATATTTTGCAAAATTACGTATCCTTCCAAGACATTATAAATACATGTTTCCCATAGTTCTTAAATGGAAAGCAAAACTAAATTTTAAAATAGGCATGAAGTTTTCTCTGTAGTTTTATTTTATAACTGTGAACATTTTCCACACTTCTTTAAATTTTCTTGAGTACCTAAGGAACCACTTTTGCTCTGCCTTCTTTTGCAAATTAAAATCAGAAACAGTGGGACCAGCTGATGGCCTAACGGCTATGTTGCTGGACTCTCATGTAGTCGACCAAGGTTGGAGTCCCAGAATTGGTGGCTTAATCTCACGTAGGGCATGTGGGCGTGCATGCCCAAGATCCTGAGAGAAGAATGGAGGAGAAGGGACTGCGGTGTGGCCATCCCTCCTAGGGGTGATTTCTTGCTTTCTGTCTCTCTGTCTCTGTCTTTCTGGCGTGCGCACATGCCCTACAGCAAAAACCTCTCAAAAAATAAAATTAAATTAAGCAAAATCAGAAACAGTAGGATCATGAGGGGAAGAAAAGCATGGCAGTTCTTTATCAGCCAGTAACACTTTTAAATTGACTTAAATATACATAGTACTTTGTAACATTGTTTTCTGAACACATTTTCCTTAAAAAGTCTTAGTAAAATTTATTTTTAAAAACTTGACTATAATGTGTATTTCAGGAAGACTGAAGAATTGGCACAGGTGGAGGTGTACTGCAATGCTGGAAGCCAAAAGGCCAATCACAAGTGTGGATCCAGAGCTGACCTGAAACATGCTGGGCATGTGTACCCAAGACCCTAACAAGATGGAGGGCTGTGGGAAGGGGATTTGTGACGACATCATGTCAAGAGGTCTCTCTCTCTCTCTC
The DNA here is from genome assembly GCF_000334495.1 of Tupaia belangeri chinensis. NCBI lineage: Eukaryota > Metazoa > Chordata > Mammalia > Scandentia > Tupaiidae > Tupaia > Tupaia belangeri. The sequence goes on along the minus strand of NW_006160155.1, from coordinate 166,925 downwards.
TCACTCACCTTTGAACATACTTACTCACATTCTCTCAAGAAATTAATTAATTAATTTGGAGGAAAAAAAAGAGGGCCAGGGCCAGCAGGTGACATTGTGACAAAGGGGTGGGACTCCCATATGGCCAACTGTAGTCCAAGTCCCGGACCCAGTGGTTTGAAAATTCCACCAGGCACATGTGTGAGCATGCATGCTTGCCCAGAATTCTGAGAGGAAAATAAAGGAGGAGAAATTGCAGAGTGGCCATCCCCTGGGGGTGTGATTTCACTTCCCTTTCTCTGTCTCTCTCACATTCCCTTTGGTGAAAACCTAAAAAAAAAAAAAAAAAGGTGGGGGGCAGCCTCATAAGCTAGCACTTAAACACTGTGTATAGGGAGCCAGTTCTGACGTGGCCAACCAGACTGGTTGAATCCTGACTCCAGTAGCTGAAAAACATGTACCAGGTATATGTGTGCCCCAAATTCTGGCAGGATAGAAAAATGGAAGAAAAAGGATCATGGCATGGTGATGCCCCATTAGAAGGTGTTTTCTATCTCTCATACCCTCTGGCAATACAAAATAATCATAAGGGACATAGATGGCATGGTGGTTACATTGCTAGACTCCCACGTAGTAGATAGCGGTTCAAGTCTTAGACCCAGTGCCTTAAAACTCATGCCGGGCATGTGTGTGTGTGTGCCCAAAATCCCAAGAGGAGAATAAAGGAGAAAGGACTGCAGCATGGCCATCCTCCCTAGGGAATAATTTCTGGCTTTCTGTCTCTCTGACAAGCCTATGTGCCCTAATGCAAAAATCTCTCTAAAAAAATAAATGAATAAATAATTACAAAGAACAAAAAAAGTAGGGACCAGCAGGTGATATGGTGGTTCAGGCACTGGATACTCCCACGTGACCAATCGTGGTTCAAATCCTGAACTTGGTGGCTTGCTTTCTCACTCCCTCTGCCCCTCATGTATGTGTGTGTGTGTCTCTCTCTCTGGACATATTAAAATAAATGAATTAATAAATAAAATTAAATTTAAGTACATTTTCAAAGGGAAGGTATCTTTTGAACTTTTGTTTGTTTCTCTAAAGTAAAAATAATTTAGGAGTTTATGATATATTCACTCAAGTTATGACAGAAACAAACATAAAGTAAAACTCTAAAATAACCATTCCATTAATTTTTTACAGGTATTTTTTTTTTTCTTTTTTCTTTTTTAGGTTACTGCCTTAGAGCACATGCGCTCACCAGAGAAACAGGGACAGAGACAATGAGAGGGATAGTGAGAAATCATCCACTAGGGGAAACAGCTACACCACAATCCCTTCTCCTCCTCCTCCACTCTCTTCCAATGATCTTGGGGATGCAAATGCACATGCCTGGAGTGAGTTTTAAGCCACTGGGTCCAGGATTCAAACTGCAGTCAGCCATGGGGGAGGCCAGTGACGTAACTGCCACATCATCTATTGGCCCCTAGAATCTTACTTTAACAAACCAAGAGTACATCCACAGGCAGTCCTTACAAAGATGAAAGTTTCCAGAAACTGGAATAGAAAGGATAGAGGAAAAAACTGTGTATTATCTACCAAATTATATATATATTATTGAAATGTTTCTTGCTGATCACTGTTCATTAGTACAAATAGTTTTTACAAGTATAATTTTGGAAATGTACAAATAACATATGTATGTAAGAATCTTTACATGCTTATAAGATTATACCTATTCAGATTAATCACAAAAGCAATAATATTTTTTAGTTCAATATAGCTGTTGAACTAAAAAGACGTTTTGCTTATGACATTTACATTACACTTAGGATCTTTGTGTTTTCAAATAATCTAATTTCTAAGAACACTGAAATGTTCTTACATTATATTATTATTTTTGTTTTAAAAATTATTTTATTTAACTTTATTTATTTTAATTTGATCAGAGAAGGACAGTTTTTTTTTTTCTTTTTTCTTTTTTAGGTTACTGCCTTAGAGCACATGCGCTCACCAGAGAAACAGGGACAGAGACAATGAGAGGGATAGTGAGAAATCATCCACTAGGGGAAACAGCTACACCACAATCCCTTCTCCTCCTCCTCCACTCTCTTCCAATGATCTTGGGGATGCAAATGCACATGCCTGGAGTGAGTTTTAAGCCACTGGGTCCAGGATTCAAACTGCAGTCAGCCATGGGGGAGGCCAGTGACGTAACTGCCACATCATCTATTGGCCCCTAGAATCTTACTTTAACAAACCAAGAGTACATCCACAGGCAGTCCTTACAAAGATGAAAGTTTCCAGAAACTGGAATAGAAAGGATAGAGGAAAAAACTGTGTATTATCTACCAAATTATATATATATTATTGAAATGTTTCTTGCTGATCACTGTTCATTAGTACAAATAGTTTTTACAAGTATAATTTTGGAAATGTACAAATAACATATGTATGTAAGAATCTTTACATGCTTATAAGATTATACCTATTCAGATTAATCACAAAAGCAATAATATTTTTTAGTTCAATATAGCTGTTGAACTAAAAAGACGTTTTGCTTATGACATTTACATTACACTTAGGATCTTTGTGTTTTCAAATAATCTAATTTCTAAGAACACTGAAATGTTCTTACATTATATTATTATTTTTGTTTTAAAAATTATTTTATTTAACTTTATTTATTTTAATTTGATCAGAGAAGGACAGAGCAAGGGAGAGAGCGGGAAAGTGAGAAAGCAAGCCACCAGGTTCGGGACTTGAACCACAATTGTCCATGTGGGAGTCCAGTGCCTTAACCACCACACCACCTGCTGATTTCCCTGACAGGGATTTTTAAGGTGGTTTAGAAGGATGTAAAATAAGACAACACACCATGACAAAAATTTAGTGGTAAAAAAGAAGAGAGGGGCTGGGAGGTGGCGTGGTGGTTGGGATGCTGGACTACCACATGGCTGATAAACTCTAAACGTACTATTAAGAACAGATCTTATTTTCCTTGGCCATACCCCAAAATACAAAGATTTTCTTCTTAATAATGTTGAATGACTTTTAATTTTCTCATTAATTTTTCCATGATTCCTACAATAGGTGAATAATTCAGAGTCTTTGTCTAATGTTTAGAAAATTAATGATGACAGCATAAAACTATCCAAAGCAATGTTCTAAATTTGCTGCTGCTTAGGACTTGGTACTCTGGTATAAAAACAAAATAATAAAAAGAAATACCAAAAAAGAATTATAATGTTCTTGAAACCTGTAATGAATCTATGTAAGACTTCAAGCAGACAAAGCTTTTAAAGTCAAGAACTTTAAAAGGCAATAGTTAATCCACATAATAATTCAATAACCAGCAGAGATCCAAAGTCACAACAGATAGCATATCTGACCTATATTAAGGTGCTGGATTCCTACATGGCCGACCAAGGTTCAAGTCCTGGATCAGGTAGCTTGAAATTCAGGCTGGGCATATGTGCGAGGAGAAGGGAGTGCAGGGTAGCCATCCTTCATGGGTGGTAATCTCTCAGTTTCCCTTTCACTGCATGGCCTGCAAGCACATGCACCCTATGGCAAAAACCTTCAAAACAAAAAACAAAACAAAACAAAACAAAAAAAAAAAAAAAGAAAGAAAGAAAAAAAAGGGAAAAAAATTATCCTATTGCTTAGAATTTTTATTGATTTATTTTTGCCATAGGGTGTGTGCACTAGAAGGAAAAGGGAAAGTGAGAAATCATGCCCCTACTTCAGGAATGGCCAAGCCTCCATTCTCCTCTGTGGGAGTCCAGTGCCTGAACCACTATACTACCTGCTGGTCCTTTGTTTTCCATTTTAAAGGTCAATTTATTTTTAGTTAACAGGCTATAATACAGCAAATGAAAATGCTGAGGGACCAGCAGATGGCATAATATTTATGTTGCTGGACTTCCATGTAGTCAGTCGCCTGTGGTTTGATTCCCAGACCTAGTGGGTTAAAACTCAAGCCGGACGCATGTGTGCCCAAAAGCCAGAGAAGAGAATGGAGGAAAAGGTATTATGGTGTTGCCATTATCCCTGGGGGTGGGGTGGTGGTGGTGGTGATTTCTCACTTTCTGTCTCTGTCTCTCTGGCTAGCATCTGTGCCTTATAGCAAAATCTCTCTCTCAAAGAAAAAAAAAAAAACAATTATTATTGTACAACAAAAATGTAGTAAAGATAGGATATACTATTATTAGGAAGCTAAGATTCGAAAAGCAATATTGCAAAAATGTTTTACTAGGTTTTACTGTAAAATATATGCATACTGAATTTACCATTAATTATAATGTTACAGCTGTTAATACAAATCTGAGGAAGTAGATGAAAAAGCAGAAGATTAAGCTCCTACAAAATGTATGAGTTCCAAATCATTAATTATATTGAATATCTACTATGTGTAATGCTTTATGTCAGATAAAAAGGTAATATATGTTTGTAAGATGTTATGCTTCTGAAAAACAGGATTGGGGGTCAGCAGGTGGTGTGGTGGTTTAAGTGCTGGACTCCTACATGGCCAACAGCAGTTTGAGTCCTGGACCTGAGGGCTTGCTTCTTACTTTTCTCCTCTCTCTATGTCTCTGGAGAATGCATGTGCCCTATAGCAAATTAAAAAATAATAAATAAAATTAAATAGATAATTCTAAAAATATAGGATTAGTATTAAGATAGGGATATCTAAAATATCTCACATTTCAAATCAGATTGAAACAATAAATTGAAATGCAAAAGGTATTGCCAGGGCTTTTTTCCTTGCCAAAATAATCAAAGCCTTTATTCTGACAATTATAACAACACAGGGCTACATAAGCCATTTAGACTTCAGAGATAAGAAAGTTGCAAAACAGAATAAATGTGCAAATCAAATTAGATGTTAGCCACATATAAAACTACAATTAAATGAACTAGAATGGGTTCTAGAGTTCTATATCACAGTAGGGTAACTATATTTAGTTACACTGTATAAATAAAAATAGCAATAAGAGATTCTGAATGTTTCCAACACAATAATGATAAATATTTGAGATGATGAAATGCTACTTATCCAAATATGACTGTTTCGCATTGTATTTATAAACTGAAAAATCACAATGTACTCCATAAATATGTACATTATGTATTGATTAAAAATAATTTAAAAATCAAATGTTAGGTAAAGCAAGAAGTATACTTATTGTTTTTGCTAACAGCTTTTGAGACAAACAAATGTTTAGCAGTTGAACCAAGAGAAACTGGGGACTTAAATGGCATTATTAGAAGGAAATATTATTTTCCATTTCTGGCTTCTCAAGTTTATAGTTAGTTTACTCTAAGGACTTACTCTGTAAGTATTTCTTACTTTAATCATGAAAGATGTCTTATAAATTTAAAGACAGAAAACTGGTAACCCCCATCAGCAGTACTTCAATATTACAATCGTGTCTTTTACTAGCAATTCAGTACTTCTTGTATTCATTCATCTGCTAGACAGAACTTCCTGGCTGACCGTCCACTGTGATGACATAATTTTAGACAAAGACATTCTCAGTAAAATGGAGATTACCAGGACTGATCATTATAGTTTTACTTGAAATATTTTAAGTGGTTTGCCATTCATGGAATAAAAGGAACACCTTACTAGGACAGCTACAACATACTCTATCATCCTAAAGGGACAACTTCACAATAGAAAAGGCACAAACGAAAACCTTGCAGATTTCACGTTTATTAGGAACAATTCTGCAGTAGAGTGTATAAACTGTGCAAGGAATATCTAAACTGTACAAAGTAGGGAAGAAGGTAAAATAGGATAATCTGGTACTCTGAGATAAAACCATTTACATTGAATATATAATCATAACTAGTGTTCTAGAAAAAAAACTGTGTGACTTCAATAGGAATCTCCCCATTATTCATTTATATTATAAAAATACCTAACCACTAACAAATGAACATCTAAAAAATGTTTTTATATTGATGCAACTTTTAAAGTAGCAATACCAAATATATATCTGTATAAGAGTTAAGTAAAAATCAAACCTAAAAACGCACACACACGCACCCGACATGAGTTTTAAGCCACCAGGTTCAGGACGTGAACCGTAGTCGACTACATGGGAGTCCAGTGACATAGCCATTATGCTAACTGCTGGTCCCTGTTTTTTTTTTTTTTTTTTAATTTTTATTTATTTATTTTTTATATTTGACCACCAGAGAGAGAGAGAGAGAGAGAAAGAGAGAGAGAGAGAAAGGAAAAGCGAGAAAGCAAGCCACCAGGTACGGGACTTGAACCATGGTCGGCACGTGGGAATCCAGCACCTTTATCCACCACACTGCCTGCTGGCCCTGAAAGTTGACATAAGAAATTTAAAAAAAAAAGTGTTTAATTTAGCAATGAAAATGTTTCTCTCTTGATTACAAAACGATGACCTACTGAATTCTACTGTCTCTTGAAATTTAAAAAGATGTTTTGTAAAAGAAAAGGTTTTGTCTCATAGTAAGGAAAACTATTTGATTTTGCCTATCCTTATACTTTCCTACTGATTTAGACATTAGATTCTTTTCTCATGGAATATTATTCAGAAAAAAATTACTTCTCACCGTGTTTAAGGTAGAGCATTTATATGTATGTTTGAAGAAAAAACAGATAAAACTATTTAAATTGAATATAAAATCGAAGGTGACATTCTACAAAACCCACTGACCAACTTAATATCTAAAAAAAAAAAAAACAAACTAATGTTTTTATATTCATGAAAGTTTTAAATGCAACAATATCATACATATATGTGTATGTGTATTTCAGTAAAAACTAAAAATCAAACCCATCAGCTGGTGTGGTGATTAAGGCCATGAGAACCCAAATAGCTCCCTACATGGTTTGTCTCCAACCCAGTGTCTTGTAAAACATGCTGGGTGTGTGTGCACGCAAGCCCAAAATCCTGAGAGGAGACTGGAGGTGAATGGATGACTGCGGTGTGGCCATTTGCCCTGGAAGGGATGCTTTCTCACTTTACTTCTTTCTCTCTAGTCTCTTTCAGGAAAGCACACACATCCTATAGCTAAAAATAGAAGAAAAACTATTTGGATCAAGTTTGGTTAATTACTTCTTCTTTCTCATATATATTTTGATCAGAAATATAGTCAGGGAAGAACCACTAGGTGGGATCTGTGGGATAGTCCTAAAGATAAGGTTGATAGATAATGGAGACACACACAGCAGGTGGTGTGGTCAAGGCACTGGATTCTCACAGGCTGACTCTCAAGTCCAGGACCTGACAGCTTAAAAATCACAGCAGGTGTGTGTGTGTGCTCCTGCATGGACAAAATCTCAGGAGGAAAAGTCACTGTGGCGTGGCCATCCCCTGGAGGGTGATTTCTCATCTTCCCTCTCACTGTCTCTCTCTCTCTTTCAGGAAAGAGCACGTGCCCTATGGAAAAACCTTTAAGCAACAAAAAAAGGGAAAAGTACTTGTTTTGGGGACTGAGATAAACTCTGGCTTATCTCAGGTGTGTTACATAGAATGGTCTGTACCAAACTGGATCTGTGTCACTTTACTTGAACTATGGGACAATAATAAATCCCCAAAGCCAAGAAAATGATAATATATAAATTATCTTTGAAATAAGTTCTGACTGATACAAATGAAAAATAACTTCGAACTGTGGTAATGGTGATAAATAAGAGGAATTTGAGGAATAATTCTGAAGTTTCTTGGTTACTTTAAAAAACCATGGCAAGTCTATGATCAGGCCCCACTGGGGGAAGGTTTCTCACTCTGGTCTCCCTTTCTGTTTCTATGGCATGCATATGTGCCTTGTTACATAATAAAAGAAACATAAAAAGGAGAATTCTGCACTAAAATGTTCCAATGTGGGGCCGGCAGATGGCATGGAGATTAAGGGCGCTGGACTCCCACATGGCCAAATGCAGTTCAAATCCCGGCAGAAGTGGCTTGCTTTCTCACTCCCCCCAACCCCCGTCACTCACTCTGTTCCTCTCTGATCAAATTAAAAGAAATAAATTAAGGTTAGATAAAATAATTCTTTTTTTTTTTTTAAGAGGTTTTTGCTATAGGGCACGTGCGCTCGCCAGACAGAGAGATAGGAAGCAAGAAATCACCCCCCAGGGAGGATGGCCACGCCGCAATCCCTTTTCCTCCATTCTCCTCTTGGGACCTTGGGCATGCACGCACACGCACCTGGTGTAAGTTTAAGCTACCGGGTCCGGGAAGCGAACCACAGTCGACTATGTGGGAGTCCAGTGACATAGCCATTACGCTAACTGCTGGTCCCAAAATAATTCTTAAAATAATTGTTAAAAATACTTACTGATCATATGTTATATGCTAACTATTGGTTTTAGGGCTACAGAAATATCCCTAACATATACCCACCTCACATATATCCTCTCTCATCTCCAAAACATTAAGCATGTTGTACTCTAGTGTTCCCTCTGCCTGAAATACTGGTATGTCGGATATAAATACACACACACACACACACATACACACACACACACCAAACACAGACATACATGCCTTGCTGCTTCAATTTCTACCTGTTCAGTCTCTGCCTTAAAGAAATCTTCCATGAGTACCCTGTTTTTGAGTATTCCTCAACCAATTATAGTCCATTAACAAATTTCGCTGGTTTATTCTTCTATAAAGTACTTAATGTAGCCTGATATATATTTGTTTTTATGCCCTACATACTTTTTTCTTTTTTTTTTTTTAAGAACTGCTTAACTTTATTTAAATTTGACTAGAGAGGGACAGACTGAGAGAGAGAGGTAAGGAGGGAAGAGGAAAAATGAGAAAGCAAGCCACCAGGTCCAGGACTTGAATTGCGGTCAGCCATGTGGGAGTCTAGCACCCCTAACCCTCATGACACCTGCCAGCCCCTCTACACCCTCTTCTGCAATAGAAAGAAAGGTTCCTGGAAGAAGAACTTTTGTTCCTTTCGTGTACATGGTTCCTAGTAAAGCAGGGCTGTCTCAATATTTATTTTTGAAACTCCGAACAGCATGTGGACAGAACTGACCAAGCAAGGAGGTCATGACGGAGACAAAATATGATGAAACTGTAGGTACACGGAGGTGGGAATATAGTTGTCCTAGCAGAGGAGAATAAAACTCGAAAGAAAGCCAATATGGCTGACGCACAGGGATTATGTGAAGTAAGAAAGGCAGGTAGAAGCCAGACAGGTAAGGTCTTTTTTAGATGCCCAAAAGATTTAAACTTTCCTCCAAAGATATACTTAGAAGAAAAAGAATAATTTTGTATGTCTTATGATAATAATAATAATAAAAAAACCCCTCAGAAATACTAGTTTGGTACACATGAGACAAAATTTTTCAAAAAGCAAGTTAAGTATTTTCTGTGTTACATAACAGATAGTAATTTATGAGCCTAGAAATCAAGCTGAAGCTTCTGATTCTTATCACTGAATTAACAAATCACTTTGTATTTTATATAAATGAGAAGGTCAGCTCTCTTAAGTATTCCTGAACAGCAGGGGAATAGACAGATGCTATCTATTCAGTGTAACTCAACCATAAAAGCAAGGTGTAACTGCTTTTTCTAAATTATGATGTTGCCTGTACACAGTTCTATTCTAATGAATTATAAGCAATTGCCTTCATTTTTACATCAAATAAACTATTCATCAAAGACATTTATTTTATATACAGTGTTTTGTTTTAGTGAGATCCATTTTCTCTTTTGGAATCCTTTAACTACAAATAAATAAATTTATAGGGGGTAAGTAAACTTTAGAATAAACACACTATATGTAGACATAGATAGTTTAACAGAGGCTAGTACTTAATAAAAATATCTTTATGACAAATACTTACTGTTACTTGTGGGCCAGACATTATTCTATACAACTTCTATATCATATCTCATTTCATCCTTATCAATTGGGTATTATTATCATCATCCTTACTGGGGAGGTTCTGGTTATATTATTCCCAAATATGGCAATGTGGCACATTAAATATTTTTCCCCAAAATCAATGGTTGTCTTTTATTATATCTTGAAAATATCACATAATGGTCTTAGAAATCACCCAGCATAGCTAGAGAACTCTTAGATCTTATTAATTAACCTGCTAAACTGTTACCAGGTAAACTGTTCCCTTTTTTAGACACATAGATACTACCCCCAAATTTTCTTATACCCTTATTTTTAACTGTTGTGGCTTATTGAATGAAAGCAGCTTAATTTGAAACAAGTTCAATCGTTTCCTTAAAGGATCAACTCATCTTTCTAGGCCTGAAATACTAAACAAGCAACACCCGGTCACATCTGTACCCTCTTGATGTATTTTTCATGCAAGAAATTTCAGATATCAACCAGAGACCCATTCTCCTCAATGACGACGTTGATGGGGAAACGAGCAAACATAGACCCGATTTTTTACAGAAGCCTAGTGTAACTAACCCTTGCTCATATTCAGTACATGACTACAATGCAAATCTTAGCCAGTTCCTCTCTAGTTTCCTACCATTTGTAACCTCCTCTTTTTCTTTCCAAGGAGTTCTACATTGATTGATAGGATGTGTGTGTCTATTCACAATTCCTCTGGGACTCTTCACAGTAACTTTCCGACCTTTCAGAGTGATGTTGACATTTTCTGGAATGTTGACAGTCTGAATGCTGAGAATGGTTTTCATTCTCATATTAGGAGTGGAAAAGAGCGGCCAATTACATATTTTAGGCTGAAGAAATTTAAGAAAATGGCAGACAAAAGAAGGTCTCTCTGACCTTCTCCTGGCCTTCTACTCAGAAGTAGGTCATAAGACTCTCATATAAGAGGTTCTCTCCCTATAGAGGAACATCTCTGTCTCCAAAAACTACGGAACTCAGAAAGGAATTCGAATAAACAGGTCTTTTTAAACTTTCCCAGTTTACTACACCTGCCTCACACTCTACACCCTAGCATATTTCTCTGGAACAGGTCACTTTTTAGTCAAACCTACTGTAAAAAATGTTTTAAAAGTTTCTTTGGGTCTTCATTTCCTTATGAAGGCTCTCCAGTCATGTAAAATTTACATTTTAAGTAAATCTGTATGCTTTTCACTTGTTAATCTGTCTTTTGTTATAAGAGCCACTGCCCTGAACACAAAAGGGTAGATAAGGTATTGCTCTTTTCCTATACCATTGGCAGATGAAGTGGGGGTTGAGAAGTTAACTTGTCCAAGATCATGCAGCCAGTTAAAGTAAAGGTGAAATGTGAAAAAGTATAAAAACACCAATGTTTGCATAAATTAATATGACATCGCAATACTTTAAGACATTTTCCCAGTCACTTCAAATCCACTGTACTCTGGTGTGTGCAAATTAAAGCACAATAATGAAACTAGCTGAATGAAGTACTGTAATTAAAACAATGCCACTGATGAACACTAAAACTAATTTTTTTTTTAAAAAAAGAGGAAACAAATTAAAAAATGGCATGAATAACTTTTCTCTCTTGCTCTCTCTCTCTTTTTTTTTTCCCATAGGGTGCATTCACCAGAGAGGGAGAGAGAGAGAGAGAGAGAGAGAGAGAGAGAGAGAGAGAGGCAGTGCCTCCCAGGGTGGATGATCATGCCCTGATCCTTTCTCCTCCACTTTCCTCCTGGGATGGACATGCACACAAACGTGCCTGGCATGATTTCCAAGCTGTCAGGTCTGGCAGTCAAACGGTAGTCAGCCATGTGAGAGTCTGGCACCTTAACCATAATACCACCTGCTGGCTCCCATCCATGAGTTCCAGTAGTAGTAAATTAAGTGAAAAGACTTTTATCTAATCAATGCTGTACCATTCCTAATGACTTAGTTGGTTTTTATTTACTATTCTTATTTCTTATTTTTGGGAGAGGTTTTGCCTATAGGGTGCGTGCACTCGCCAGACAGACAAAGAGAGACATAGAGACAGAAAGCGAGAAATCACTCCCCAGGGGGGATGGCCATGCCACAATCCCTTCTCCTGCATTTTCCTCTCGGGATCCTGGGCACGCACGCACACGCGCCTGGAGTTGAGTTTTAAGCCACCGGGTCCGGGATGCGAATCACAGTCGACTACGTGGGAGTCCAGCGACATAGCCATTACGCTAACTGCTGGTCCTTATTCTTATTTCTGATGTGCTAGAGGGAGCTCCATTCATTGAAAAGTTAAGGAACCAAAAATATCATGGACATCTGTTAAGCGAAAATTTTAAGATATTAATAAAGGTCTAATTAAGAAAGAGTTATGCTTCTCTAAAAAAATAAACTCAGGTCTGGCAGGTGGCATGGTGGTTAAGAGGCTGGACTCCCACATGGCCAATAGCAGTTCAAATCTTGGACCTGACAGCTTGCGTTCTCACTTGCTCTCTCTCCCTGTCTCTGGTGTCTGCTGAATTCATGTGCCCTGTGGCAACTTCTTTAAAAAATTAATAACAATGATAAGTAAAACTGAATACAATAATTCTTTTAAGAACGATTTTATTTAACTTTATTTTAATTTGACCAAAGAGAAGAGAGAGAGAGAGAGAAAGAAAGAAAGTGAGAAAACAATACACTAGGTCCAAGACTTGAAGAGTGGGCCACCATGTGGAAGTCCAGTGCCTTTAACCACCATGCCACCTGCTGGCCCCATGTACAATAATTCTTAAAAAAAAAAATGAACCTTAAAATATGTACATTTTAATTAATTTATTTGTAGCTATTATCAAATATTATTATTTTAAAATTTGACCAGAGAGAGAGCACAAGGGAAAGCAAAAAAAGCGAGCCACTAGGTCTGGGATTGGAAACACAGTGGACCATGTGGGAATCCACTGCCTTTAACCACCATGCCATCTGCCAGCCCCAACTATTACCAAATAATTTTTAGGTTCAGTTCTTATAATTATTCTTCAAACTCTTTCTTTCTTCTATCATGACTTACACAAACGAAACAAAGCAACCACAAAAGCAAAAAATTCCTTAGTTCTTTAAAAATGTATTAATTAAAATATAAAGTTTATAAATTGTCACTTTTTTTATGAAATGGAACTGAAAAGGTTGTTTCAATCCTTTTCTGTGGAATTTTATAGCTTGGGGAAGAGAGAAAAAGAGGGAAAGGAAATAATCATAAAAAAGATGAAGTAATTTTTAAAAGGAAAATCACTGAAAAGCCACTAATAACTTCAAGTGAAATGCCATATAAAAGCTTTTAATTGCCTTAAATTTGTGAAAAACTACCCAGGAGATCAACAAATTCACATCAATGAACTGCATTATACTAGTAAAAGACCCCTGGCCCAAAGCCAGGAAGAACAAACAAAATGAACCTTTCTCACATGGCTGTAAATTATAAAGAAGAGAAAGAGACAGTCAGCGTAACATGTTTGCATGGTGGGAAGAAGATCAAATATTGATCAGTCCAGGCTGAGGTAATTAGAGCCACTGTCTAGGATAGAAGATGTATGTTCTTAGACTTACAGAATTGCATCTGTGTCATAAATGTTGAACAAATTAGTCATTCACTAGTTAGACTTTTGTTTAAAAAAATTCAGTGACGGATGGTACCAGGTTTTTGTTCGTTTGTTTTTGTTTTTACTTTGTAATATAATAACTTCCTGATTCTTAAAGAAAGCATTTAATTTGTGAGATTGTTCTCAGGAAGATGGGTAAGATTTGTCTGAATTTTACTTAACTATGTCTCTACCATCATGAGACTAATGATATGTCCATATGTTAAACCTTGGTTAGTTTAAATAAGCAGAAAGTAAAATTACTACAAAACGAGGACAATCTAAACATTAGCACATCTGATTAAGTAGTTATACATATGTATAAGTGTGAAGCTTTTATAAGATTTTTACTGGGTTGCTGGAAAAATCATGATGGGTTCTTCTATGCAAAAATGTGTCGTGACTTTTCTGATAACCCAATATTGTAATACATTTTTTCTTCTTTTTCTTGGATAATACCACTAATCATTGTTGAAAACTGCAGATTATGGTAACATAAAAAAAAATGGTGTCCACCCTGTGGTGCAGCTGGTAGCAAATTGAACTGCAGTGCTGGAAGACACATGGCTGTTCATGGGTTCAGACGCCTAGGTCAGCCTGCAAACGTCAGGCATGTTTGTGTGGGGCCAAGGCACTAAAAAGTTGAAGAGCTATTGGAAAGGGATTGTGACATGATAAAACCCTGTCAAGGATGCTTCTCTTTCTGTCTCTCCCCCTCTCTAGTGAGAACACCTATGTTCTCGATCTTAAATAAAAATAAAAGTTAAAAACAGTCTGATTTCTTACTCTGTCTCTCCTTCTCTCTCTGGAGAGTGCAGGTGCCCTATAGCAAAAGCAAATTTGAAAACAGTTAAATATTTATTTTTATTTTTAAAAATTTGCTTGCTGGAAGTGGCGGGGGGGGGGGGGGGGGGGGGGGGGGAGGAAAGAAGGAAACAATGAAAAAAAAGAAAGCAATCAATCAATCTCTCCCTCCCTCTCTACAGGGGATGATGCTGCTATAATCCCTTCTCTATTTATCACTCCTTTCAGGATTCTGGGCACACATGCATAGAATGTTTTTCAAGTCACTGGGTCCAGGACTCGAAGTTTGTAGTTGGCCATGTAGGATTCAATTACATTAACCACCATGCCACCAGCTGGTGCTAAAATTCTTATTACTATGGTTTCTATAGCAAAATGAAGCTCTGATATACAAATCTCCCAATACATATCAAAAAGATTGTATTTTCGTATCCAAAAAATTTTGTAAGGAACAGCAAATTACTCAGAGTTCTGAAGAAGGCAACACCACTGCTTTGAACCATAAATTTAGTACTATTGAAGGTGTTCAGGAGTAGAATGAATGCCTATTTCCATGTTCTAGCCAATGATATAATCTAAATTCAGATAAAATTCTAAGCTACTCTGGGTTAACTAGTGGCATAGTATTTAAGGGGGCTGGATCCCATATGACCAACTTTGTGGTTTGACTTCTAGATCTGGTGGCTTGAGAAACACACTGGATGCAAGTGCATGCATTCTCAAAATCCCCCCAAAAAGGAAAGAAAAATAGAGAAGGGATTGCAGTGTGATTATGCCCCATGGTGAGGGTAGAGGCTCGCTCACTTGCTTTCTCCCACTCTCCCGCAAGCACATGTACCATTTGGCAAATTAAAAAAAAAAAAAAAAAGAATTTGAGGCTACTCTGAAAATTCAAAATTTTATTTATCTAAAATATATCTTTCATGTTTTCTTACCAAGTCTTTTTTTTCTTGTTGCAAATTTACTAAAACAATGATCTGTTCACGGTAGAGTATATGTTTCTTTTAATTATGCATTATGCATAGCTTATATTTTTATGGACCACATCATGTCTTTACTCTGAGAAATTAATTATAGCTGGTCTACTCTAAGCAAGTAGAACAAGCCATTTAAAGTATTTAATCAATATATTGGGTTTTGTTCTTTAAAAAAATATTTCCCCAAATCCCGAGCACAGGAAAATCCAAGTTAAGTGTTAATATAATGACTGTTTTTATATTAAGAGTTATGCTACTATACTTTTTTAAAAGCAAGACACCAGGTCCAGGACTTGCGGTCAGCCATGTGGGAGTGTCCAGCACCTTAACCACTATACCACCTACTGGTCCCCACAGGATCATTTTTTCTATCACTCATTCCTTTGTAAAAGGAGATCCAATTACCTCCTTTTATGCCTAATTCCTAGTTCCAGTGAAGCTCTGACAAATGGAATGAAATACTCAAATAGTTACTTTAGTAGCTTTGCTATATAGTAGCTTAACCACCCTCACCTTTTTTTCTAAACTGGTAACAAAAGTAGATACGGTCATTGGAGGAAAATGAACTGCAAGTCTGGATTCCACTTGAGAAAAACAGATATCATTTCTAACTTTTTAGTCACATTTCAAAGAGTAGAAATTATACTCGTCTTTCATCATTAGCATTTTTCTATAATCATCTGATAAAAGCTACCAATGCTCCCCAGGAAAGAACACAGGTAGCAAACTGTTCTACTGGAACCCTGTTTTTACTGTCTTTTTGGGAAAATGTTGAAAGTAAATACACTGCTTTGCATTTGTTATCTAGCTTGCAGACAATTTTAGTGGCTAAAATAAACAACCCATAGATGTTTATCTTTCTAGTAATAACACCACTGAAAAGCCACCAGGTAGAATACTCTTTTCCTCCTTCCATTTTTCCACAATGAAATCTCAGCATGTCATTGGTTGACTAGATATTATAAAATCAGGAGAAACTGAAAAGAAAATCATTAAATAATTATTTTACTTTTTCTACCAAATGCCCATGCAAGTCTTTAATGATAAAAAAATTAACACATCCATGATTCTTACAAACTTTAAATGCATGCAAAAGTTTTATAGGGTTATTTTTCTAGTATTTAATTAGAAGTGAAAAGATAGTAGAAAATAAAACAATTGCTACATAGTAACAGATCACTGACCTACAGATAAGTAAAATAATAGCACAGTTAATCCTTAAGCCATTCATCTAATAAACCTTTAATTCCCAAATATTTGCACTAAAAACAATAAAATTGCAAATGCTTTCCTTTATATTCAATTGCTTTGCCTTATTCCACAGTAAAGCTATTAACATGCCTTGCTCACTGAAAGACAACAAAGAGAAATTTTATGAAATAAAAAAAAAACACTAAACATTAACTTCAAACACATAAAAGCAGAAAACTGAAAAATCAGTTTCTATTCCTTATTCAATTACATGATATTGTATTTCAAAATATGTTGGTTTCTCTTAGAGAAATATTACAAAACCAAATTTGATTTTCTACTGCATGCTATTTTCAATTAATTCAACAAGTAATATTTTTCTACGCATTATTTTTCAATGCAAAACAATAAAACATTGAAGAGCAGGCAAAATTGTGTAATTCTTACCCTCAAAGGGTTTATATTCTCATGGAAGAAGGGAAGAAAATGTCATAGAAAGTGACATTCTAGTCCAGCCTTGTTGGTGAAAGCTATAGGGCACTACAGCAGGAGGCTGAGGTTCAGGTCATGGAGCAACCTGACCAGGATGGGTGTGGTAGTGCACGTACCTGTATTCCAAGCTAGCTGGTAGTCAGAGGCAGAGACGATCACAATGCAATAGTGTTCTTGCAATTTTACATGCTCTCGTTATGGAGTGCTGTTTTGTTATATAATTTTGACTTGGATTCTTTCCATTTGCATTTGTTCATGTAATTTCAGGCGGAATAATGAACATCTGAGTCCTGGATGATACTAATAAACTAATAATTGCAGAGGCCCTTTTTTTTTTTTTTTTTAAAAGACCATGTCAAAATATCTCTATCACTTCTCATCCTGGGCTTGTTCATTCTCTCAGGAAAAATTAGAAGACAAAAAAGAAAATGACTGGGATTGTATTGATTCCTTTCCTTCTCTTTTTAAATTGTTAGAGGGCATATGTACTTTCCAGAGAAAGATGCGTTGGGGAGGAAAGTGCAGTCACCAGCCCAATGGGGTGCAGTCATGGGACTTGGGGTACGCATGTACCTGTGCCTAGCCTGCTCTTCAAGCCAATGGGGCCTGGATTCAAACTGTGGGTGGGACCCAAATTCCTTTAACCACTAGAAGAGAGTGTGCCCAAGACCTTATTGGTTTTTACTCAATTAAAATATTTAGGCAGAGTGTTTTCTAAAAAGTTTAGACAGCATTTCACTGTGTCACTATCCTTCTGTCTCAGCTCTCCCTCACCCCCACACCCTGACCCCAAGTAGCTGGGACAGGCATACATCACCAAGGCTAGTGTTTAGTAGGGGCCCAGAATTAACCCAAGACCTCTATGTGGCCTTAGCCTGAAAAGCAGTAGTGTCTACCAGTGTGCTACTGCAGCTGGGACTAGGTATGGTACTTTTGACTCCAAGTACAATCAGATCTGAATGCATATGATAGATCATACCTTACATAGGCTTTAAATTACGTGTTTGTTCATTACTTAATCCATTTAAACAACCAATATTGAACAATTATTATGCTCTGCCACACCATGACACTATAAGGATAAATAATGCGCAACAGTAACTTTTTAAAAGTTCACAGTCTAGTGTACTCTCTTTGTTTTGTTTCCTTAAAGACAGGGTCTTGCTGTGGCATTCTCTTGCTCCTGAGTCACCCAGATTACATGTGTGCATGGCACAGTGTCTAGCCTTTAAGTTGGACAGGGAATCAAACCCAGGCCTCCCATGTGGAACATACCATCTTGGCAGTGCACATAACCGTGGCTGGGCCTTAGTTTTACTCTTGATATTAGTATCTTTTTATCCTCAGTTACAACATATATTCTTGCCTCAATCTATGCTTAATCATATACTGTAACAGACCAATCCATTCCTATCAATAAAAACCCTAGGTATCTTTTAAAAAAATATTTAATTTTCATTTATTATTATTATTATTATTAAAAAATAATCGGAGACAGGCAGACAAAAATGGAAAGTGAGAAAGCAAGCTAAAAGGTCAAGGATTTGAGCCATGGTCGGCTATGTGGGAGTCCAGCACCTTCACCGCTATACCATCTGGTAGCCCCCAAACACTATGTATCTTTAAGTCCCTTCTATCAATCCTTAATTAATGATTTCAGGTGAAGTATGTTAACTCTAATATGTTAAAATTAGGAAAAAAAAATAACAACTATGATGACTTTCCTTTATAACTCATAGCAAGATACTAGGCACTTGGACACTAGAAAAATACATAGCAGGATAATAGGTACAATACATAAAAATAAAAACCAAAACATCCTGAACTGGTTCCTTAGAAAAAATATTTTCAGGGCCAGCAGGTAGTAATTAAGATGCTGGACTCTCATGTGGCCGACCACAGTTAACCGTCCTGGACCTGGCAGCTGCTTTCTTACTTTCTTCTCTCTCTCTGGTGACTGCACATGCTCTGTAGCAAATTTAAAAAATAATAATAAGTAAAATTAAATAATTCTTAAAAAAATAATAAGAGTTGTCTCCTAAGATGGCTTCTTTTCTTTCTTTTGAGATTTTTCCCTTAAGGTGTGTGTGCGCTCACTGGAGAGAGACACAGACAAAGACAATGAGAGGGAAAGTGAGAAATCACCCTCCTGGGGGATGGGCACACTGCAATCCCTTCTCCTCCATTCTCTTCCTGGGACCTTGGGCGCATAGACACACATGCCTGGAGTGAGTTTCAAGACACCAGGTCTAGGACTCGAATCACAGTTGGCCTAGTGGGAGTTCAGCAATGTAACTGCTACACCATCTACTGGCCCCAGAATGTTTTTTTTTTTTTTTTTTGATATAATAACTTTACTAAGCTGCACACGACAGTTATTTAATCAGGAACTAATCTAGGTGTTGCTATGAAGGTATATTTCAGATATAATTAAAACCCCCAATCAGTTGACTTCTAGTGAGTGAGTACACTGGACAACTTGGAAGGCCCAAATCAATCAGTTGCGCATTTACAGAGAGAATAAATTCAACCTAGGACGACAGCTTCTGTCCAAGGAGTCAGAGCCTGCCAGTAACCTCCCTTTCCATATTGCCTCCTCTGTTTTTTTTTTTTTTTAAATTAATCTTAGTTGGTGTCCACAATGACATAGACATATTCCCTGAAATAAACCAATCAATTTCCCCCTACACATGAGGGGACTTCAAAAGTGCATGAAAATATTTAAATAAAAGATCAAGTTCAAGATTCTTTTTTAAGTGATGATACTTGTCTTTTAGTCCATCCCTAAAGATCTGAAGGTCCTGGGAATTTAACCACGTCAATACAGATTTCTGTCTTATTTACACATATATGTATTCACGCACACACACATATACACACACACTTAACTGAAGAATAGGTGCCCTTTAAAGATTTATGATTAGGAAATGAGAAATTACAAAGAACCAATCAGAATTATAAAATGGACACTTAATGATTTCTCATTGAAAGTCTCACAAAATTGCCCTTGTTTGATGAAAGGAATGAACAGGAGCACTGTCATGGTGGAGAAAAAATAAACCTCTCTGTTCAAACTCTCCTGGGTGTACATCTGCTAAAGCTTCTGCTAACATCTCAAAACACTCTCATCATAAGCAGATGCTATTTTCTGGCCCTCTAGAAGACCAAGAGACAAAATGGCTTGAGCATCCCCCCCAAATACAAACCTTTGCTATTGACCTGTCTATTTTTCCACTAACTGGACCACTTCCACTTGGTGGCCATGAATTTGATTGTACTTTGTCTTCAGGATTATACTGGTAAAACCATTTTCATCTCTGGTACAATCAACAATGCTTTAAGTCTTGATCCTACTTGTTTAAAACTTTCAATTTTCATCAAAACTTCTGCTTTTTGGTCAGTCCCATAGCACAATAGTTAAGAACTGTATACAGGAAGCTAGATCCCACGTGGCTAACCATGGTTTGAGTCCTAGCCCAAGCAGCTTGAAACACGTGTTGGGTATACATATGCATGGATTTCCAAAATCCCAATGAGAGGGAGAAGAGGAAACAATAAATATTACTGCATGTATGTATTTAAAATTAAAGATATATAAAAGTTTGAATGCAGATGGATGCAAGAACTAGTATAAACCTGAACAGAAATTCCTAAAAATGCTAAGCTTACACTTCAGCTTTCAATTAACAGGCCCCCATCTATGGGAAAAAAGAGTCAACGTATATTTGGTTTTCCAGGTGCCTAGCATTTCACTGGAAGTGAAGAGAATTATAAAGGAAACAAAGGATATAATTTTATTTAATTCACTTAACAGGTGGCGTGGTAGCCTTTTGGTTAAGGGAGCTAAAGCATACATGGCCAAGTGTGATTTGAACCTTGGTCCAGGTAGCTCGAGAGACACACCAGGCATGTTAATATGTGCCCTGAATCCTGACAAGATGAAAAAATGGAGAAAGTGGATTGCGTCATGAGCACACCAAATTAGAGAGTATGTTCTCTGTTCTTTATTCCCAGTCTTTCTCTGTCTCTCCCTATATCACTCTGGTAAATGCATGTACTCTCTGGGTCAGCCAAGTGGCATGGTGGTAAAGGTGCTGGACTCCTATGTGGCTGATCACAGTTTGAGTCCTGGACCTAGCAGATCGCTTTCTTACTTTGCCTTTCTCTCTCTGTATCTGTCTTTCTGGTGAGTGCATGTGTCCTATAGCAAATTTAAAAAAAAAAATAATAATTAAATAAGCAAAAATAAAAGTCACTTAATATCCAGGGGTAAGATGAGTATCTAAAAAGTCTATACAGAAGAGAAGGTAGCATGTACTGAGTATTTATCACATATCAAACACTGTATACACAGCCTCATTTAATCTTCAGAACATCTAAGGAGGTAAAAATTATCATTCCTATTTAATTGTTGGAAAAGCAGAGATCTACAATTGACCAAAGTCACAAAGCTAATAGCTGGCATGATCAGAATGTGAACACAAACATATCTAATTCTATAGCTCCAACTGTATTTTCCTATGGTATAGATTCTAAGAAGGTAATGATTCCCTATAGTAAACAAACTATTCACTGACCCCTTACTAGATTTTTTTTTAAATTTAAATTAGCTGTATGGCACATGTGCTTGTGAGAGAGAGAGAGAGAAAGAGAGAGAGAGAAAGTGACTAAGTACCATACAGGAGAGATAGCCATTCCACAATCCCTTCTCCTCTCAGAATTTTGGGCATGAATGCACACAGTGGGTGTCCCCCACCATCCCCAAGAAACCAGACCTGGGACCTGAATCATAGTCAGCCACGTGGGATCCAGGGCCTTCCCCACGCTATGGTCTGGCCCCAATTTTTGTTGTTGACCTTTTGAGGTAAGTGCTACTATCACTTCCATATACAAATTAGGAAACTAAAATAGGAAATTTGATGCAGAGTGGGAGAGCATTAGCCAAGACTTCAGAATAAGATTAAATACCTCTTGGTGTCAGGAATAGTCCAAACAAAAGGGAAGAGAATAGGACCTAATCTAATGTCCCAATTTATGGATTATTTGGAGCTAAAGGCAATTAAGAGACACCAAACACAGGAACATTTCTCTGACCTCTGTCTACCTAAAAGCAGGGCATATGTTTTCTTTTTGTAAAGGAAATTTAACTTACAGTTGTAGAAATGCCATCCTCTCCAGAACCAAGAAAAGGAGTAACAACTTCTCACTTCACTCTGTATAACCAACTTTATGAAATAATCCACCTTTACCATTCATTTCCTAGTCACCATCCCATAATTCTCCACTCTCACTTCACTAGATGGCCAAACCACCTTTCTGTCCAATCTCTTTCAAGCTCTATCTTTGTCTCAGTTTCTTCTCACTGTATCATTCTTTGTTAAAATGCCAAATACATCCTTGGGTCTAACTGCCTCTTTGACATCTTCACTTCTATTCTTCAAGGCTTGCTCTGTGATACAAAATAAACATCTTCTCCTGTTTGTCTTTCATCAGTTTAATTCACAGGCCCCAGATACTAAACTTAAGAGGGTAAAGCTTTTCCTGCCCTGTAGTAGCTACTGTGCCCTTCTTGATAGGATAGTGGAGGGATGTTTGGGGCCAGCTCCACAACACAACAATAAAACTCAAGAGAAGCCGGGTAACACATGACAACCATAGTTTGCATATCTGGCCGGGTCAACTCAAAACACACTGGACATGTGTGGAAGTACCCAAGATCTGATGAACTGGAATACTGACTGGAGGAAGGGGATCATGGCGTGATCAGATTCTGTAGAGGGTGTTATTTCTTTCTCTCTTTTCTATTTCTCACATATACATGTGTGCTATCATAAATAAATAAATAAATAAAGATGCTTGCTAGGAATTATTACTGGAGGAGAAGATAGGCAGAGTTTTGCATAATGCATTAAAAACAACAACAACAACAACAACAAAAAACAGGGGCCAGACAGTGGCCCAGTGATAAAATGTGAGGCAGTCACATGGAAACGTTAGCCAGTTCATGGGTTACAGGGCATGGTGGTAAAATGCAATACTCTGTGAGGCTAAGAGAAGGTCCAGCCTGCATCTGGAGAACTTCCTAGTACACCAGGCACACGAGTGTCCACGATGTGGGCAGGCTAAAGCTGGGGGTGGAGAGCAGCGGGCCCTAATGGCGGTGCTATATCTATGCCTCTCTCAGTCAAGGCATCAACAAAACATAAAACAAACAAACAAAACACTCCAAAGCTTCCTGGATAAAAAATCAGTGCATAAAGAAAACAGGGTGCTTCATAGACAATCATATATACTTTGGCTTATGGAATCAATGTAAAATCGTTGAACTACAAGTTGCCAGACAGTGGCACAGCAGTAAAACCAGAACCTCTATGCAGTTAACCCACATGGGAAGGCTCCAGATTTGTATCCAGAGACTTCCCTGAGCATGCCATGCTCCACTGCTGACTGAAGCTGGGGGTGGATCGAGAAATGAGGACCCTGTTGATCTGTTGTGTTTGTGTGTGTCTCTCTCTCTCTCACTGTCTCTCTTGCTCAAAGGACAAAGAAGCTTGAAAGAAAAAATTTTAAAAATCATTATATTACATAAACTAGAACAAATATAATCAATAAAGTTAGTTTTAACTTTTTTTTGTAAGTGGTCTTTACATTAGGGTACATTAGGTATACGCTTGTCAGAGAGAGAAATACACATGGAGACAATGAGAGGGGAAGTGAGAAAACATCTCCTGGGGTGATGACCACACAGCAATCCCTTCTGCTCTATTCTACTCCTGGGATCTTGGGCATGCATGTACACATGCCCAGTGTGATTTTTCAAGTCACTGGGTCTAGGACTGGCACAGTAGTTGGCCATGTGGGAGTCCAGCAAAATAACCACTATGCCATTTTTTTTCAAAACATACTTCTCAGCTCTAAAATAAAGAAACTAAAGTATGGATAAGAATATTTGTTGGGACCAGCTGATGGCATAATGGTTATGTATCACTAGACTCCCAAGTAGTTGACCGCGGTTTGAGTCCCAGACCCAGCGGCTTAAAACTCATGCCAGGCGTGTGTGTGTGTGTGTGGGTGTGTGTGTGCGCGTGCGTGTGCATGCGTGCTCAAGATCCTGAGAGGATAGTAGAGGAGAAGGGACTTTGGTATGGCCATTTTCCCCTGGGAGGGGATTTTTCGCTGTCTGTCTCCCTGACGAGGGCACATGCCCTATAGCAAAACCTTTCTTAAAAAAAAAAAAAAATTAAAAAAAGAATATTTGTCTTCTACATTTCATTTACTGTGTATCCCTGGGAAACACTAGCAAAGCAACAAACACAAATGTACAAAGAATTATCCATCCTTCTTTTCCAAACTATAATTAGGTAAGTAAGTAGTTACATTTTTAAAAATTTTGCTAGAGGGTACATAGCTCACCAGAGATAGAGAAAGAGGGGGTGGTAAGAAAGCACTCACCACGGGAAATGGTCACACCACAGTCATGCACCCTCCATTTCTCCCTCCTGTTGGAATTCCGACCAGTATGCACACTCATCCAGTGTTTCTCAAGTCACTAGGTCTCGGACTTCAACAGTATAGTTGGCTATGTGGGATCTATTCAATCATGCCACAGGCTGGCACTATTTATTCATTTAAAAATTAAGTTCTCACTGTTGAGGTTCTCTGCCTCAGCTCCCCGACTGGCACCACAGGTGTATATTGCCATTCCAGGCTGTGTCAGTCAGGATCTTACTATGTTGTCTATGCCAGTCATGAGTTCATGATTCTCCTGCCTTAGCCTCCCTACGTACTGGGATTCCAGGCACATGTCTTTAACATCAGGTCTTTAGGGTGGACTGGGAACTGAACCTAGCCCTCCCATGTGGCCCTAGTCTGCAGAGCACAGCATCTCAGCAGCAAAATCACCATGGCTGGACACTAAGTTAGCTTTATATTACATTACTTAAAATGATTTCAGCTGGGGGGGGCAACAAGTGGCATTGTGGTTAAAGTGCTGGACTCCCACGTGGTTGACCAAGGTTTGAGTCCTGGGCCCAGTGGCTTGAGACTCACAGGGTGTGTGTGTATGTGTGTGTGTGCACGTGCGCGCATGCCCAAAATCCTGAGAGGAGAATGAAGAAAGGATTGTGTGGTGGCCATTCCCTCGAAGGGATGATTTCTTGCTTTCTGACTCTCTCTCTCTCTGGCAAATGCAGTAGCCCTATAGCAAAATTCTCTCTCTAAAAAAAGGTCTCAGCTGCATATAGTAGAGTTTACACTTTAAAGCATAGAATGGAAGGTCCTTCTGACTCACATCTACTTTCCTACTGTCATCTCCCACCATTCTTCTACATGCAACCTAGCCCATTATTTCTCAATCTGATCCACAGGAGAGGTTAATAAGCGCCTTTGAAAAACGGTTTGACTAGCAAATAGATTTTTTAAACTGCATATCATATCTCCCCTTTGGAAATTAAAAATGAAGATTAGCATATTAAGTGAACAAGGCAGGATGGTAAGACTTCGAAAAAGTAAGTAAATTAAACAAGGTTTACACAATTAGGGATAATCACTTGCGTCCCTTGAAGAACAAAGGTCAAGCACTTAGAAAGAGCAAAGAGATAAATTATCAGTCTTAAATCAGTATAAAAGAAAACATTAAACATCCATTTCACCATTTGTTGCACAATCTATTTCCAACTTATTTACTATATTTTGGCTAACCAAATGTTCTCTTCTCCCCAACTATTTAAATGTAATAAAAAAATATGTTTAAGCTGTATGCTTCAATTAATTTTAAATGACTTCTGAAGTAATGCAAATCAAAATATTACATGTATTTGTTTATGTATTTATATTTAAACAGCTGTTTCTTAAAAAGGTAGAATCACGGTAGAATTCACTGTGTGAATTGCAATTCCTTTTAGAGAGGAGAGCAGTTATAACTCTTTCATTTATACTTGACGTTTTCCATTAGCCTTTCTTAGACTTCTCAGTAAACAATTACTTGCACTCACTTTATGATTTAGGTAGGGCTCAACAGCCACTTCCTCTAAATAAGGAAACCAAGGTTAAGAGAGGTTAAATGCCTCAGAGCAGATCAGAGGTGGAACCAGCTATATAACTGTGGGGTTCTCAGGAAATAATTTACCCTTTCCTTCAAGCAGGTGTAAACATACTAACATGTGATATTACAGACTTTCCAAGTAGCTTCTTTTACATTGCAGTAACCTTTTTTTGCCCAAAGACACTTAAGAAATATTATATAATGATAGGAAATATATGGAATAATGGGTATAAAAGGATGTTATAAACAAATATAGAAATTATTAAGAGCATCAAACCAACAACACATTTTTAATAAATAAAAATTACATAGAGACTGCCACTTAGGCATACACTATAAAAATCCTTCATTTGAAGAATGGAAATGAGAAATAAGATATTAATAATAAAATTAATTATAAATACATTATCGACATTCACATTTGTTATTAACATGTTAATCACTAAGAAATCAAGACATGTCAAGCTAGGGGCAGCTGATATTAAAAGAAAGTCTTTCAACAAAGGCTGTATATAACATCTGTAAATTTTGTTTCATAACAGGAAGAGAAAGTTATGTGAAAAAACATCTGGGCTAATAAGTACATAAAAATAAATGTGCTTGAACTAATTCTTGAATAATAATCTATTTGTAACCTATTATTTGTATTTTTCTAAATTAGTGATTATGAGACTAAAAAATTAAATTCTACCATAATATTTATTCCCAATGATTTCCTACTGCTTTTTAATTTTATATATTTAATCTTCAGTATATATGCGCCAGTGTAATCAGATATTGTGAAAACTATTATACTGTCACAGTAAATGAATTTTATGATTTCTGGTGGGAAATAAAGAAGTCAGATAAATGACTTGTGGGGGGCAAGTCTTATCTACCATGAAAAGTCATGGATCAAGATATTAATGACCATTATCCCTGAACTCAGAAGAAAAGGAATTTAAACCCCTTCTCTGAAATAAAAAGGAATGGCTTCTTTAAAAGACCAAACCTTCTTTTCCCACATTATAAATTATGCTTTTACTATATTCATTAAAAAAAAGAGATGTTTCCAGAGGGAGAATCTGCCTTAGAGGGCACTCCTTCAAATACCTCACTACAAAATAGTCATTACCCATGTCTGCTTATTTCAATAAACATTTCAAAATACAGCCTGACTTCCATATTGATGATTCCACATCTGCAAATTCAACCAATTATGATAGAAAATATTCAAAAAAAGGAGATGTAATTAAAAAGAAAATAACAGTCCTGTTACAGTAGAGTGTAGTGGTTAATGTCACTACTTGGTATGCTGAAGGCAAATGGGAAGCCTGGGTTTGCATTCCAGACCCATTCTAAAAGCTGGATGCTGTAGTATACACTTGTAGTCTCAGCCACCTGGAAAGCTGAGGCTGAAGGATCATGAAAGAGCAAAACCCCTATCTAAAACAGAGAAGGGGTGGGGGCTAGACACTGGTGCAGCAGTAATGCAACACAGTAAGGCTGACCCACCCGAGAGGGCTTTGGGCTCACTTTTGGAGACTTCACTGAACATGCCCAACACGTACATGCCATGACCTAGGGTTGACTGATGCTTGGGGGTAAATCACCGAATGAGGACCCTGTTGGAGGTACCTGATTCTATGTCTTCCTTTCTCTCTTGCCCATGAGGGGGGAGGAATAGAAACTTTAAATAAGTAACAATAATAAAATAAAAGTAAAAATTTAGTATTACAATGATTTAAGTACCAATATTGGGTACTATGGGTAGAGGTAATTTAAAGTATAGTATATGGAAGATATGTGTAGGCTATATGCAAATACTATGACGTTTTATATGAAAGACTTGAAAATCTATAAGGGTCCTAGAACAAATACCCTATGGAAACAGAGGGACAAATGTACATCCCCCCATAAAAGAATCACTTCATTGTTATCGGGAAAGGCTAGAAAACAGTTTACAAATATTTAAAGAAAAATGTTCAAATCCATTTTATGATCAGGATCAAATGGGAGATGAGTCTACTAACTTCCAACTATCTGTTTATCACCAAACAGACAACACTGCCCTATTGAAAATTCAAAACCTGAGGATAGGTTCTACCCTTAGGAAAGAGACTTCCCTTCCTCCTATCTCACCAGAGGTACTGGGCTTCCTTCCTAAAAAATGCTTCAATTTAGCGTCATTTAGTATTAGGCATTTATGAAATAATGTGGGAAATTAACCAGCATTTTATGGGGGATTAATTTCTATGGGAAAATGCATTGAATGCTTCAAGTAACTAATTTAGAAATAGACTTTGGGCGTATTGATCATCAGGGAACAAGGGATGGTCTAAGAAAGGATTGATGAAATACGACAGAATTAATCTTAACAGGTAGGTCAGTTGCAAAAAGTTCCCATATTGATTCTTTTTTTTCTTTTGTAATAATTATTTATTTATTGTTCTTATTATTTTAATGTGCCATAGGGCGCATGCGCTCACCAGAGAGAGAGAGAGCGTGAGCGTGACCGCAACCGCGTGCACTTGTGTGCATGTGTGCAAGCTGCCAAGTCTGGTATTTGGACTGCGATGACCCATGTGGGAGACCAACACCTTAACCACCATGCTATCCACTGGCCTCTGGCACTGATTCTTGATCACCAGCTTTCCAACATGTAAGTTTCATTCTAAATACTGTAATGTATTTACCAATAGAGATAGTATTGTATGAAAATTTAAAAACAGCAATAAAAGGAACCAACAGATGGTGTGATGATTGTCACTGGACTCCCCATGGCCGACCACAGTTTGAGTCCCAGACTCAGTGGCGTGAAACTCACTGTGGGCACATGTGTATGTGTGCCAAAAAGTCCCAAGAGGAGAATGGAGAAGAGGAGATTTTGATGTGGCCATCTCCCGGCGTGAATGATTTCTCATTTTCTGTCTGCCTGTCTCTCTCTCTCTGGCAAGTGCACACATCCTAAAACAAAGATCTCTGTTTCAAAAATTTAAAAGTAGCAATGATAACATTTATACATTACACTTTTCAGTGTTACATCCTGCTCCCCTCCCCCACCACCATTTATGCCATAGAAAAAAATTGCCACTCTTCAGATAAAGACAAGAGATAGAGATGGTAGGCATTGCAGAGGAACACCCCCTAATGGTATGTGGTCATGCTGCAATCCCTTCTCCTTTTCTCCATCCTATTGAAAATTTTGGATATGTAAGCACACATTCCCACTGTGTATTTCTTTTTCTTTTTTTTCTTTGGAGAGGTTTTTGCTATAGGGCGCGTGCACTCGCCAGACAGACAGAGAGAGACAGAGAGACAGAAAGTGAGAAATCACCCCCCAGGGGGGATGGCCACACTGCAATCCCTTCTCTTCCATTCTCCTCTTGGGATCTTGGGCACGCACGCACTCGCGCCCGGCATGAGTTTAAGCCACCAGGTCCAGGACTCAAACTGCGGTCGACTACATGGGAGTCCAACGACATAGCCATTATGCTAACTGCTGGCCCCCCCACTGTGTTTTTCAAGTCACCAAGTCCAGGACTTGAACTACACAGTTGGCCTTGTGGGATATAGCTTCCTTAATGACCAGGCCATACTTTTCAGAGTGATTTTTGCTATAGGGTACATGCACTCATCAGACAGAAACTGAGAAATCACCGCTTAGGGGTATGGCCACACAATTTCTCCTCCTTCATTCTCCTCTTAGGATTTTGGGAACGCACACACATGTGCCCGGCATGAGTTTTAAGTCACTGGGTCCAGAACTTGAATTGTGGTTGACTACGTGGAAGTCCAGGGACATAACCATTACTCCATCTGCTGGTCCTAACACCTTTGTTTTCTTTCTTTCTTTCTTTTCTTTCCTTTTTTTTTTTTTTTTTAAATATTTATTGTATTTTATTTATTCATTCACTTATTTTTCAATTTGACCAGAAAGAGAGACAGGGTGAGAGTGAGAGAGAGAGGAAGTGAGAAAGCAAGCCACCAGATTCAGGACTTGAACCCTGGTCACCCATCTGGGAGTGTCCAGTGCCTTGCCTTAACCACCATGCCACCTGCTGGTCCTCTCTCTTTTTTTTTTTTTTTTTTAAATAACAGTTTAATTGAAACAGAATTCACATATACAGTGCATCCACTTAAAGTGTACAGTTCAGTGGTTTTAAATACGTTTACAAAGATGGGTAACCACTGCTGTGATCTATTTCAGAATACTTTCCTAAGTCCAAAAGAACTCCAATATCCATTAGCAGTTATTTCCCATTCTCCCACAATACTGTAGGTGGTGGTCTAGTCTAAGGCAACCACCAATATATCTTTTACCTTCATGGATTTACCTATTCTGGACTTTTCTAGTGAAAGGGATAATATTAAGAACTTTATAAATGGCTTCTTACACTTGGGATAATGTTTTCAAGGTCTATCCATGTGGTAGTATGCATTTGTACTTCACCCTTTCTATTGCTAATTCTATTACATTGTGTTGTGTGAATATAATACATCTTTCTTTTAGTTTCTTTTAATTAAAAAATATATTCAGTGTAAAATGTGATTCTAAAAAAAGAGTATTTACTTATTTATTATATAAGAGAGAATACGTGTGCCCAGTAAACACAAGGAGATAGGGGATTCAAACTCAAGACCTTTCCAGATGGTCTCAGCAGGGCACAGTATTTTGTTACAACTACGACATCACATCTAGCCCCAGATGTGGTATTTTGATATAGCTATATATTGTGAAATGATTACCACAATCAAGCCAATGACCTCACATACCTTTTTTTAAAAGAAAGAATGCATAAGAGCTACTCTTAACTTTTAATTGTACAACAATCATTTATAGTCACCACACTACCCTGTACTTTACGATTCCAAAATGTATTTATCTTACAAGTGAAAGTTCATATCCTCCAATCAATACAGCCTCCCAATACCATTTGACCAATACCAATACATTCCCCCCTACATTGTAATCACCCCTTTGAATCTGTTTCTGCTCTCCAAGCCATTGGGCTATGGAGTGAGCTCTCTCGCCCTCTCTCTATTTTTCCTTGTAAAAGGCTTTTGCCATAGAGAAAAAAAAATCACCCCTCACTGGGGATGGCCTTGCCACAATGTCCTCATTCTCCTCTTGGAATTTTGGACATGCATGCACACATGCCTGGCTGGTTTTAAGCTGCTCATTTTTGGACTTGAATCATGGTCAGTTATGTGGGAGTCAGCAGAACCACCACTGCACCTTCCGACCTCTCCGTTTTTTCTTTTTTTTAGTTTTCACTACAGGGCACATGTGGTTACTAGGAAGAGGGACAGAGACAAAGAAAGTGAGAAATTATCCTTTGGAGGTAGTGATAACAGAATCCCTTCTCCATTTTCCTCTGGGGATTGTAGGCATGCACAAACATGCACCCAGCATGATTTTCAAGTCATCCGGTCCAGGACTCAAACCATGGAGCTAGCCACATGGAATCCAGCTGACTTACCCTCCAGGCCACCTGGTAGCTCACTCCCTCTTTTTTAAAAAGACAGTATCTCACCATATTGTGATCCTCCTACCTCAGCTTACTAGCTAGCTGGGGCTACAAAAGCTGGTGCTACCATGCTGGCCCTTTTCTAGACAGGTTATGCTGTCCAGACTAGCCTGGAACTTGTGAGCCTTCTGTCTCGGCCTCCTGAGTTTCTGGGATTACAGGCATGTGCCACTACATTGGACTTTAGGTTGGCTCGGAAGCAGATGCAGGCCTTTCATGTGGTTCCAGCCTGAGGAGCACAGCATCTGGCAATTTTTGCAGCCCGTATTTTCTTCATCTCTGTATGTGTCACACTGTTTCACAGGACACACACAGCGATCCTAGACTCAAAGAAAAATAGTCAAATACATTTAACTCCTGATCTCACATTACTTTCATGTTATCTAATATTAAATAAACTGATGATTGTAGAAAATTATGCCCTCAGTTGGTGGGGCCACTTTTTTAAAAGGAATTATTTTATTTAATTTTATTCATCATCATTATTTTTATTTTGACCAGAAGGAGACAGAGAGGAAGGGAAAGTGAGAAAGCAAGCCCCAGGTACAGGACTTGAACTGTAACTGGCCATGTAGAAGTCCAGGGCCTTAACTTCCATGCCACCTGCCAGACCCTGGTGGAGCCTTTAAAAACACCAAATTTCTCCCCCTGCCCTTTTTTTAAAGAGAGATTTTTGCTATAGGGCATGTGCGCTCACTGGAGAGACAGAGAGAAATCAGTCCCAAGGGGGGATGGCCACAATCCCTTTTCCTCCATTCTCCTCTCAGGATTTTGGGCAAGCACACTCTCATGCAACTCTCAGGATTTTGGGCAAGCACACTCTCATGTAAGACATGAGTTTCAAGCTGCCAGGGCCAGGACTTGAACTGCGGTCAACTATGTGGGAGACTAGCAATATAACCATTACAGCATCCGCTGGTCCCAAATTTCTCTCTTTTTTAAAATAATAATTTATTTACTTAATTCCATTTGTTATTATTATTTCTTAATTGGACCAGAAAGAGAGAGAGAAAGGGAAAGCGAGAAAGCAAGCTGTCATGTCCAGGATTCAAACCGCAGTTGGTCATGTGGGAGTACAACACTTTAACCACCACATCACCTGTTGGACCCTAAAACACCAAATTTCTTAATCCAGAATTTATTTGTAGTTCTCAGTGTATCTTTGATTAGGTCAGAGATTGTTCAAGTCCTGGACCTGGTGGCTTGAAGATCATGCTGGGCCATGTGTATGCATGCCCTAAATCCCAAGGGGAGAATGGAGAAGGGATTGTGGAGTGGCCATCCCCCTTGGGGGCATGATTTCTCACTTTCCTTCTGTCTCTCTCCTCTCTGGTGAGCACACAAAGCACCCTCTGGCCAAAATCTTAAAGAAACAAAAACAAAAACAAACAAAGAAAAAGCCAGAGATTTTTCATGTTCTAATGACCTAAGTTCTAAAATGTCAAAATCTATTATTAAAAGAAGAAAAAAAAAATCTCACAAGCAAGAGGGAATGAATATTCTGGCAGGGTCATTTTTTTTGGGGGGAGAGATGTTTTTGCTATAGGATGCGTGCGCTTGCCAGAGACAGAGAAAGACAGAGACAGAAAGTGAAAAATCACCCCCCAGTGGGGATGACCATGCCGCAATCCCTTCTCCTCCATTCTCCTCTTGGGATCTTGGGCACACACGTACACGCACCTGGCATGAGTTTAAGCCACCGGGTCCGGGACTCGAACCGCGGTTGACTAAATGGGAGTCCAGCGACATAGCCATTATACTAACTGTGGGTCCCTCCAATAGGGTATTGCTGATCTGATCTACTCCAGACTACAGCCAAGCCCTGTATCATGGGGGTAAGTATGTCCCCAGTACTCAGGAAGACCTCCAGACTTAAACTGAGAACCTTCTCATGTGGAGACTACCACAAAAGCATCATATTGTACTGCTGCACTACCATCTAGCTCCTAAATAGTTCACTTATATTAATAAAAATATAAAAACTTAGAGATAATTTCTTTGTGAAATGAAAAAATCTAAATAACTTATTAATTATGAAATAAGCATTCAGTAGACTCTCTTGTTCTCCAATGTTAAAAGGTAAAACTGGGATGTAACTTTATTTCTAAAAAACTACTGTATGGGTGACAAATATGGGCTCTACCATTAAAGGATCTGAATTCTAGTACAAATCTGCCATTTATGAGCTGGGTGAACTTGAGCCAATTATTTAAACTCTCTGAGCTTTAGTTTCTGTGTTTGTCAAATGAATAATAGAATCTACTTCAGAGGACAACCGAGAGGACTAACTGTGTGACGATATGTGATGTACTGGCGTGTAGTAAACACATATGTTAGTAAGCTATCACCATTCAAGGAAGCAAGGTAAATATGTCCAATGTGGAATCAGTTTTCAAATAAAAAGTTCTTTACCAATTCCAGGCCACTAGGCTTAATCTAAATGCCTTAGCTTAGTGAAGAACTAGACAATAGGGATGGGAAAAGATGAAATTGTTATTTTTTAAATGACTTTTTAATGCATATTAAAATACTCAAGATAAATTGACAGAAACATAAGTAACCAAATTATCTTTAAGCACTGAGTATTAAAAGAATTATCATGTTACAAGAAGACTATTCCAGCATTATAAAATTGTTATCAGAAATAACTGACCTAATAACATGGGATAGTAATAGCAAATCTATAAGGTTATAGAAAGTTATGCAAACCTGTATGTTGATAACAAATCAAATTGGTTTGTAAAGCAAATTTGTGACTGTATCAAATTGGGACACTCATTTGAACATTAAAATGAACATAAAGAAGCTTAACATTGGAGGCTTAATTTTATGTAATATTGCTAATAAATTTATTTGACGCATTATACATTATAAATTTTACAAACATGAAAACATATTTCCTGATTTAAGTAAATATTTTCAATATGAAGGCAAACTTTTTTTTGGAAGGCAAGATGCATTATAATCCATTAATATATCTTTCAACAAAAAGGATGAAATCTTCCACTGGTTAGGCTGATAAACTCTTTCGTGTCAAAACTAAACCTTTTTATCATGATAACCCAGAATAATGGTTGGCTGCTCTAGGCACTTTATCTACTTTATAGATGAAAAATCAGTTCTACTTTCATGGAATTAGATTAATGCCATAACAGGAAATACTTCTGGGGCTGAACTTGCTTCATGCCTTCAAAGCTGCCTGTAAATTTAAAGTACTTCCTGAACTCAAAAGATAAGACAGGAGAAGGAAAAAGAAAAATAGTACAGTGACCCTTTCACTGAAGGAAAATACTGCATCCTGAAAAAGCTGTTGAGAGCTACTAGCTAAGGGCACTATACTCTAGAAAGCCGAGGGCAAGCCTGCTTTAGTTGAACATGAGGATTCTGGTCATATATCAGACAGTTGCTACAAATGTATTCTCTCTATAATCTTTTTGATAAAACTTTCTTTAAATCTTCTTGGTGAAAACTAAAGCAATAATTTTCTCACCCTTTAGTACATATAAAATGGTTCACTATTTTACATATGATATTTATACAAAATTACAGTTTGGGACCAGCATGTGGGGTGGTGCTTAAAGCACTGGGTTGCCACATGGTTGACGGCAGGGGAGTTGCAGACCTGGGAGCTTGAAAACATGCCAGGCACATGTGCATGCATGCCCAATATTGCAGGAGGAGAATGTGACGTGGCCACCCTCCTGGGGGATGATTTCTCACTTTTCTTTTGTCTTTCTGTGGTGAGTGTGTGCACCCTGTGACAAAAATCTAAAAAAAAAGAATTACAGTTTATAACATCTGAAAAAGTGCTGGCTATGAGCTCTAGAACTAAATTTTGGTTCAGTATATTAATCAAAGGCAGGGAATCCAGTGGATCCACTCTTTAGGCAGTCTAATTATCATAAGGAAATAATAGAAATTATCTGGAACATATAAAAGAGCTTTTAAAATGGTGATCATGACACTGAAGATGCCATAATTAAGGGGAAAAATAATACCAGCTATATGTATGCAGAAAACAATAAAACAAATGATTACATGACCTAAAGGGTAAAAAGGAAATGGGCCCAGCATGAAAATGACAAATGGAATAAAGAGAAGTAAAATATTTTTTTCTCTCTCTCTCGCTATATATATACATACATATATATATATACACATATATACACACATATATATATACATATATATATGTTAGATTGTTTACAATGTGCTCATCACTGTGAACTACATAATTATGCTAGTTGGGAGGTATGAATATTAAAATAGATAAGGATCCTATGTTCTCAGGAATTGGCACTCTAGAAGGGTTAAACAAATTAATAACCAATGGCGATAACTGCAATATAGAAGCCAAACATGATGATATAGGGAGGGTGCTGAAGGGAGCAAAGGAAGGTATGTTAGATAGCTGGCCAGAAAAAGACAGTCTAAGTGAATGTCATATGAGCTGAAAGCTGAAGGTTATGAAACCAATCCTTAGAAAACCTGGTTGAGAGCATTCCAGGAAGAAGGAATAAGAATGAAGAACTTAAGAAGAAAAAGAGACGGTATATTTGAGGATTACTAAATGAGGGAAGAAATAAAATAAAATTAGGTAAGAGAAAGTCATATAAGACATGCAGGCCTTTAAATACAAAGACAGGAAGTTTGAAATGTATTCCATGAGCAAAAATTGGTATCTATGGAAGGGGCTTAAAAGTAGAGTAAGTGAATACTAGATATACTTAAAAAAAAATTTTTTTTTAAGGTTTTTACTATAGAGCACATGTGCTTGCCAGAGAGAGAGAGAGAAAGACCAAAAAAGACAGAGAGAGAGAAAGTAAGAAATTATCCCCCGGGGGGATGACCATACCACAATCCCTTCTCCTTCATTCTCCTCCTGGAATTTTGGGCGCGCGCGCACACACACACACACAGAGCACCTGGTGTGAGTTTCAAGTCACCAGGTCTGGGACTTAAACTGCTGTCAATGGTGTAGGAGTCCAGCACCTTAACCACCATGACACCTGCTGGCCCCACCAGATACATTTTAATGATAAGAACTTCCTAAAGTTTGAAAAGGAACATTCAAGGATAACTCCCAGGGTTTGGCTAAAGCACCCAAGTCAAATCCTATAGCAAAAAATCTCCCTCAACAACAAAACTAAAACAAAAAAACCTGCTCTGTGGTGAAAGACAAGTTGGTTTGCTCTCCAAGTGCAACATGGACCGGTATGTGGCACTACTACTACTGTGCATAACTAACTCACAGATTATACCATCAGCAATTTATCAGAAATGTTTCCCAACATTCAAAGATGCTCACTCCCTGTTTAAGCACTTGGGGACAAGTTTCCAAATACTCACTCTCGATATCCATTAGTTATTTCATTTAGTGATGAACTCTTATCTTTCAGAATCATCCTTCCCTAAATAAATTTTATGACATCTAATCTTTGTTGATTCAAAAAATTTTGAAATTTTTTTATTTGCTACAGGGCATGAGAGAAAAAAAAGAAAAAGAGGGAAAATGAGAAACCACTCCCAAGGGGGAAGGCCATGACGAAATCCCTTTTCTATTCTCCTCTTGGGATTTTAGACATGCATGTGTAAGTGCCTTATAGTTTTGAAGCCACTGAGTCTAGAACTTGAAGTGTACAGTTGGTCATGTGGGATCTAGTCGTCTTAACTGCCCACCACTTGGCTGGCCTGCCAAGTCTATTTTAATTTTTCCTTTAGCATTTCGAAAGCATTCCTAAAGATATGTTTTTGACATTCACTTTCTTGTATTTAAATTGACTATAATATCCATATAGGACCACCATTTCTTCCTCTAAATTTACTAAGTCAAGATTATCTTAAGAAAGAGATGGTAACCTCTAACTTGTTTTAATCTGCCACATACAAATATTCCTGTCCAAGGAACTTTGCAGTCACTACTTTGTTGAATTTCAGTTAAGATATTTTATATTTTCTTGACTCCGTTTAGACTAAACTAACACATTCTTAATTATGCCCGATAATGCTCTTTCTCTCACTGCAAATTTAACTCACCTACATCAGGTTAATGAATCCAGCACTCAAAAATGTTAAACAATTAGGACAGGCAGGTGGTATGGTGGTTAAGGGCACTGGACTCCCACATGGCCGACTGTGGTTCAAGTCCTGGACCCAGCAGCTTGCTTTCTCGCTTTCTCTCTCACTTGCTCTCTGGTCAAAGAAAGAAAGAAAGAAAGAAAGAAAATAATTCTTAAAAAACAAACAAACAAACAAAAAAACCACCAGAGACAATAATTTATTGTATTTACCATCCATGCCAACTTTATTAATTTTTTAATTTTTTTATTTTTTAAAGAAGTTTTTTGCTATAGGGTGCGTACGCTCGTCAGAGAGACAGAGAGACAGAAAGCGAGAAATCATCCCCCAACGCAGGGAGGATGGCCATGCCGCAATCCCTTCTCCTCCTTTCTCCTCTTGGGATCTTGGGCATGCACGCACACATGCACGGCGTGAATTTAAGCCACCAGGTCTGGAACTCAAACCGTGGTCGACTACATGGGAGTTCAGCGACATAGCCATGACGCTAACTGCTGGTCCCCCAACTTTAGATTTTAGCACTATGTGATACTATCATATGAATCAAAAAAAGATTTTTTTGGAGAGATTTTTGTGTACTTGCCTGAGAAAGCAAAAAATTACCTCCGGGGGTTGGGGAGAATGGCCATGCTGCAATGCCTTCTCTTCCATTCACCTTTTGGGATTTTGGGCATGCATGCACACATGTCCTGCC
The DNA here is from genome assembly GCF_000334495.1 of Tupaia belangeri chinensis. Classification (NCBI taxonomy): domain Eukaryota; kingdom Metazoa; phylum Chordata; class Mammalia; order Scandentia; family Tupaiidae; genus Tupaia; species Tupaia belangeri. Next base: position 128,685 of record NW_006160155.1, on the reverse strand, counting down.
TGAGTTTCAAGCTGCTGGGTCCAGAACTTGAACTGCAGTTGACCATGTGGGAGTCCAGCAATGTAACTACTACTCTACCTGATGGCCTCATATATGAATCAATTTAAAGTCAACCATTTCTTTAATATATGTAACAACTGTAAGCTTCATAACATAGCTACTGAATGACAGACTGACTTAAAAACTTAAAATATACATGGGGCCAATAGGTGGTATGGGGGTTAAGGTACTGGATCCCACATGGCTGACTCTGGGGTCGAAGTGGTTCAAGTCTCGGACCAGTCAGCTTGAAAATTATGCTGGGCACGTGTGCATGTGTGCCTAAAATCCTAAGAAGAGAATGGAGGAAAAATAAATAATGTGGACATCCCCCCAAGGGGTGATTTCTGACTCTCTCTCTCACACTGGTAAGTGCATGAGCTTTATAGAAAAACTATTAAAAATTTGGGACCAGCAGATGGCGCAATGATTATACCACTGGACTCCCGCATGGCCAACTGCAGTTTGAGTCCCAGACCATGTGGCTTGAAACTCATGCTGGGCACGTGTACATGTGTGCACCCCCAAAATCCCAAGGGGAGAATAAAGGAGAAGGGATTGAGAATAAAGGTAGCGTGGCTACCCCCCAGCCAGGGGGTGCTTTCTGTCTTTTTGTCTCTGTGTCTCTCTGGTGAATGCACAGCCCCAAAATCAAAAATCTCTCTCTCAAAAAAAAAAAAAAAAAAAGAAAAAAGAAAAAAAAAGCCCTACACATTTTTCTTTTATTCAAATAATTTTGAAAATAAGAAAGATCACTCAATATTTTGCTTATATCACAATTACATACTTCTGTAAGACTATTCTTATTTTACTAAAACTGTTCCATAACCAATGCTATTTTCACATGTGTAATAATATTGTTGCCAGTTTTACTCCTGAATGAACTACATTCTAGCTTCCTGCTGTTACTGAGAAATGCATTAAAGCAGGTCACGTGGCTTTCCTGGTGTCAACAAATGATAGCTCAATTAGGCAGATAAGTATCTACAGCCCTCAGCAGAATCTTCAGTCCATTCTTAGCACTTTAGGAAGGCACTTTGGTTAGCATTAGAGCTAAGGAAAGGAACACTCTTAATTCTTTAAGCATTCAATTAAATGTTTTAATTCAAGATTGGCTATTGAATGTTTACAAACACAAACAGTGTAAAAGTAGATGTTCATCATGAATAAGCACTCTAAAAGCTTGTGTGTATGTAAATTTCTTAATGAAATGAGATTTATGACAATCCTGATGCACTGTTTATAGTATAAACACTATGAATGATTCATTTTTGGTAATTTTGTCAACATATGATTCTATGTTGGGTTGCTAACCAATGGGCAGTGTTTACTTGTGTACAGTAGAAGGAATTTCTAAATGAAAGACACAGAGTTACTGCTGAGTCACCTTGTAATTTTTGTAAAGCCTTATACTTAAAGAAAAGGAGCCTGAGGAATTCAGAGTATAAAAGAGAAATAGGAAGTAAAAAAAAAAGATCCCAGAGTAGTCAAACATCTAAATATTTACTCTCAGTTCAATTACCCTTTCCTAACATTCCACCTATCTTATTAGGTTTTCCATACACTAAGTACTAAAAATAAGAAAGTGAGGGTTGTCTGAGGATGAGACATTATCAGCTACAGAAGTATAAAAAATATTAAAAAGTACACATAAGGATTCAAAATAGGTAACAGTTTAGAGTCACTTAAAACAAAAAGTAAAATAAATATATATACTAGAGGAGATCTATAGAATAGCCCCATAAATAACAGATCCTGTAGATGATCCTGAGTCATGAAGAAAATAAAATTATATCCATGCAGTTGGTGAATGATAATCAAATTGAAACAATTCTCTTCAGCTACATGTATCTGAAAGGGCAAAACATAAAGGTTTCATTTCTGTCCTTCACAATTCTAAGTTTCAATACTACTAATAATCACACTAGGTTTATCCAAAGGAAATAAATTGTCAACAATCACTTCATCACTGTTGCTAGCAGAAGAATGCAGTGTGAGACATCTCTCAATAGAAATAAAGGATTTCAATACTGCATTTTAGTAAATCATAAAACTATGAAGAAGGACCAGATATGTAATATGACTTGTTAGTATATATTAACAAATCCAAAGATTACGTTGGGGTAAGGGTGATGTTTGTATTGATATACTATACATGATACATTAAAAGCAAATGCTGTCATTTAAAGAAGAGATCAGAGGGAACCAGCAGTTAGTGTAATGGCTATATCGCTGGACTCCCACGTAGTTGACTGCGGTTCGTGTCCCGGAACCGGTGGCTTAAACTCACGCCAGGCGCGTGTGTGTGCGTGCCCTAGATCCCGAGAGGAGAATGGAGGAGAAGGGACTGCGGCATGACCATCCCCCCTGGGGGGTGATTTCTCGCTTTCTGTCTCTATGTCTCTGTCTGTCTGGCGAGCGCACGCGCCATATAGCAAAAACCTGTCCAAAAAAAAAAGAAGAGATCAGAAAGCCTCTAATTCTGGACTTTAAGGTTTTAGATCCCTATTAAGGACATAGACGTATCATATTCAGTCTTGTTATTTGGTTCTATGTAGAGAGAAAATATTTACATTCTAGTGTAAGTTTTTCTAAAGGCAGAATATGTGTGGACTAAGCAAACATGAATGAACAATCTGCTAACTGTTCTCTCTTCTTAAACTCTTTTTTATTAATTGTCAGAGGACATGTTCGCTTGCCAGAGACGCATATAGAGAAGGTGAGGGAGAATGCACACCACAGTGGGGCACGGTCATGCTTCAATCCCTTCTCCATTTCTCCATCCAGCTGGGATTTGGAGTGTGCATGCACATACCCACAGGATGTTTTTCAAGCTCCTGGGGTTGAGATTCACACTGCATGATTGGCTACGTGGGATCCAGCTCCCTTCATCACTATGAAACAGGGCTGACTCTTCCTCCCTAAATGTTTGCTTAGCTACCATTAATTTTGTGTAACGCAGACAAGTGTTTTTAAATGTAATTCAGAATTTACCATTCCTTTACTAACACTCTTCAATGGTCACCTGCCTCACACTGAAAAAAACCCCAAAACCTTACCATATCCCATATGTCTTCTAGACTCACAGCTGTCTTTCAGGGCTCATCTCCTTCCATTCTCCTTGCTGAGCCTTGACTACCTCAGACATATCACACCTCAAGGTCTCTGTACTTGTTCCCTCTTGTTTGCAATATGCTTTCCCCAAAGAGCAATGCGGCTTTCTCTTCACTTCTTTCAGACCTCTTCTGAATGCCACCTTACCAGTAAATCATTCCCTACTTTATTTATTGAGTGAGGATAGAATGTGATGGTTGCAAGCTTAGACGCTTCCTAAAGAAAAGAACTGAAGCCGGCTTCACGGCCTAGCAGCTAACGGAACGGGGTCCTATGCCACTGACAGTAGTTTCAGTTTTGGACCTGGCAGCTTGAAAATCACACTGGGGGCATATGCCTGCATGCCCAAGTCCCAACAGGATGGAAAAATAGAGGAGAAGAAATTGTGGCATGCCTGCACCCTGTTGGAGGGTGGTTTCTCCCTCCCCCTCTTCTCTCTCTGGCAAGGGCATGTGCCCTCTGGCAAAATTGAGGGAAAAAAAGAAATGAGAGCTAATGCTAACATATAAAACTTACATGTGGATGTTTACAGCAGCTTTACTTGTAATAGCTCTAACCTGGAAACAACCAAGATGTCCTTCAAAAGATGAAGGATGTGACACATCCAAACCAGGAATACTACTTACCAATAAAAAGGAATGGAGTATTGATACAGCCAAAGGATTATGTGGAACAAAAAGTTAATCCCAAAGGTGATATATTGTATGATTCCATTTATAAACACTGCTGAAATGGCAACAGTTACATAAAATGGAGGACAGACCAGTGGCTGGCAAGGGTTAAAGAAAGATTGTGGCAGGAAGTAGGTGGGTAAGGTGACACATCGTCGTGGAGATAGATAGATTTGGTACCTTGCCTATATCAGTATCAACATAAAGGTTATGATATTATTATACAGTTCTTCAAGAACTTACCTTTTGGGAGTAAAAGGTATTATTTCCTACAACTGCATGTTAATCTATAAATTATCTCAAAAAGAAAGAATGAATAAATAAATGAGTAAAAAGCTATGACACAGAAGCCTGAAGGGCTATAATCTTAGATCTGCCCCTTATTAGCTGTGAAAACTGGACAACGCTAACATCTCAATATCTGTTTCTCCATCAATGTAGTAGGGTGCTACTATGTGAGTTTAGGGACCCATGGGGGCTCAGGTTCAGATGCTGGACCAACTTGATCAGGTTGGGCATGGTAGCTACGCAATCCTTGCTAACTGGGGAGATGGCGCAAAAGATCACAACTGCAAGATTCTGTCAAATATACCTATCCCTCAGGGCCAGTAGGTGGCGTGGTGGTTAAGGGCACTGGACTCCAACATGTCCATCCAAACCAGGAATACTACTTACCAATAAAAAGGAATGGAGTATTGATACAGCCAAAGGATTATGTGGAACAAAAAGTTAATCCCAAAGGTGATATATTGTATGATTCCATTTATAAACACTGCTGAAATGGCAACAGTTACATAAAATGGAGGACAGACCAGTGGCTGGCAAGGGTTAAAGAAAGATTGTGGCAGGAAGTAGGTGGGTAAGGTGACACATCGTCGTGGAGATAGATAGATTTGGTACCTTGCCTATATCAGTATCAACATAAAGGTTATGATATTATTATACAGTTCTTCAAGAACTTACCTTTTGGGAGTAAAAGGTATTATTTCCTACAACTGCATGTTAATCTATAAATTATCTCAAAAAGAAAGAATGAATAAATAAATGAGTAAAAAGCTATGACACAGAAGCCTGAAGGGCTATAATCTTAGATCTGTCCCTTATTAGCTGTGAAAACTGGACAACGCTAACATCTCAATATCTGTTTCTCCATCAATGTAGTAGGGTGCTACTATGTGAGTTTAGGGACCCATGGGGGCTCAGGTTCAGATGCTGGACCAACTTGATCAGGTTGGGCATGGTAGCTACGCAATCCTTGCTAACTGGGGAGATGGCGCAAAAGATCACAACTGCAAGATTCTGTCAAATATACCTATCCCTCAGGGCCAGTAGGTGGCGTGGTGGTTAAGGGCACTGGACTCCAACATGTCCGAAAGCAGTTTGAGTCCCAGACCTGGTGTCTTGCTTTCTCACTTTCCCTCTCTCTCTCTTTCTCACTCTGTCCCTCTCTGGTCCAGTTTGTTGAAAAAAAAAAAGGAAAGGAGGGAGGGAGGGAGAGAGGGAAGAAAGAGAGAGAGGAAGAAAGAGAGAAAGGGAGAGAGAAAGAGAAAGAAAGAAAAAAGAGAGAAAAAAGAAAGAAAGAGAGAAAGAAAAAGAGAGAGAGAAAGAAAGAAAAAGAAGAGAAAGAAAGCAAATTTAATAAAATAATTCTTAAAAAAAATACCACCTATTCCTTTCTACCCCTCCTCCTCCTGCATTACCTCTCTCATAAAAAAAAAAGGAAATAATAATAACTATTTCATAAGGTTGAGGTAAATGAATACACACACACACACACACACAAACCTTATAATATGTGCCCCAGAATAAGTGCTATGTAAATATTATTTATAATTCTTCAGCATTATCGTCTAACAGAGGATTATGTCTGTTATGTTGTCTATTATAACAGATGCTCCTTCTTCATAGCTATATTCCTAGTGACTAAAATACTACCTGACACATAATAGACAATTCATAAATATTTGCTGAGTAAACAAATGAGTGTTCTTGAAAGATGAATTTGCTTTTATTGTACTGATAGGATCACTCTTCTGGATAACCAAGTTTGAGTGCAACATTAGTCAAACTTTCTTTCTTTTTATATTTGTATAATTAATTTTGGAATACCAGAAAAAAATTTCCTCTTTATTTGACAGTTCCTATTTCTCTTACTTTCCTTCTCATGAAATCTTTCTTGGCTAGAAATCCATTAGTAATACAACCAATTTGACTGAAAGAACTAATGGATATATTTTTAATCTCTTCCTTCCCTACTACTCCTACAAATATGAATTATGTTCTTAAGACCACTTCACTGAAGAATCTGCAGGTATCAACAAATAATGCTAACCATCTTTTTTCATGCACCTAAAAATTTGTTCAGAATTAACTGAAAGAATTGGGATAGTTTGTTGCAAGTTATAACATCACTGAGTTAAATGGTCATCATGTATTGAATCTCAAATTCAACAAAGTACACTAAATAACATGATTTAATGCTTTAAGAGACATAAAGTCAATGCAATAATACATCTCACAACACAAAATCAGTTTTCCTATTGAATAGTTTGAATATTTCCTCAGAAGATTTGCAAAGTATCTCCCAATGACTCTCCACTACTAGTCTACTTTTTAAAAAAGTTTATTTCTTCCATAAGAGAAAAATAGAAAGAGAGACCAAACAAGGTCTCCACATTTCAATCTAGCCCCCGCCTTAGCCAGCTCTGATCATGGGCACGAGTGTGCATGTGCCGAGAATGTACAGGGAGGACTGAGACACAAACTGGGCTCCTTGTCCACGAATACAGGGCGTTTCTGATGCACTCCTGTCTGGCCCCTATCAGTCTAGTTTAAGATGTTTCACTCCTCAAGTTCTTCTGTATAATTTAAGGACACTTTATCTAAAATTTTCCATCGGAAATAATTCTAACAGGTGAAAAAGTCCCAAAATAAAAATAGTACAGAAAACATCTGTATACATACCTTTACCTGGATTCAACCGTTAACATTTTTATCTAATTTTTAAAGGTTTTTTGCCATAGGGCACGTGATTCACCGAAGCAAAAGAGATAGAAAGTGAGAAATCAACCCCAGGGGAGAGGGTGGCCTTGTGGCCATCCTTTCTTCTTCGTTCTCCTCTTGGGATTTTGGATACGCACATATATGCACCCAGTGTGAGTATCAAGCTGCCAGGTCTGGGACTTGAGCCACGGTCAGCCATGTGGGAATCAAGCACCTTAACCACTACACTACTTTTTTTTTTTTTTAAATCCTTTGCATTCACTCATATTCTTGTGTGATTATGCTCCTTTATTCTAACAGCAACAGAGTTAAGAAATATATTAATGTACATCATACATACATACACAGATATACAAACATACACACACACACCAGTAAATGTACTACATTGTTGGAAAAGTCATGATGCGTTTTTATATAGAAAAATGACCCAATATATCATTTATCAGATACCTCCAATCCAACCCATTTACATAATGCTCTTTCCTGTTTTTCACAATTCTGTATTTGCATGTCTCCTCTTTCACAGTGAGAACCCCAGCTTCTCACAATATCAACTGACTTACTCATTTGTTCAAAGTTTCCAAGTTAGTTTGCCTATACTGTTGAAATAAGTCTACAAAAAGAGTTCAGGACTCCTTTCTAATTCTTCCCTCTTCCACCCACCCTAAGCTGTGTTCATAAATTATTTCAAGTAATCCTTCTTCCTTCATTTCTTTCCTTTATATCATCCTTACTATGGATATAGTATTCACTTAACTTTTCAATTCAATTCATTTGTTTAAATTTGACTATAATTTTAGGTCCATTGTCCTGTCGATTTTTTTTTTTGAGAGGTTTTTGCTATAGGGCACATGCGCTGTCCTGTTGATATTTTTATTTAACCTTCTGAATATGTAGGTCATTAACATTTCAAAATATGAAACTATATCAAAAAAGATACTACAAGAAGTGTCATTCACTTCTATGTCTCTTACACTCCACTTTCCCTTTTAACTCCTGTAACTAATTTTGTTTTCAGCTTTATCCTTCCTGCATTATGAATATATTTTTTAATACATTAACAGTAGCACTATATCTACTCTTTGCTTTATGTAATGTTTCCTGGACATCATTCTTCATTTGTTTATTTAAAAAAAAAGACACTATTATAAATATAATACTTTACTATTCGTATGTTTTTATTCAATCATTTATGAATAGCCAGTCGCACAATTTCCAATACTTTGAAACTATTAATAATGCTATGATGACAAATAGTGACAAAATTATTTTCAAATTTTACAAGGATAGGATTTCTGGATTATACAAGTTGTTATTTTTGCAGATTTTTATGTTTATGTTCATAATGTAATGGGGTACTTTGGAGGAATATTTAATGTCATGAAGAACTCATTAAACATTAAATAACAAAAATCATATTATGATGCAAATTACATAAAAACTCAAAGAGACACATACTTACACATAAAATAAACAAGTATGATAGGATTATGGGTGATTTTAATATTCTCTGTACTTTTCTTTATTTTTCCAAAATTAAAAAAATAAATTATATCTGCAAATAAAAAGGATTTCCATCTCTAGCAGTAGTAAAGCTAAGTAGGTGCCCTAATATAGCCCCTTTGCTGAAAATGACAACAAACAATGGGTTAAAACAAAAAAGAAAATGAAATAATGTATTTTTTGACATCTATTAGTGATCAACAGAGAATACTGTGAGGGATAAAACAAAAATATAAATTGAGGAAGGTAAGCAAATACTCAATGTCTTTCTCATTCTGGGGGATATGTCAAGCCTTGTGAATTGAGCTTCGGTTTTCACAGCCGCGTACAGAACTGGCAGTGGTGTCTCTGCTTGAGAAAGCCAACTATACATATCTCTTCCCACCATCACACTTGTGACTTCACTTTGGTAGCTTGAAATCAGCCACAGTGTTAAATCAGAAAATATGACAAATCAGGACCTTTTTTCCCCAAGAGCCAGTTTTTAAATATTTACCAGCACACTCCTGAGCCCAGGGTTGAAGAGATAAATCCTACAGTATCGATGAGAGGGAGTACAATTAGACACCATCACGTAAAGTTGGACCCTAAAGAGCTACATGCTTGCGTAAAAGTGAAATAGAATTATGCTTACCCTACAGAAGGAATGAGCAAGGAAATTAGCTTGCTTCAATCTTGATGCAAGGGAAGTAAAAATATGCTGTAATGATGTTCAGTGAATGAATGTAAAATAAATTAATAAAAAAACTTCCTTGAAAATTCAACCATGAGACTACCCTCATGAAAGTTTATGAATCTGGAATTTGTGCTACCTATGCAGACCACAAAGCTTTTTAAGCCTCAAATTTATTTGAATGTGTTCCTAGGTTGACAGTATCCCCAGGCTTTTGGCAGATTCAAATGTGAATACACTCTTTTCAAACATATCTTCATCTCAGACTCAGAAATTACCACAGATAATGAATACAAGCTAACACGCAGGAAAATAAAACAGCCCAAGTAAGAGCCAGGGGAAACAGACACCAAGGTGAAAACTGCAGAAGTTTGGTATCCCCAGGCTTTTGGCAGATTCAAATGTGAATACACTCTTTTCAAACATATCTTCATCTCAGACTCAGAAATTACCACAGATAATGAATACAAGCTAACACGCAGGAAAATAAAACAGCCCAAGAGCCTGGGGAAACAGACACCAAAGTGAAAACTAGAGAAGTTTGAAATATTAGGCTAGGCACACATACACAAATAAATTTTAATATATTTAAAGGTACGAAAGATTGTAAATATGAGGAAAAAGTATTTGTCAAAATGATAAAGAAACTGATTTCAAAAAAATGAAAATGAAAGTAATAGATATTAAAACTCAATGGAGGGAACCTGCAGTTAGCATAATGGCTATGTTGCTGGACACCCACGTAGTCGACCGCAATTCGTGACTCAGACCCAGTGGCTTAAAACCCACGCCGGGTGCATGTGCGTGCGTGCCCAAGATCCCGAGAGGAGAATGGAGAAGGGATTGCGGCGTGACCATCCCCCCTGGGGGGTGATTTCTTGCTTTCTGTCTCTATGTCTCTCTCTGTCTGTCTGGCGAGCGCACGCGCCTTATAGCGAAAAAACCTCTCCAAAAAAAAAAAAACTCAATGGAGGGGTCGGCAGGTGATGTGGTGGTTAAGGGCTATGGACTCCCACATGACTGACTGCAGTTTGAGTCCTAGACCTGGTGGGTTGCTTTTTCACTCTCCTCCCCCCACCCTCCCCACTTGCTCTGTCCCTTTCTAGTAAAATTAAAATAAGGTAAAATAATTATTAAAAACAAAAGACCTCAATGGACAAGTAAAACAAAGTATTAGGCACTATAAAAGACACAACCAATATCACAAGATAGATCTGTATAGCAGAGATGACAAAGAAAGGGAAACTTACATAAAAGGTTAAGAGATGTGGTAGAGGGACCAGCAGATGCTGTAATGGTTACATCGCTGGACTCCCATGTAGTCGACTGCAGTCTGAGTATGTGTGTGTGTCCAAAATCCCAAGAGGAGAATGAAGGAGAAGGAACTGTGCTGTGGCCAACCCCCTGAGGGGTGATTTCTCACTTTCTGTCTCTCTGATGAGTGCATGCAACCTATAGCAAAAATCTCTCTTAAAAAAAAAAAAGAGAGAGAGAGAGATGTGGTTATAAAGCAAAGCGCAATATAATAATAATAAAACCCAGGATAATGGTTTGGAATGGAGAGACAGGATCATGAGGGGCCCTGGAGATTCAAAGATTCTGATAATACTTAATTTCTTTGTGGGTGGTTGGTACACAAATATTCTTGGTTTTTAAAGCATAATTTTTATACTTCAGGATAATTTTAGATATACAACAAATCGCAAGTATAAAATAAGAGTTTCCATTTGCCATAATGTTAGTTAACATCTTCTATTACTATGATACATTTGCCCATACTAAGAAACCAATGGTGGTGTAGTACTATTAACTAAAGTCATCCTTTATTCGCATTTCACCAGGTTTACACCAATGTTCTTTTTCTACTCTGGATCTAGTCCAGGAAACCACACTACATGTTGCTGTTACATGTCCATGGTCACCTACTGTCAGTGACAAGTTCTTAGTCTTTTCTTAATTTTTATAACCTTGATAGTTTTTAAAAAAAAAACTGCCTGTTTATTTTATTATTATTTTTAAGTTTGCTATAGGGCATGTGCACTTGAGAGAGAGAATGAGAGCGAGGAAGAGAGAAAGCAAGCCACTAGGTCCAGGACTTAAACCACAGTTGGCCATGTGGGAGTCCAGCGCCTTAACCATACCACCACCTGCTGGTCCCTAACCTTGACAGTTTTGAGGAGTACTCTTACAGTATTTTGTAGAATGCCCACCAGTCTGGACTTTTCTGATGTTTTCTTTATTATTAGATTTAGTTAATGGGTTTGGGAGAAGACTATCGAAGATGAGGTATTTTCTTATTCCTCATACCAATATTACTTCTCATTGGTGAAGTTAATCTTGATCAGTTGGTTAGCAAAGATGTTGACCATGTTTCTCTACTGGGAATAGTAGAGAAACACAAACTCCCTTTCCCAAACTCAATTCTCTGGACCTGAATTACTAAACTGAGTCCATATCTACAATAGAAAGGGAGGTAAAATCTATTTTTTTGGAGGGGAAATTATGTTATTTGGAATTCTTCTAAAAGGAAAATATGTCTCTTCTCCCACATTTTTCAATTTATATCATCATGAAATTAGTGTAAATTTCTTATAATCTAACCTTAATCCAATGTTACATGTTTTATTTTGCTGCTCAAATTATTTCAGCTTTGGCTAATAGAAATTCTTTCATGTTGGCGTATGTGTCCCTTTTGGTGTGCCCCATCTTATTACATTCTTTTTTAGAGATTTTTTTGCTGTAAGGTATGTGCGCTTGCTGGAAAGACAGAGACAGACAAGAGAGACAAAGTGAGAAGTCACCCCCTAGAGGATATGGCTACGCCGCAATCTCTTCTCCTCCATTCTCCTCTTGGGATTTTGGGAGCCCAAGAACACATGCCTGACCTGAGTTTCAAGCCACCATGTCAGGGACCAAAATGCAGTTGCCCATGTGGGAGTCCAGCAACATAACCATTACGCCATCTGCTGGCCCCCATCTTACCTATTTTTAAAAATATTCCCTTGCCTTCTGGCACTGTAAGACATTCATGCTTACATTGTTATTTTCACTCAGCCATAAAATCACATTTCTTCATGGAGCCTGGATCCTTTTATTGTTGAATAGGATTTATAAAACTGGATGTTGGAAATATTTGTTGCTACCAGGTTATCACTGTCCCTAAGTCTGTTCAATGGACAGAGCTAGGACATGTAATAATGTACACTAATCCACATATACATACATCTCTCTTATTTTTACACCTATCCATCTACAATATATATATTAAGCAAAACCTAAGTTCGTACTTACATAATTCAGTACCATGGATTCATTCTAGCTCTAGCCCCAGCTTATTTTACTTGTAACATCCCTTTCTGATGGCAAGAAATCTGGCTTCTACTATACTTCATCCATTTACTTGTTTGTTCAACACCAGCATATGTACAAAGTGGGCTCAGAATTACTAACCTAGGAGAAACAAATTTATCAACCAGCATACAGTGTTCCTATAGTGTCCTTTGTCTTTGGCTTTGCATTTTCTAGACAACTAACACCACTTTCCAAAGTTACTTAAGTCAGCTCTTTTTCTCTCACCCCTTTGGAGAGGTTCTATCATAAATTTTAACATGCTGAGATTCTTTTATCATAGTCTATATTCTATCCTGGGATTCTCAACATTTAAAAAAACCGCATTCAGGTTAATTCCCTGTAGGCTAGCCTATAGCCTAGTGGTTAAAGAAACAGAATCCTACATGGTCGATCACCATTCAAATCCTGGCCCCAGGGGACCAGCAGTAGGTGTAATGGCTATGTCACTAGACTCCCATAGTAGTCAACAGTGGTTTGAGTTCCAGACCCAGTGGCTCAAACACACCAGGCGTGTGTGCATGAGTGCCCAAGATCCTGAGAGGAGAATAGAGAAGGGATTGTGGAGTGGCCATCCCCCCTGGGGGATGATTTCCCACTTTCTGTCTGTCTCTGTCTGGCAAGCGTATGCGCCATACAACAAAAACCTCTAAGACAACAACAAAAAAGTTTCAGCCCTAGTAGCATAAAAAGCACACTTGATGCATGTGTGCCCCAAATCACAGAGAAATGGAGGAAAAGGGATTATGGTATGATCATGCCCCTTTGGGGTGGGGGACAGATGCTCTCTCCCTTTCCTTCTCTCTTCCTCTCTCTGGTGAGCACAGGCATCTTTATAGCAATTTTTTTAAAAAAGGTAATTCCTTAGGTTGTACAGTTCTATAGGCTTTAACAAATGCATAGAATCATGTATCTACCACTGTAGCAACATAAAGAACAATATTATCACTCTAAAAAACTGCCCTTTGTAGCTGACCACTTCCCTTTCCCATCATTTGTTATTACTGAAATGTTTAAAAATTAAAAATCATGATTCTTTATGAAATGAACACTAAAACTGAAAGAGTCATTGCTTGAAAGTTAAACTGTAAGAAGAGTTCCTGCTTAAAAGTTGCTAGCATTGAGGATTTATAATCTATCAATTTAGAATTCTAGATTAGAGAACAAATACCTAAGAAGTTCTCTAATTATCTTTTCCATGGTGTTATTCTATAACATGCAAAGATTATGACATCAACTTTGGTGGCGTTTACAGTGAACAAAGTAAGCTTTTATCTTTTTTTTTTTTTTAATTGCTGGAGGGCATATGTGCTTATTAGAGAGAAAGAAAGAGAGAGGGTGAAGGCATCCTCTCTTCACATGGGTGGTACTCAAGCTGCAATCCCTCTCCATTTTTCCAGCATGTTGGTAATTTGGACATACCTATGTTCCCAGAGTGTTTTTCAAGCCACTGGGAGTGGGACTCAAACTGTGGTTGACCATGTAGAATCTGGCCCCCTTAAACATTAGGCTATGAGGCCAACCCAGGATTCTAGTCTTAACACCTATTTTCTGCATGGAGAAAATATTTTCCAAAGGAAGGAAACTATAAACTTTGCTCATAAAAATGTTTGGGATTGGGGACCAGCAGTTAGTGTAATGGTTATGTCACTGGACTTCCACGTAGTCGACTGCGGTTTGAGTCCCGGACCCGGTGGCTTAAACTCACGCCAGGCACATGTGCGTGTGTGCCCAAGATCCCGAGAGGAAAATAGAGAAGGGATTGTGGTGTGGCCATCCCCCCTTGGGGGTGATTTCTCATTTTCTGCCTCTCTGTCTCTCTCTGTCTGTCTGGCAAGCGCACACATCCTATAGCAAAAAAATAAAATAAAATAAAATAAAATAAACCTCTCCAAAAGAAGAAAAAAAAAAAAAAAGTTGGGGATTGGGGCCAGTAGGTAGCATGGTGATTAAGGTGCTAGACTCCCACATGGCAGGCCACGGTTTGAGTGTTGGATCTGATGGTTTGCTTACTCATTTTCCCTCTCTCTTCCTGGTCAAATAAAAAAATTGTTCTTAAAAAAGAAAAAGAAAGAAAGAAAAAAAAAGAAGTAGTAGTTTGGGATAAAACTTTTTCTTTGCCTTTTTAAAAATCTTTTTGGTCATTGGGTACATGTACTCTCAAGAGAGACAGTGAAAGGAAAAGTGAGAAATCATCCCCCATGAGCAATGGCCACACTATAATCCTTTCTTTTCCATTCTCTTCTTAGAATTTTGGGCATGCATGCAGCACAGGTGCCCAGGGAGTTTCAAGCCTCTGGATCTGGGACTCAAACCACGGTCAACCACATGGTAGTCTAGCACCTTACCCACCATGCCACCTGCTGACCCCAGGGATAGGGAATTTTTAGTAGTTCACTAGAAAGATATTAACACCAAAAATACACTGCATTGACAAAAAACCCCCAAAACAACAACAAAAACAAAAACAAACAAAAAAAAAACAAAACTAGAAAACTACCTTAGAGGTTAAGTCTGCTATATCAATTATGTGATTATTAGGTCTGCATAGACATTTTATGATAGCTATGATATGATATAATAGGTTTCACATATCAAAAGCATTCAACTTCAGCAAGAGAGCTTATCAAATAAATTTAGAAACTACAGAGAAATAATATAATTCTTCAGGTTTCTTATTTGTACTCCCTCCCACTCCCCAAAACTACCAGAGAATGGAAGTTTTCATTTTATTTACATCTAATTGTGTGTTAAACCTACAGCTTTCACAACATTTTCAGAATCATGTCCTAAAAGGCAGTGTGATCTAGCAATATAATCAACTTTTTTTTTTTCCATCAGTTAAGGACTTTATGTTTTTAGCTTTCTCCCCCTGGTCCCCCCCGGGGGAAGTTTTTGGGGTTGAAAAATAAAAAAAAAAAAAAAAAAAAAAGCATCTTAACATCTTAAGGTTTATGGCTGCTACAGTCAATTATAGGTAGGCAATTTTGGGATAGAAGTAGATTTAAATGAAATGGAAGCAGATTTCAAAACTCTTTTAATGGAAGCACTTGCCTCCTATAGTTTTGTCTCTGTCCCTCTCCCCCCCCCCCCCCAAAGCCAATATAGCCCTTAAACCTTTTAA
>NW_006160155.1:75924-111884 GCF_000334495.1 Tupaia belangeri chinensis | reverse complement strand
CCCCCCCCCCCCCCCCCCCACAATGCAATTATAGCCATTACATCATTGAAAATTACATGCTGGGGTTATCTCAGTAGGTATCTGCCAAATGTAAAACTTACAGAAGGTCTTCAATGTAATAATGATGTTTTATCATTTTAATTACAAACTCTTTAAAAAACTCCCCAAAGTGTACCAATTGGGGTGGTCTAAATTAACGGTATCTTGGTAGCCCAAGGGTAGCAAAAAATAGATTGAACTACCAAATTTCATCATACTCATAGCAGCTGTCTTCCTGCCTCTAGGAAGCTAAGTATTTAACAAAGCAGACAGCTTGGCATTGGCATCTGATTAGCAGTGTGTGTATTGTCAGATAGAATGTGCTGGGCTCTTTTGTTCCAGGGTTTGATTAGAAATCTGGAGAGCAGTGGCATCATCTAACTTTATTTTTAAAGCCTCTGAAAGGTAAATAAACTGTGATGCTTCCTCTAGTATTATACTTGAAAGACTGATGCTTTTCTAGTAATATGCTTAATCGGCGCTATAATATTTAAGTAAAGGATTTCTTATAACTACTTCAAAAATTGAGAAAAAGCCAATTTATAGTATTTTGGTTAAATATTTTACATATAAAAACAGCTGTTGTAATTGGGTACATTAAATACTATTGAGTTTTTAAATTAAAATACTGTTGGTAGGGAGGGAGAACGGTCATTTTAGCATGTTTAAATAAATATGACAGTCTATTCCTAAAAATAGTAATAGTCTGACTGAAGATTCAGAATTTTTTCCTCAACTCACATAAAAATCTTTTTGGAAAAGTAACACTGTCTTGAAAGAATAATATTACTTTGATACAGGTGCCCAAACATTAAATATAAAAGGGTGACTCTCATTACCTTTCCCCCACAATTTCTTTGAAAATTTACTACAAATGATTGTGCTTATTGGCAGAGTTCAAAATCAGTAAAGTCTACGCAAACAATCTACTTCAATGAGAAGTACATTCTTTTACTCTATCAAATCCATCGGAGGTAATCAGACTGGATGTTTTATTCAACAGGGCTGAAGAAAATTGTTCTACAATAGGTTAATTCAAAATGGCAGCATAGAAAATGCATCTGTCAGTGGGGATCAAATTACAGGGCAAGCTCCTCTCAATGCTTAGAAAAACAAGTCTGCAGTTCTACAGATTATGTGCCTGTGTGTGTTTAAAGGGGTGGGAAAGGAGCTAAATATCTGAGCTAACCTCCAATTAAAGTCAATCATAAAAACAGCCAATTTAATGAGTGCGGATTTCTTTGGGTAATTATAACACCAACCACTTTTTTCTCTTTTAAATCTGTAATTCTGCCTTCTTGTTATTGCTTGCTTTGTCATTAATCGCCTCAGGACCTTGATTTCCTAGCAACAGACTGCCACCAAACATTTGGCTCCTGTTCAACATTTTCTTTGTGAAAAATGGCACTGCTGTTGCCGCCTGGGCTGCTGCAGCTAGACTGGCTGTGTAAGTGCTCTAATAATGTATTCCACTGGAAAAAAAAAAAAAATCACATGATATAGGGTGCAATGACTGAGTTCAGTTAATTACTGAGTTGGGAAGTTTATCTACAATGTAAAAACTGTGTTGGAAGGAGGCAGTATAGGGATTAAAAATGTGTTCTTCCATAATCAATTATTTGCAGGTGAGAATTCAGAAAGAAATATTTTAATCTTGGACATACAAGTTTCTGTTTAAGTTTATTTAGAAAGGAGTATAAAAGGCCAATGTCCCTCAAATATTGCTTGACAGATTCTTTCTCTACAAAATAGCCCCAACACACAAAAGAACCACAGAACAGTTTGCTGCAATTTTAAAAAGCAAATTAACCTATGTCTCTGTCAGCTGTTTCTTTTCTACTTAAGGCAAAAATCATTTGTATATGTAAATATGCTACGAAATGGCAGAATTAAGTTTTCATTCACAACATGAACACCAGACACAAATAGAATAATTCAAAATATTGTTTTAACATATTGCACAGTGAAATAAACATTTAATAATACCTAGTGAGAAAAAAGAAAGATGTGTATCATTATTTTTTTAATGACTCAAATGGCACTGAAGAAAATCAGTTCTTATGACTGGAAACCAGTAAGAGGGTAGACATTTTGCTTTAAAAAAAGAAAAATCTTTCTTTTAAAATTTAACTGTGTAGCTATACTGAGATTCTTTATGCTTTCGAAATACTAATACCCTCAGTAATGATAGTTATGGAAATTAACATGGCATGTCAGATATGGTTCACTACTGCCTTGCTTCAGTTCTCAGAAATATGGCTCTATAAGACTGGCATGTTTCAGGATTGCTGTCTGGATATGATAATTTAATATACCCAAGAGTACACTAAGTATTATGGAAGCATCTGTGAAACTAATGTGCCAGTGGACATCCTGATTCTTACCAATGTCTACGTACTGCATAACAAAGTTCCCACAAAACACAGTCCCAGTTCAGCTCATCTGAGAACATTAGAACACGATAGTCTACCTGAAAACATCAGTCACTACCCTGACAAATAAAAACAAAAATAAAACTAGGAAGATTTGGGCATGAAGGCATGTGCTTGCAGTCCCTGCTGAAAGGCTGAGGATATAGGAGGATGGGCACAAGATGAGACCCTGTCTCTAAAACAAAACAAAATAAAATAGCACCTATAATGGAACACTAAACATTAAAACCTCATCAGTTAAAATACACAGACATGCAGATATGGAAGCTGTGGTAAAAAGGGAACCCTCCTACACTGTTGGTAGGAATGTAAACCAGTACAGCCACTATGGAAAACAATATGGACGTTCCTCAAAAACCTACACATAGAATTACAATATGACATAGTAATTCCACTCCTTGGTATTTATCAAATGATAGCAGTGTTATTCACAATTCTGAAGATATGGAATTGACTTAAGTGCCTGAATTGGAACTGATGACTGGATTAAAGACTTGTGACACATATGGAATACTATTCAGCAATAAAGAACAATGAGATACTGTCATTGGACTCAGAGAGGTTGAATATAGAAGACTTAATGGTAAGCAAAGTACACCAGACTTTAAAAGACAAGCACTGTGTATCTTCACTCAATATATACTGAAGGTCTACACTCTGTGGAAGAAATGGAAAGATCCAAAGACGTAACAGTAGAGAGGATAAGTGTACATACCCGAGTCTGTAAGGGAGAGCAGTGGAAGGTAGAGGGTGGATGGAAGGGGTAAAGAAAAGATGTTTCAGATACGGATGTTGCAGAGGAAGACGGGAAAGAATTACAGAGAAAGTATTCAAGGATGTATCACAATTTAAAGAAAAACTTGTGCCAGAAATCTCTATAGAAGAAAAGAACACAACTTGGATAAACAACAATCTATCCTTCAGAACATGTTCAACTATTTAGAATTTGTAAGCATGCCCGGTTACCTAAAAACAATGTTAATGGAAATGATAACAAGAATATGTCCTACAAGTTAAGGTTTTAAAAAACTATTTCCAGGACCAGCAGATGGCATAATGGCTTTATTGCTGAACTCCCACATAGTCAACCACAGTTTCAGTCCCAGACAGCTTAAAACTCATGCCGAGCACGTGTGCATGCGTGCCCAAAATATCAAGAGGAGAATGGAGGAGAAGAGATTGAAGTGTGGCCATCCCCCCCGGGGGTGGGGGAGCAGGGGTGTTACTTCTCACATTCTGGAGAGCACATTTTATACCCTATAGCAAAAATCTCTCTCTAAAAAAGAAACTATTCCAAGAGGTAGAAGAAAAACAATTATGGCCTCAAAAGACTACAATCAAAAGACCCCTATTATGTAGGTGAGAAAAATATACTGGTCTAAAAATGAGTAACAGTAAATATGAAATTATAAAAGAGTTTTCCTTCCAGATTAAGTACTAAAAAAGGAGGTAGTTTTCTCATTTCTCATCCCATTTAGCTAAATATAACTTTTTTAACTGCCAGAGAGAATATGCAATCACCAGAGAAAGACAAAGAAAAAGAGAGAGAGAGAAAAAGTACTATTTGGTGGGGCATAGTCATATTGCAATCTCTCTCCCTTCATTTGTCCATCCTGTTGGGATTTTGGCCACACACGCAAACATACCTAGTGTGTTTTTAAGCCATGGTAGCAGGGATTTTGAATTGCAGTAGGCCATGTGAGATCTGACTCCCTTAACTACTAGGTCATGAGGCAGAGGCAGGCTCCAAATACAGTTTTTCATATTTGACATATATTCATTTACTGTATGTCATTCACCCAAATCAGAAAAACAAACTATTCAACAAAGAACTGGTCCCTAAATAAGGTAGTACTACATACAGAAGAAATAGATGAGAACAAAAGCTTAATTTCTTTAGAATACTTGCAATAGGGAAATAGGCAAAAGAAATAAATCAAAATAAGCTTATTATAACTTCCATTACAGGGGCCAATTGGTGGCATGGTGGCTAAAATGCTCAACTCCTACATGGCTGACCACAATTTGAACCCTGGAACCAGCAGCTTGAAATGCACTCAGCAGCATGCTAAGTGCGCAAGTGTGTGTGGGGTGTGTGTGTGTGTGTGTGTGTGTGTGTGTACGTGCGTGCGTGGGCCCAAAGTTCCAGGAGGAGACTTGCAGGGGAAGGGATTGCAGTGTGGCCATTCTCCCTTTGTGTGTGTGTGTGTGGGGGGGGGGCTGTAATCTATCACTTGTTGTCTCTCTCTCTGGTGAGTACATGTGCTCATGGCAAAAACTTAAAAACAAACAAACAAACCTCTATTATATGCGTCAGCTAAGAAAGTTGCAAATTCATTATTTGTCCAATAAGAACAAATTTATCATCTGTAGCCACAATACCTGAATACCACTGCAGCTATTATGAAAGATGTAGATACAAGATTAAATTCAGTGGGCATGGAGGATTATTGCTAATAGGTACAATGTTTCTTTTATGTAATGTGAATGGTCTAAAATTAGATTATGGTGATGACTGCAAAACTCTGTACCCTAATAGCCACTGAATTTTATGCTTTAAATGTGTGAATTTAATAGAACCTACAGTCCTCCATAAGGATGTTAAGAAAAATGTAATTTTACTTCGAAGGCTAGAGAAAACAGAACAGACAGGGTTAAATCATATTAACTTATGAAGATTCTATAATATATTCAGTAAATATGGCAGAATATAGATTTACTTCTGCAAATACATGATTATGTATGTCTACTTTCTATACAATTTCAAAGATACAATGAATAGCACAGAAAAATGTACAATGTCATCATAATGTTTGTAAATTTTCCCTATCTTGATTATATTTACTAATAGAGATTTTCTTAAGCAATGACTGCTTGGTCTGAAATATATAAATAAATTGAAATAGAAATATTCCAGTAGCTGATCTGTTAATTCATTTGAGTTCTATAAGGGTCTATCATCTTAACAACTAAGTGCTGTACATATGCTTATTTTCGTTCCATTTTGAGGCAATTAGCACATAGTGTGGTTTCAAATCTCACATAAAATTCCAAGACTTAATTACAATGCCACAGCCTACAAGCTAAAGTATTCCAATCTTTATCTTTAGAGCTCAAAGCTTCTATAATCAATACTGTCTTACTTCTAAGTACATAAAAGATTATTCTGTTTAATGAAAGAAGCATTGTTTTGAAATTGCCAAAGATTTCCCCTCGCTCTTGGTAGACAGCCAGACTTCAGACGGTTGCCAAAAATAGGACTTTAAAAAAATTACAGTAATATAAGAGTAAACTGCCCAACTTGGAGAAAATCTTTATCTACAAAAATCATAGTACTGCTCTAAAAAATGACAGCTAAAACTGAAATTGATGGGAGGAAAAAAAATAAAAACCCAATTCTAGGGAAATTGGAAATTAACACAAATAGGATCTCTAAAATCATACACACACAAAAATTCTTCCAGGAAGAATCAAGGATTGTCCCCGCTGTGGAAAAAAATAACAACTCATTTGTTGTAACTCACTGAACATTAATGACACATTAAAAAAAAATTGAACTATAATGCTAAAGCTTAAGAAGTAATATAATTATGTCTTTTTCTATATTCTCTACATGTTACATCCACCTTAAAGAAAGGTGTCTTGGGCAGGTCCTATAGCTCTGTGGTTAATGAAACCAGATTTCACTGGCTATAGTCTGAGTCCTGACCCTCGAAAGACAGAGTCAGGTCTGAGTGTGTCCCCAATATCCCAAATGAATGGAGAAATGGAGAAAATGGGAGTGCAGTATGACCATTTCTCTCTCTCTTTGGCAAACACACAAGCCCCTGGCAACATGAAACACTCTAGATACAATAAACAACCTCATGTATTTATTTTCATTTTATTTAATAGTTAGGGTCATATGGAATGACATTTTCAAATAAAGGCTTAACAATTCATACTTAGTCCCTAATGCAGCCATCTGGAATAGGATACTTAAAAGTGAGCTAGGAGCAAGCAGATAGCATAGCAGTTATGTCGCTGAACTCACACAAGGCCAAACACGGTTTGAGTACCAGACCCTGTGGCTTGAAAATCACTCCCAGGAACATGTGCATGCATGCGTAAGACCTGGGAGAGAAACGCAGAAGGGACTGTGGCATGGTCATGCCCCCTGGGGAGTGATTTCTCACTTTCCCTCTCACTGTCCAGTCTCTGGTGAGCTCAGGCAACCTAAGGCAAGGACCTTTCAAAAATATAATAAAAATAAATACATACATACATACATACATACATACATAAATAAAAGTTTGAGCTAAAAATCCAGGCACAAAGTCACATGGCAATCATGGGTTTGATCAATGTAATGGGAGTTCTAATAATTAAGAATTCAAATCACTGCATTTGGAACAATGATAAAATAAAAGGCCCGAGACAGCTTAAAACCATCCCACCTTCTATTAATCTCAGAAGATTAATCTATTACAAAATGTGCTTTGAACTTTAAATGTTTCATAAGGAAATGTGACATTTTTAATCAGCTGTTGTTCCCAGAATAGCCTACATTAAAAAGGAAAAAAGATCCATTAGGTTCACTTATTCTGCCAAAGTGTATTTAATGCAATGAGATTAAACTAATTGTCCACAAGTTAATAAATAAACATTTTTATCTTCGAGCAGGTGTGTAAATCTCTAACAAATATTCTAACGTAATATTTGTCTTTCACTGTATTTTTATACTACTTTAATTTCTATTAGGCTATTATTACAAGAAAAATTCACTAGGGGAATCAGCATTTAGCGTAATGGCTATGTTGCTGGATTCTCACATAGTCAACCGTGGTTCGCGTCCCGGACCCGGTGGCTTGGAACTCATGCCGGGCGCGTGTGCGTGCATGCCCAAGATCCCAAGAGGGGAATGGAGGAGAAGGGATTGTGGCGTGACCATCCCCCCGGAGGGTGATTTCTCGCTGTCTCTCTGTCTCTCTCTCTGTCTGTCTGTCTGGCGAGCGCACGCACCCTATAGCGAAAACCTCTCAATAAAAAAGAAAAATTCACTAGAACTTTTCTCAAATCTTTTCATGACAGACCAGATGACATTCCAAATTTGAGAAAAACTGAAACAATCTTTCAAAATTTCTAATCATGTTTTAGAACAACCATATCTTTTAGTAAATATTGCCAAAAGATAACCACATTTTTTAAAATACCATATATTTCACTAAACAAAAGAACTTCAAAAGTTTATTTAAAAAATGGAATCAAAGTAAAAAATTATTTTAGTGCAAAAAAATGTTGAAGCACATGCTTAGTTTTTTAATAGCATGAATATTCCACATACTTTTAAGAGACCCTGGTACATCCGTTCTAATTTATGATTTAATGTTCAGAAACCACATTACTGATATATGTAATATGAAATAAAGTTATGCACCACATAACTTCATTTCAGTCAATGATGGCAAGTGTATACAGGGGTGGTCCTCTAAGATTTTATTAGGTGATGTATTTTCCTATGCAAAAATGTGTGATGACTTTCCAGATAACCCAATAATAGGCTAGACAACACAGCCTAGGTGTATCGGAGTCTCTACCATCTAGGTTTGTGAATGTAGACTCTCTGATGTTTCCAAGACAATGAAATCACCTAATGACCCGTTTCTCAGAACATGTCCCTATTAAGCGTTGCATGCCTGTATATAATTGCTTAGGACTAGATTTTTATTTTTTCTTTAAATTTTGCTATAGGATACATGAGCTCATTGGAGTCTGGAATGAGGGAGGATGGATGTATGTGTGAGAAAGCATCCCCCCAAGGGAATGACCAGATCGCAATCCCTTCTCAACTCTCCTTTTGTAATTTTGCGTATGCACACACACACCAGGAGTGTTTTTCATGCCAACGGGTCAAGAATGCGAACCCTGCAGTTTACATGTACGTTCTCCTTACCCACCGCACCAACGGATGGCCCCCAGAATACATTTCCTGTAATTAGTCCTACAATCTCATTTTTTTTCCCTTTTCTTTGGAGAAGTTTTTGCTATAAGGCGCATGCACTCACCAGACAGACAGAGAGAGACAGAGAGACAGCGAGAAATCACTCCCCGGGGGGATGGCCACACCGCAATTCCTTCTTCTCCATTCTCCTCTCGGGATCTTGGGCACGCATGCACACGCACCCGGTGTGAGTTTAAGTCACGGGTCCAGGACTTGAACCGTGGCCAACTACATGGGAGTCCAGTGACATAGCCATTACGCTAACTGCTGGTCCCACGATCTCATTTTAATAACTATTTGTTGCCTTACAATTACTGACAAAGATATTTAATTGCAACTGCCTCTAAATAAAATTTCTATTAAGACAATTATTACTGAAAGCATATATAAAATCTTAAAAGAAAGTCCAACCAGGGTGAAACAAACTTAAATATATGTTAATTACTATTTGTCCTTTCTACATAAATACTTTCATTTCTTCCCACATATGGATTCTGTTCCTTCTCTTCAAGACAGTACATGTCTCCAAGCCATGTTTCCTTTACAGGCTTTCAGTCATACCCCGTACTTCAGAAGCAAAAATCAGTAACGCTTGAAAATATCACTCTTACAAAAACCATATCCCTCAAAACAGTAAAATTCCAGGCTGAAAATATATAAAAATGGTCAAGATAGAGATAAGAAATGCAGTCAAGGAAAAAGAAGACTTAAAATAATCCACAGGAACTGGAAAAAACACAGAAAGAAAAAAATAGGCATGGTGCCAACGGCAAAATCAAGCTACAAGTCAAATATTTTCACACAATTATTAGCAAGATATGCTATTCTTTCAATTATAGTGTAAACATCTGCCTTTGTTTATGCAAAGTAAATTATAAGGTACTAAAAGCTTTTGTTGAAGTTATTTCTTAAGTATTTTTTAATGTCTAAAAGTTTAAAATTCTTTTTATAATATGCCTCAACTTACAACCTTTTTCCCACCCAAAAAGTCTTAGTAGAAGTAATACATGGAGAGCTGCCCCATAGCCTAGGGAGTAGGGAGCCAGATACCAAATGGAGCACCATGGTTTGAAAAAATGCCAGGTGTGTGCACATATGCCCTGAATCCTAAAAGAATAGAGAAAAGGAAGAATTACAACATGAGCATACCTCACTGGGAGGTGCTTTCTCCTGTCTGTCTCTTTCTCTATCTCTTTCTGGTGAATACATGTGTCCCCTGACAATTAAAAAAAATAAAATAAAAAAAGAAATAATATATAGATTTCTCCACAAAATTCTACTGTATGTACAATGTACTCAAGATACCATAAAGGACAAAAGGGAAATATTACAAAAAAATTACTACAATGTTACTAATTACATATAAGTGAACAATGTGTCTTAGCTAAGAACTTTCAAAACTATTTTCAAGTAACATAGGAGTAACCAGATAATTTTACAGAATATAGAATAATATTCTGGGGATTTTCTGAGGTTTAATCAACCTTAAGATTAATTTATGATTAATTTTTCACCATAACTTGTGATTTATTTTAATTCAAATATTCCCTAAAACATTTATCAGTGACAGTTTTAGTCATTCTCTGACATTCCAACAGGTAAAGGAAAGGAGCAATAAACTGAGAATTAATACACTGAAAACTAAATCTGCAGTTTAAAATGAACACAATGTTCTAGGCAAAGTCAGTATAGTATGTATGTATGTATGTATGTATGTATTTTCGGAGAAGGTTTTGCTATAGGGCATGTGCGCTCACCAGAAAGACAGAGACAGAGACAGAAAGCGAGAAATCACCCCCCCGGGGGGTTGGGCACGCCACAATCCCTTCTCCTCCATTCTTCTCTCAGGATCTTGGGCATGCACATACCCACGCCCAGCGTGAGTTTAAGCCACTGGATCTGGGACCTGAACCATGGTCAACTACATGGGAGTCCAGCAACATAGCCATTACGCCAACTGTTGGTCCAGGTCAGTATTTATTAACAGGTTTAAATTAAAAGAAAAACTAGTTAGGCAATGTTGCAGAAAAGGCAAATCATCTGAAATATAAAAAACCCAGAGGTTTCCACTGCCAACCAATATGTAGTAAAAAGGAATGTATGTACACTACCATCTCAAACAATGATAACTACGACAAAACATGAAAAAAATAGTTTTCAGACCCTGGGCAAGAATTAAAAGGACAAAGGAAGATAAGCCTCTCTATTTTTGGAACTGTTGCCTACACTTCAGGGGTCATACATAAGAAACCTTTGCCCACTTGAACATCTTTAAGTATTTCCCCTGTGTTTTCCACAAGATTTTTTTTATCTTGGGATTTTACATTTAGATCTTTGATTAATTTTGACTTGATTTTTGTTAATGGTTAATAAAGAAAAATAAAGAAGGTGAGTGCTGGCGAGGCTGTGGTGAAAGGGAACCCTCTTACCCTTCTGGTGGGAATGTAAATTAGTACAGTCACTACAGAAGATGATATGGAGGTTTCTCAAAAACCTACAACTAACACTTCCATGTGATTCAATAATCCCACTCTTTGGTATTTACCTTAAGGATAGGAAATTACTCATTTGGAGAGACGCTTGCACATCCATGTTTATTACAGCATTATTAACAATCGCTATGACATGGAATCAACCTAAGTATCCAAGAACTGAAGACTGGATTGAAAAGTGTGGCTTCAGGCAGGTGGCGGGGTAATAAAGGTAGGGACTCCCACAATGCTGACTGAAGTTTGACTCCCAGACCTGGCACCTTAAAACACACTAGATGCATGTGTGTGTATACCCAAAGCCCTGAGAGGAGAATTGAGGAGATGGTATTGCAGTGTGGCCATATCGTTGGGGGGTGATCTTTCACTTTCCATCTCTATCTCTATGGCGAACACACATGATCTATGGCAAAAACCTTACATCTCTCTGTCTATCTATAACATATATGTATATGCATTACATATATGTATTTCTATCTCTATCTATCTATCTATCTATCTATCTATGGTTGTGGGAAAGATCATGACACATTTTTGCACAGAAAAACATAAAAAACATGTCATGAATTGGGACCAGAGTTGGTGTAATGTCGTGAATTTGCTGATAACCCAATATATTACTTGGTGACAAGGAATAATGAGATTCTCTTATTTAATACAAAGTAGATGAATAGAGAAGATTTCATGCTAAGTGAAGTAAGCCAGACTATCAAAGACAAACACTCTATGGCCCTGCTCAATATACATACGGAATATCTGTACTCCATGGTAGAAATAGGAAGATCCAAAGCTGTAACAGGAAGGGAGGACAAGTGCACACACTAGAGACTGTAGGGGAAGGGATGGTAACAGAGGGTAAGTGAGAGAGACTCAGGAAAGAAATCTTTAACAGACATAATAAAGTTCTCAATGAAAATTATTTATATAGTAATATCCCTGATTTGATATTTAGGTACCTTATGCATAGTATGAAAACCATCCTGTGTGCTACAGAGATATATAATACATGTGAGTAAGAAATCATAAAATTTTGGAACAAGGAGATGATGTAATAGCCACATCACTGGACTACCATGTAATTGACCACGGTTCAAGTCCTAGACCCGGCAGCTTAAACACATGCCAGGTGCGTGTGCATGTGTGCTCAAAATCCTGAGAGGAGAATGAATTACAGTGGGGCCACCCGCCCTGGAAGGTGATTTCTAGATGTCTGTCTCTGCCTCCCTGGCAAACACATGTGCCATATTGCAAAAATCTATTTAAAAAAAAAAACAAAGAGAGGGCCAGCAGGTGGCATAATGGTCGAGGTGCTGGAGTCCCACATGACCGACATCAGCTCAAATCCCAGAGCTGGAGGCTAGCTTTCTCACATTCCCTCTCTTTCTCATTCTCTTGTTCTGTCTCTCTTTGGCCAAATTAAAAATAAATAAATAAAATAAAATAAACAATTCTTTAAAAAAAGAGAAAGAAACTATAAAACTTTTAAAAATTATAGACAAAAATGATAAGCCCCTCAAACTCATAGCATGAAGAGAGCTTCCAGGCTGTAGTATAGGAAGGCAGAACCTGAACAGAGTGATACAGTCTCCACCTAGGGAGGCCAAAGTAGCTAGCATACAGGAGCCCAAGTACTGGAGCGGAGAAAGCAGCACGGAGAAGAGGTACAAGTGAGACGTTTGGAGATTGGTACAGGTTTTTCTTTGTGTCTTCAGCAATGAGGAAATGATCATGCTGAGGCAGTAACCACAAAAGGAAAGTGATAAAATGAGTAGACAAAACCATGAAAACAGTTGTTATAATTAAGCCATGAAAACAACTGCTATAATTGCATCCCATAACTTTAAAATGGCAAAGAGGGCCAACAAGTGGCACAGAGGTTAAGGCGCTGAATCTGACATAGCCTGCTACATGGTTCAAGACCTAGACCCAGTGGCTTGAAAATCACACTGGGAACATGTGTATGTGTGCCCCCAAATCCCGAGAGAAGGACGGAACAGAAGAGATTTCGGCATGGTCATCCCACTGAGGGGGTGATAGCTCACTTTCTCGGTCTCTTTCAGGTGAGCATGCACACACACTATGGTAAAAACTAAAAGAAAAAAAGGTAAAAGACGTTGCAAGCATGTTGTGTATATAGAGATGGCAGGAGTACAAAAGGTCCAAACCACGCTTCCAGAGATGAAAACTACGTCAGAAATGAAAACATACAATATGGGACTAATAGGTATGACAGTGTGGAAGAAATGATTTATAAACTTTAGAAGTTATTTTAAATGAAAGACATAGGAAAAGATTAGAAAGCATCAGTGGGCTCAGTCAGCTTCAAGTGGCTTCCTATAAATTAGAGTCCCAGAGTGAATGAGGATAAGCAAAGGAAATTTAAAGAAAAATGCCCAATCTCAATGAAAATGATCAATCCAGCAATTACAGAAGACCATCAAATCCAATCACAAGAAATATAAAACTATACCAAGGTACAACATAATAAAATTTAGGAAAACAGTAACAAACAGAAGATCTTTTTATTTTCTTTATTTTTCAATTTGCTGTAGTTCGCCTAAGAGACAGAGAAAAAAGGGAGGGAAAGTGCAAAACCATCTAAATGAATTAAGAGAGAAAGGGAATTAAGGGAACAATACCTGGCATGCACATACATCTGTCTGTTTTTACCACCTAGAGCAGGAAAACTATTTATGGAGAATTGCAGAGAGTACTCAAAAAGTCTTGCCTGACAAAGAAATGTTCAGCTTTAGATCAGGGTTTCTTTATTTTTTAAAAAAATTACTGTTTTATTTTTTTTAAGAAATACTTATTTAATTTCCTTTGTTATTATTATTATTTTAAAATTTGCAATAGGACACACATGTGTGCTCACAAGAGAGAGACTGAAAAAGTAAGTCACCAGGTCCAGGACTCACACCGTGGTCAGTCATGTGAGAGTACAGCACCTTAACCACCAACCTATCTGCTAAACCCTTGGTCTGAGTTTCCTAACACTGGCTCTTATAGTATTTTGAGAAGGAAAATTCTTGGTTGTGGGATATTTGTTCTATGTTAGGTGTGTTAAGATGCTCAGCATCATCCCCCATTCTACACCTACCAGTAGCAACCATCCAGTCATTCAATACACAAAAAACAAAAATGAGACATCACATTTCTCATTAAGAATAATATAAGTGAAGAAGACAGTAAGGCGACATCTTTCATGGGAGGAAAATACTGTCAAACTAGAACTATATATAAGGTAAAAATAACTTTGAAAAAAATAAAGGTGAAATAAAAACATTCTCAAACATGTGAAAGCTGAAAGAATTCATCACCAAAAATCCAAATATAAGAAATGTTAAAGAATGCCCTTTAGGCAGAGGGAAAATGATACCATATGGAAATTGACTCTAACTGAAAGAAACGAAGATCTGGAAGATCTGGAAATGGAAATTACATGAATAAATATATACTTTTTTCTTATTACTTAAATCTCTTTACAAAACATTTTGACAATATAAACAAAAATGGAAACAATATTTTGGTGGTTATAAACTAAATGTGCAAGTAAAATGTCTATGCTGTTATATGAATTACGTGTTAACAATTTTTAAAAGAATTATCTACTTTATTATTATTTTTAAAAATGTGACCAGAGAGAGAACAGAGAAAGTGAGAAAGCAAGCTTCCAGGTCTGGGACTCAAACCATAGTCAGTCAGGTGGGAGTTCAACACCTTAACGACACACTGCCTGCTGGTTCCCATATTAACAAAATTGTCTGAAAAATAAACCAGAGCTAGCCTCATTTTAAGAAAATTATCTGAAAATAAACAAGGGCTAACAAAATAGTCTGGTGGTTAAAGAAGACAGATCTCACATGCAGTTTAAAACCTGGACCCAATGTACTGAAAAACATGTGGGGTACATGTGCACGCATGCTCAAAAAACTGAGAGGATGGGAACCAGCAGTTAGCGTAATGGCTATGTCGCTGGACTCCCACGTAGTCGACTGCGGTTCGCATCCCGGACCCGGTGGCTTAAAACTCACGCTGGGCGCGTGTGCGTGCGTGCCCAAGATCCCAAGAGGAGAATGAAGGAGAAGGGACTGCGGCGTGACCCTCCCCCCTGGGGGGTGATTTCTCGCTTTCTGTCTCTCTGTCTCTCTCTGTCTGTCTGGCGAGCGCCCTATAGCAAAAACCTCTCCAAAAAAAAAAAAACACAAAAACTGAGAGGATGAAGAAACGGTGAAGGAATAGTGGTGTGCCTATGTTCCATTAGGGATTGCTTTATCTTTCTCCCTCCCTTTTTTTGGCTCTGGTTAAGTACATATACCCAATGGCAATTTAAGAAGAAAATAAACAAAAGTTAAAAGTTCTAAAAAAATTAAAACATGACAATACTATCATAAAGATTAGGAAGAGTGAAATAAAAGTTTACTATTATAAAATTCTTATCTTGTACGTGAAAGGAAATAGTATTGTATGAAGACAAACTGCAACGAGTGAAAGATATTTACTACAAACCCTAATACAACCACTAAAATAGTAAGAAAAGTTAAAAAGGGAGAGCGATTAAGCTAACATAGAATATATTAGATTGTCAGGGAAGTCATGACATATTTTTCTATGCAAAAATGCATCATGACTTCCCAATGACCCAATAAAAATAATGGAATAGAGGCAGTGGGTGGTGTGGTGGTTAAGGTGCTGGGCTCCCACATGGCCAAGCACAGTTGGAGTCCTGGACCTGAAAATCATGTCTGGTGTGTGTGCATGCATGCCAATCCCTCTGGGGGATGATTTCTCATTTTCCCTCTCTGTCTTTCTCTAGGGATTGTACATGCCCTGGGGTAAAACAAATCAAATTACTGGACTAAACACAAAAGAGGGCAAGAAAAAAGAGAGAGAAAAAAAGAGAGAAGGACAGGACAAGGAGAAACAAATACCAAGATGATAAACACAAATGTAGCCATAATGATAGTCATATTAAATAGGAATAATACAAACACTCCAATTTAAAGGCAGACATTATCAGGTTGGTGGAAAAACCAGAACCAACAGTATGTGGTAAATGAAATTCACTTTAAAAATAGGCCCAGACACACTGGTACAAGTAGTAGAGTGATGCGGCATGCTTCATGAGAGGCCCAGGTTCAGTTTGGGACCAACCTAAATAGATTAGATACAACGGCATGCCCCTGTAATCCTTGCTAACTGTGAGGCGGGGGCAGCAGGATTTCAAAATGAGACCACACCAAAAATATCTAGCTCTGTATCTACACATCCACCTCTCTTTACCTTTTACATATACATATATACAAATAAGTTAGAAATGAAAAGGAGCACGAATATATACATATTGATGTAAATAATCAAAACAGAATTGTACTGACTATATTAATATCAGACACACTAGATTTCTGGACAAAACATATTACCAGGAATAAATATTTCATTATGATAAATGGGTCACGTAATTAATCCTACATTTTATGCACCTAATAACAGAGTTTCAAAACACATGAAGCAAAAACTGGTAACATTTCAGGGAGGAACACGCAAATCGACAATTATAGTCAAAGGGGGGAATCTCTGGAAAATTCCCATATTTAGAAAATTGAACAACAGACATCTAAATAACCAATAAGTCAAAGAAGAAATAAAAAGAGAAATTAGATACTTCAAACTGTAAAAAAATAAATAAATAAATGAAAAGATGACACCAAAATTTGAGATACAGGCAAATCAATATTTAGACATTTATAACACTAGTCATCTATAGTAAAAAAATAATCAGTGAAGTATTCCTCAACATGAAGAAACAAGCCAAAGGAATCAGGTGGGATAGTGGGGAGGGGGAAGTAGAGAAAAGTAGAAGAGAAGGAAAGTATAAGAACCAAAACAAAAATAAACCTAAGCTTAGACTTTCCCAAAAAAGTTAAAAGTAAATGTAGCAATGTTTATAATGTATTTTGTTTTACAAACTATTACACTACACAAGTTGTCAAATATGTAAAGTAACAAGAGGTAAATAAAAACTTAAGAAGATGGGGCCTGCAAGTGGCATGGTGGTTAAAGGCGCTGGACTTCCACATGGCTGACCACGGTTCAAGTCTCGGACCTGGTGGCTTGCTTTCTCACTTCTTCTCTCTCTCTCTCTCTCTCTCTCTATCTATCTCTGATCAAACTGGAAAATAATAGTGATAATAATATTAAATAAAGTTAAATAAAATAATTCTTTAAAAAAAAAAAAAAAAAACTTAAGAAGGAAGGTATTTGGGCTATTTTGGTAGCTCAGAGGTTAAGGAACCTGTATCCTACATGACCAAAGTTCTAACAGGAAGGAGGAACAGAGGAAAAGATGGTTACAGCATGCCTATACCCCACTGTGGGGTTCTTTCTTTTTCTCTCTTGTAAGCCTAACACTTCCTCCATTAAAAAATAATAATAATAAAAAGAAATAGGCACTCTGAGCCCTTCCCAGGG
Organism: Tupaia belangeri chinensis; assembly: GCF_000334495.1. Taxonomy (NCBI): domain Eukaryota; kingdom Metazoa; phylum Chordata; class Mammalia; order Scandentia; family Tupaiidae; genus Tupaia; species Tupaia belangeri. The sequence continues at coordinate 94,473 of NW_006160155.1, read as the reverse complement.
AAAAAATGTTTGATGGCAAATGTAGCAAATTGAGGGATAATCAAAATAAATAAGAAAGAAATTATTGATCAAATAATTGATGGTACGCATATAGCTCATTTAAATACAGAATTAAGGCTACAAGGCATATGTTTATAGGACAAAATGCAAATGTTAAAACAAGCAAACAAACGAAAAAACCCAAAACTGTAACTACCAAAATTTGAAACACAGGATAAAAAACTGAGTGCTAATTTTCTCATTTTTCATAGTGGACTAATACTGACAGAAAAAGGACATACATGGATAAGAAAAATGAATGGCTTCAATGTCCTAATCTTTTCTAAATGTAATCTTAGAGACTTAATTTAGGAAATATTTGAGCCTTGGTGAAAAATATACATGCTGGGCCAGCCTATGGAATGGTGGTTAAGGTGGCTAGATCTCACACAGACAACCTTGCTATTCAAGTTCCAGAGTCAGTGACTTGAGAGAAACCCGAGGTGGCTGTGTGTGCATGCCTCAAATCCCAAGAGGAGGGAAAAATGGAGAAGGAATTGCAGTGTGACTAACTACCACAGGGGTTTTTTCTTACATTCTCTGTCTCTGTCTCTCTCCAGTAAGAATATATGCTTTCGGGGGCCTCTCGAACCGCGGCCAGCTACATGGTAGTTCAGCAACATAGCCATTACGCTAACTACTGGTCCCTGGGGGAGAGATATTTTCTTGGCTTCTCATATTTATTGTACCTCAGCAGTGGTGGTCATCTGATGATCTGATGTTTTTCCTTTAAATTTGAGCATTTAGAGGCATGCAGAAGGAGGTGTTCTGCAATCTCTCTGCAGTTCCATTTTCCTCTTTTTGCTCAACAGATTCCATGGGAATTGAGGACTACTGTCCTAGATCTTAGGGTCAGGAGGTTAAAGTCTGGGCAAAAAATCTTCAGTTATCCTAGTCCCTGAAAAGGGCCTCTCAGAGCTCAAATGTAGAAAAGACTTTTGATTGGCCAGTCTAGATCTTGAGGTCAGACAGTGAAGTCTAGGCAGAAACTCTTTAGTTGTCCTAGTCCCCCAACACTTTATTTAAACTAACACAGAATACTGGTTTATCTATATTCAATTGCAATTTATTTTAATTATTTTTTTAAGGTTTTGTCATAGGGTGCATGAGCTTGTTGTGGAAAGAGAGAGAAGGAAAGTGAGAAATCACCCCCACCCCCAACCACTAAGGGAGGGGATGGCCACACTGTGATTCTCCTCTGGAGACCATTCTCCTCTGGGGCTCTTGGGCATGCACTCATATGTGCCCATCATGATTTTCAATATGCTGGTCCTGGACTAGAATTGTGGTCAGCCTTGTGGGAATCTAGTACCTCAACCACAATATTACCTGCTGGCCCCTATTTCTTTTCCTTTTTTATTTTTATTTTTTTTACATTTTCTGCTATAGAGCATGTGTGTGTGCTTGAAGAAAGAGAGAAAGAGAGAGAGAAAGAAAGGGAAAGAAAGAAATCACCCCATGGTGGGATGGCTGCACCACAATTCCTTCAAAATGGTCATACATGTACTCACACCTGACATGATTTTCAAGTTGCCACATCTGGGACTCTAATGACTCCCACATGGTCGACCACGGTTCAAGTCTCGGACCTGGTGGCTTGCTTTCTCACTTCCTCTTTCTCTCTCCGTCTCTCTCTGATCAAACTGGAAAATAATAGTGATAATAATATTAAATAAAGTTAAATAAAATAATTCTTTAAAAAAAAAAAAAAAAACTTAAGAAGGAAGGTATTTGGGCTATTTTGGTAGCTCAGAGGTTAAGGAACCTGTATCCTACATGACCAAAGTTCTAACAGGAAGGAGGAACAGAGGAAAAGATGGTTACAGCATGCCTATACCCCACTGTGGGGTTCTTTCTTTTTCTCTCTTGTAAGCCTAACACTTCCTCCATTAAAAAATAATAATAATAAAAAGAAATAGGCACTCTGAGCCCTTCCCAGGGAAAAAATGTTTGATGGCAAATGTAGCAAATTGAGGGATAATCAAAATAAATAAGAAAGAAATTATTGATCAAATAATTGATGGTACGCATATAGCTCATTTAAATACAGAATTAAGGCTACAAGGCATATGTTTATAGGACAAAATGCAAATGTTAAAACAAGCAAACAAACGAAAAAACCCAAAACTGTAACTACCAAAATTTGAAACACAGGATAAAAAACTGAGTGCTAATTTTCTCATTTTTCATAGTGGACTAATACTGACAGAAAAAGGACATACATGGATAAGAAAAATGAATGGCTTCAATGTCCTAATCTTTTCTAAATGTAATCTTAGAGACTTAATTTAGGAAATATTTGAGCCTTGGTGAAAAATATACATGCTGGGCCAGCCTATGGAATGGTGGTTAAGGTGGCTAGATCTCACACAGACAACCTTGCTATTCAAGTTCCAGAGTCAGTGACTTGAGAGAAACCCGAGGTGGCTGTGTGTGCATGCCTCAAATCCCAAGAGGAGGGAAAAATGGAGAAGGAATTGCAGTGTGACTAACTACCACAGGGGTTTTTTCTTACATTCTCTGTCTCTGTCTCTCTCCAGTAAGAATATATGCTTTCGGGGGCCTCTCGAACCGCGGCCAGCTACATGGTAGTTCAGCAACATAGCCATTACGCTAACTACTGGTCCCTGGGGGAGAGATATTTTCTTGGCTTCTCATATTTATTGTACCTCAGCAGTGGTGGTCATCTGATGATCTGATGTTTTTCCTTTAAATTTGAGCATTTAGAGGCATGCAGAAGGAGGTGTTCTGCAATCTCTCTGCAGTTCCATTTTCCTCTTTTTGCTCAACAGATTCCATGGGAATTGAGGACTACTGTCCTAGATCTTAGGGTCAGGAGGTTAAAGTCTGGGCAAAAAATCTTCAGTTATCCTAGTCCCTGAAAAGGGCCTCTCAGAGCTCAAATGTAGAAAAGACTTTTGATTGGCCAGTCTAGATCTTGAGGTCAGACAGTGAAGTCTAGGCAGAAACTCTTTAGTTGTCCTAGTCCCCCAACACTTTATTTAAACTAACACAGAATACTGGTTTATCTATATTCAATTGCAATTTATTTTAATTATTTTTTTTAAGGTTTTGTCATAGGGTGCATGAGCTTGTTGTGGAAAGAGAGAGAAGGAAAGTGAGAAATCACGCCCACCCCCAACCACTAAGGGAGAGGATGGCCACACTGTGATTCTCCTCTGGAGACCATTCTCCTCTGGGGCTCTTGGGCATGCACTCATATGTGCCCATCATGATTTTCAATATGCTGGTCCTGGACTAGAATCGTGGTCAGCCTTGTGGGAATCTAGTACCTCAACCACAATATTACCTGCTGGCCCCTATTTCTTTTCCTTTTTTATTTTTATTTTTTTTACATTTTCTGCTATAGAGCATGTGTGTATGTCTTTTTTACATTTTCTGCTATAGAGCATGTGTGTGTGCTTGAAGAAAGAGAGAAAGAGAGAGAGAGAGAGAGAAAGGGAAAGAAAGAAATCACCCCATGGTGGGATGGCTGCACCACAATTCCTTCAAAATGGTCATACATGTACTCACACCTGACATGATTTTCAAGTTGCCACATCTGGGACTCTAATGGAGATCAGCCATGTGGGAGTTCTGTACCTTAACTACTATGCCACCTGCTGGCCCCCAATTTAGCTTTTTAATCAGAAATGTTTTTGATGTGAACTCATTCAATGCATTATATAGTGGAGAAAGTGGTTAAGGTTTTGAATTTTTTTCTTCCTTTCCTTAATAAGAGAAAGGAAGGGGGAGAAGAGAAAATGAGAGAAAGAAAAAGAGATGGTTATTTTTGGCAGGGGCTTGTTGTGTCATATGTGCAACTATGTCCAGCATGTTCAGGTTAGCCTGGGGATTGAACCTGCACTTTCCACACAGATTCCAACTTCCTAAGTGGCGGCACTCTCTGTGCATCAGCATGGCTGAATCAAGTTTTCAATTTTTTAAAAAAATGCTTATGACTATTGCTACTTTCTAAAATAGTGTAAAGCGGAGCTGACTATGCACATCTAGGCCATTTTATGTAATGCAGACAGATGTCTTAGTTATGGAAATTTGTTGGAGAAACTGAGGTTCCTCTTTAAATCAAGAGTATATTGCAATGAAAAGGTCTCAGAATTTCAGCTTGTTAAACCTCATTTGTTTACAAAAATAACATGACTGCTGGCCTTACTGAACCTGAAAGTATGGGAGAACTCACTGGATTTGAGCCTTGAGTATATACTAAGAAAAGACTGCACTAGTTACACCTCAACTTCAGAATGAGCTGAATTCAAATGAAATAAGATTTATAAGAACTGCAGAATGTTTGGTGGAAATTACATTACATTTCAGAAGAAAGGCCACAGGTTTTTTTTTTCTCTCTCTCTCTAATGCATGAGTATGAGTGTGTGTGTGTGTGTGTGTGTGTGTGTGCAAGATAGCAAGCTCCAATAGAACCTGGTCAAGCCACAATGCCTTTTCCTCCATTTTTCCATCCTGTCAGGAAGCTGGCCACATGCACCCATAGTAGTTTTTAAGTCACTAGGGCTGGGAAAGTCAAACATGGGAATCTAGTTCCCTTTGCACAGGGCTTAATGTACAAAGGGAACTGGCTGCAGAGAGTTCACAGATTTTAATGGCGTTCACAGATTTTCAAGAACTAGAAGTATGCTCTTAGTTGCTAGTCAAATAAGTATTTGTTTAATGTCCATCAAGAATATACAGCATCTGGAACCATCAGTTAGCGTAATGGCTATGTCGCTGGACTCCCATATAGTCGACTGCAGTTTGCATCCCGGACCCGGCGGCTTAAACTCACGCCGGGCACGTGTGCGTGCCTGCCCAGGATCCCAAGAGGAGACTTGAGGAGAAGAGATTGCAGCGTGGCCATCCCCCCTGGGGGGTGATTTCTTGCTTTCTATCTCTCTGCCTCTCTGTCGAGCGCACGCGCCCAATAGCGAAAACCTCTCCCCCCCCAAAAAAAGAATATACAGCATCCCTGCTACCTAATGTTAGTCTACTATTTTCATAACTATTTCAAAATAAGCCAAGGTCTGTGCTGAGTACAGATGCACCTGGCAATGAGAATGAGCATTCTTTTTATGAAACTGCTAAAATAGAAGCTGAAATGTAATAGGTACTATCAGAGATTGCAACTGGAATCCATTTTGATATTTCTTCTGGCCACACAAATTTCAAAAACAAAATTCGTCTTATTAAATTTGATCAAAATGATCACTCTATGCCTCAGACAAACTATACTTTCCTATAAAAATAGTATATACTACTAGAAAAATTCCATTCACTCACATTTGGCTACATGCTTTCTTTATAGTATACGACTGCTGCAACTATGAGTTGTTTGCAAGTACTTCTATAAGACATTCATTCACTCAGAGTTGACTAGATACATTATACTATATTAACAGTAACAGTGTGAGTTGTTCAAGTTGGCTAAGAATTCAGGATTTGACTACTATATACTGAAATAGAGAACTGTAATTGTCAAGTTAAAAATACTCTTTTATCACAATATACTGTCATATTTCATACTCAATAATATACAGAAATCATGCCAAACTTTAAACCATGTGCTCTCTAAAAATCAGACTCTCAAATATAAGATGCTTTGAAATGGTACATATATCTTCCTTAAAGAATCACACTACTAAAACACAAACCAATATATAAATAAAAAATAAGACAATCATGAAAAATAAAATAGAAATAATAAAAGGAAAAAAATCTTAAATCCTTGAAATGTTTTTTTCTCCCATACTGGCAGAAGGACTAACATGACTTTTCTTTACCTAATCTTTTCAATGTAAACATTTATTTGACAGTTATAAAGGAGTAGGATCTACTATATGGAGGAATCAATAACAGTGTCATAAAGCTACAGCCGTGCACATAAACATGCTGTAGGAGACATTAAAACTAGACTGAAAGAAATAATTATATTTTCAATAAACATGTTCCTACTAGATAATCAATTTTTTACATGTCTTACCAGCTGTTACACACAGCTCAGGTAATGGAGTGGCAGCAGCTGTTCTAACCAGCAGGATATTATACGCATATGAGGTGCTTTTAACTTTTCATAGGTATCTACTTATTTGTCAGCACACACATTTAACTCATATTAAATAAAACAAGGTAATCATGGAGTGATTAATTCAGGAGACTTTTTAATATAGTCTTGTTTTAGAAGTATATTCTTAACCAATTATTTTTATGTCAGAAGACTTAATAATTCCAATTACATGCTACCTTCATTCACAGATTTAAGAGATTTGTTACAATCAATGTTTCTGAAATATTAAATTAAAAGGTGTCATAGTAATTACTATGGAATACATAGTAATTAAGTGGCGATTTTTTAGGCAAATAAGCTCAAATTGTTTGCAGTGAATATTTATACTAATATTTTTCCTCACAATGCATGCATCATTCACAAGCTACATAAAAATATAAAATGTAAGTTTGTATAATTGCTTCAGAAGATACCATGAAACTGATTTAATATAGAATTCTAAGCTTGGTTGAGAAGCATTTATGTATAATATATCCAAAATGAGGCAGATTTGAAGGTAAATAATAGAAATTATGATACCCATAGGTAGATCATATTTATATTCTGTATTTATAAAAGTAAATCAACATATGCTTTGAGATGAGTAAATAATTTGTAGAATAAGTAAAAAAAAATTATTGTGAAATATTTGAGTCAAGAACTACAATCTATCATGTTAAAATATATTAGAAATTTGAATTAGGTGAATACTCACTGCTATATAACAAACTCTTGCTTTTTCCACCAACATCCAGTTTTTCTCCAGATCAAGATGTTTTTCCTTTTTATAACAATTGGCAGCAGCAAGATTAGCTACAAGGGACCTAAAACAACCAACGAAAAACCAAGTAGGGTTTACATATAGCCAAAACTTGTTATGTATTTCCACAGTGAAGTCCCAATCTTTATTGCAAATATTTTTACTTACAATGTTTTAAGTCTTAATTCTTCAAAACTAACATTACTGATTTTTAAGTAAAGACAAATATTAATTTTGTTTTCAGAGTTTTCTGAGGCTTCTATGTTGCCTTTGAGATAAACAGACATATTAATCCTTATTTTAAATATCATCTGGTATTTTGAGAAACTAGCATTTAAAAAATCCTTTGATACTAAAATAAGATTTACGTTTTTAATAGAATAATCCAAAATGTAGTGAAGCTAAAGCTACTAAGTAATTATTCAAAAAGAAATCTATGCAAATAAAAACATCATTTTTTTTGAGATTGGAAAATATCTTTATAAAAGTATGCACCAACATACAATAGTTGAATATTTAATCTAACACTTTAAAAGCCAAGTATGGTATTAATTTCATAAAACACACATAAAAATGTAGACCATATTTACTATGAGGAATTAATTTCCAACCATTACTTTTTAAGGACTGGAATCAATTAGGATTAATTTCTGTAGATGAAAACTCCCTGGACTAGTCCAGTTCTCCAGCTGGAAAATCTAAGCAGGACAGTGCATTTAAAATCTTGCTATAGGAACCAGCATATTGTATGGCGGTTATATTGCTAGACTCTCACATCACTGACCATGGTTCAAGTCATGGACCAGGCAGCTTCAAAGTCATACCAGATGCACGTGTGTGGGGTGGGTCAAGGAGTTTTTCGGAGAATGGATTGCAGCATGGCCATCCTGCCTGGGGAGTGATTTCTCACTTTCCCTCTCACTATGTGTGTGTCTCTCTCTGACAAGCGCATATGCCCTAAAGGAAAAACCTTTAAAAAATAAAATAAAATAAAATAAAATAAAATAAAATAAAATCTTGCTATAAGCATCACCTAGATCATTTACTTATAGCTCAACAGAAAACTTAATGAGATAAAAATAATTATCTACTACATGTAGATTAATGAAAATGTACCCTTATTATGGCCCAGAATTCACAATTTACCAATTTCTTTCTATCTCTCTCTCTCTTTTTTTTTTTTGTTGAAAGAGAGATATTTTTGCTACAGGCCACGTGCACTCTCCAGAGAGACAGAAAGTGAGAAATCATCCCCTGGGGAAATGGCCATGCCTCAATCCCTTCTCCTGTTGGGATTTTGGGCATGCATGCACACGTGCTAGAGCGAGTTTTAAGCTGACAGGTGTGGGACTCGAATCGTGGTCGACTACGTGGGATTTCAGGGACATAAACTCATTATGCCATCTGTTGGTCCCTTTTTTCCCCAAAAATTTTCTTTTTTTTAAATTAAATGGCTTACAAAACCAACCAACCAACAACAACAACAACACAACAAAATGTGACATGTGCACTTTGTTTCATTACACTCTAAGAAAAATTCATTCTTTTCTGAAACATATTTAGATTCATCCATATATCAATTTACTACTGAAGAACACATCTATTTATGTTCAGTCAAATGAAGGAAAATAAGAAGTATAGGGACAAGTATGTTACTAGGTGAAATAACCATATTATAAACTTTAAAAAATTCAGTACTAATTTACAAAAATATTTTAGTAATCATGACATTAGGAAAAATTTGACAAAAATTGGCTCCAAAATATAAAGAAAACCTGGTACCAGGCAGATACTAAACTCTATTTTGATAATAAAACCATGTTTTTTTTAAAGTTTAACTTATTTCTTCAGTGAGAGAAAGAGAGAGAGGGAGATAGGGATCTCCAAAGTCTCAGCCAGCCCAGATCACGGACAATCTGCTTGTGTACAGGATGTATAGACAGGTACCAGAAATTAAACTCAGAACCTTCCTAGGTGGGTCTAGTTGAGAAAAAGTACTTTCTGATAAGAAACTAGTTTTTCCAGAATAAAAGTATAAGTATTCTTACTCTCATAATGTATTTGATTCTGCGTTTGAAAAGTGAGAACCTGGATCAAAAAGGACACATCATGATTAACCAAATGGATTGATTTTTTGGTGGTTTCCAGCTCTATCTAAAACAATTTATTCAACTCTACTTGGTTCTAAAATGTGGATAATGAGTTAAATAGTGAGAACTTCTCCAAAGTTTCTGACTTTCTATGTATCAGCTACACAATATAGATAACCATACTGGTAATATTATATAAATTTAGTTAAAATGGATTACAAAATGAAATCATCTGGGAGACATAATTTGATAATCGCATTACATAACTATTTTCAAAAATATTAATTTAGCATTCCCAAGTAATGTAGCAGTCTGAGTAACACTGCTAGCCTGAGTGGTATCAGACCCAAAACTTGACCCAGTTTAATCTAGGTAAACTGAAAAGGGCAAAGATCTAAACAAGTGTTTATCAAGTGGAGGCTTGATAAATAAGCAAAGGTTTAAACAATACAAATACATATACACACACTTTAAATTTTGCTGCAGGGTGTGTGTACTAACTAGAGAAAGTGAGAAAGCATCCCTTGAGAGGGGTTAGCCATGTCACAATCCTTTCTCCTCCGAGATTTTGGGTATGCATGCACATGTACCTGGCATGCTTACCAGGCTTCCAGGTTTGGAACTCAATTTGTACAGCTGGCCATGCAGGGTCCAGCCACTTTTAACTACCATGTCACCATCTGTCTCTTATACTTAAATAAGAATATTTCAATATTTGAATAATGGGTGGTTTTATAAGGAAGTTCCATAAAGTTCATGGAAATGGAATGAAAGTATATTATTTTGGTGCAAAAAATTTGACATTTATGCATAGCTTTTTCAAAATACATACTTTCTTTTTTTAAAAAAAACCTTCAGACTTTAGATTTATTTAGGGCCATTTGCACGTGTTCATAGAATATGTAGCTAACTCTAAAAGATGACAAGACAGTTCCCATCAGTGAGACCCTGGCCTAAATAATACTTACTTTTCTCATACACCAAGAAGATAACTTTAAACATGGAAGCGTTTGATTTGTGGCACTGAATGCTGGGCTACACAGGGCATCCTTCAAAAGCTACAATTAGGGATCTATCTAGCTTTTTTTTTTTTTTTAAAAAAAAAGAATTATTTATTTAATTAATTATTATTATTTCACATGCGTTTTGCCAGAGAAAGACAGAGAGAGAGAGGGAAAGCGAGAAAGCAAGCCACCAAGTCCGGGACTCAAACCATGGTCAGCCATGTGGGAATTCCAAGTGTCTTAACCACCATGCCACCTGCTAGCCCAGAGATCTACCTAGCTTTTGAGCAATATAAGCAAGATTGAGGTCTTCTGGCCCATTTGCTTGACATTCATGTTTCATGGCTTGCAATTTCTCTTTGAGTGCATCCTTAGAGCTTGCAAAGATGATTTTACCTTTCAGAGGTGCTAGTTCTGGTGCCCACAAAAAAAAACAAAAAACATAAACTCTTTTCAGGATTCCTTGGTTTCACAGCTTGCATCACACGAAGCTAGCAGCAATCTTTTTCAGGAAGCATTCCCACCTACAAAATGCTTGTGGATCAGTTATGGTTATATCAACATCTCCAACCAAGCTCTCCTTGCTTTCTTCTACAATGATAAACTTTTTGTCTACACTGAGACAAAAAAATGACAGCCTTCTTTCTTTTCTTGATTTCTTCTGATGTGCAGCATTTCCTAACTTCCATGTCATAAAAAATACAACATACTTCATAAGCAGCTTGCACTCCTGAGGCCATCTTCCCTGTGGCTATGTGGAGGGCCACGGGGTAGGGAGCTAACTGGCATGGAGTCTGCAGAGTGTCGTCCAAAGTACACATCTTCTCTTCTTTTTTCTTTTTTTGAAAGTCAACAGTTCATCTTTTTAAGAATGATTTAACTTTATTGATTTATTTTAATTTGACCAGAGAGGGACAGAGTGAGAGGAAGAGCGAGAGGGAAAAAGCAAAAAAGTAAGCCGTCAGGTCTGGTACTCGAACCATGGTGGGCCATGTGGGAGTACAGTGCCCTTAACCACCATGCCACCTGCCAGCCCCCAAAATTCACACTTTCAGTGATCTTTCTGAAGACCACTCATATTTATTGAAATCTTAAAAACCATAATGTTCTCTTACACACAAAAGAAAAAAGTTAAAGGAATGATCTGAAATAGCTTTGGCACCCTAATTATTTCTGAAAGTTATATTTCTTTTATTTAAAGACTATTATTCATACAAATCCCCAGTATCCAGAATAGCATTAAGTCCTTAATACATGTGTTGAAGGTCAAGCGGTATGTAAAAAATAAAGGGGGGTAAGAGACCAGAATGGAGCAAAGGGATTGGGGAGACAGGAAAGAAAGTGAGAAAGGAAGATACAGGGACCAGCAGTTATGGTAAAGGCTATGTGGCTGAACTCCCATGCAGTCGACCACAGTTCAAGTCCCGGATCTGGTGGCTTAAACTCATGCCGGGCACGTGTGCGTATGTACCCAATATCTCAAGAGAAGAATGGAGGAGAGGGATTGCGGCATGGCCATTCCCCCTGGGGGAGGGTGATGTCTCGCTTTCTGTCTCTGTCTCTCTGGCGAGCGCACGTGCCCTATAGCAAAAACCCCTCCGAAAAACAAACAAAACAAGAAAGGAAGATACAGAGAAATAAGAAGGAAAAAGGGAAAGGAAACAGAATAGTAAGCAGACCAAAAAAGGAGGAAGATAGACTAAATATTTCCAATTATAAGGAATACAAAATTTCTAGTGAATTGCTATTTTTAAAAAAAGATAATTGTTGGGCTAGTTGGAACCAGCAGTTAGAGTAACATCTATGTTGCTGTACTCCCATGTAGTTGACCGTGGTTCAAGTCCTGGACTCAGTGGCTTAAGCTCACACCAGGTGCGTGTGTGTGCGTGCCCAAGATCCTGAGAGGAGAATGGAAGAGAAACGATTGTGGCGTGGCCATCCCTCCGCCCGGGGGTGATTTCTCGCTTTCTGTTTCTCTGTCTTTCTAGTGAGTGCGCGCACCCTATAGTGAAAACCTCTCAAAAAAAAAAAAAAGATAATTGTTGGGCTAGCACGTGGCATAGAGGTAAAGGCACTAGATCCTACATGACCATTGCGTGGTCTGAGTCCTGGACCTGGAGGCTTAAAAATCAGGTTGGGCATATGTCTGTGCATGCCCAAGATCCTGAGAAGAGAAAAGAGAAGAGACAGCAGCATGGTCATTTCTTGTGTGGATGATTTCTCACTTTCTCTTTGTGGCTCTGGCATCTGCACACCATGTAGCAAAACTTAAAAAAAAAAAAAAAGGCAGAGAAGAGAGAGACAGCGAGAGAAAATCTTTGATAATTCTAAAAAAAAATGAGAGCTAGGAAAGTTATTTTGATTTTCCTTTGCAAAGGAGAGCAGCAAAATCATAATCTGATATGGTAATTATGTTAGCCATGCACGAATACAATGAAGGAATACCTACCTCCATGTAGTTACAAAAGAATATAACCAAGAATAGAAGACTCTAGGGGATGTATTTCAAGTTCACAGATTTTTTTTTTTTTTTTTTTGGAGAGGTTTTTGCTATAGGGTGCATGCGCTCGCCAGAAAGACAGAGAGACAGAAAGTGAAAAATCACCCCCACCCCCCCCAGGGGGGGATGGCCATGCCACAATCCCTTCTCCTCCATTCTCCTCTTGGGATCTTGGGCACGCACGCACAAGAGCCCGGTGTGAGTTTAAGCCACAGGTCTGGGACTCAAACCGCGGTTGGCTACATGGAAGTTCAGCGGCATAGTCATTAGGCTAACTGCTGATCCCTCAAGTTCATAGAGAAACAGTTCGTCTGTCCGTCCGTCTTTCCTTCCTTCCTTCCTTTAAGATTTTTGCCATAAGGAACCTGTGCTCACTGGAGAGAAACAGAAAGAAATCGCAAGAGGGAAAGTGAGAAATCATCCCCCAAGGAAATGGCCACGCAGCAATCTCTTCTCCATTCCCCTCCTGAGATTTTTGGCAATCACCCATATGTGCCTGGTGTGATTTTCAAGCTGCTGGGTCTGGAACTCAAACTGCAGTTGACTGTGTGGGAATCTAGTGCCTTAATCACCATGCCACCTAGCTCCGAGAAAAAATTTGTGTTAAGTAAAGTTATAACAAAGTATAGGAATATACTTGGCTGTGTCTTGAGTGGTATATTACCCATGACTGAAGTTGTTTCATGTGGTTGGATGACTATTTCCCAGAGATGCTTTACAATGAACATATTCATATTAAATTGGTAATGTAGCATTTTATATATGTAAATTACACACATTCACACACATGCATGTTCATGTATTCAATAATCTAAAACGTAGAGAAAAGAGTACTCTTTCTAATCCAAGTTCAGCAACAAGCTAGCTAGAAGACACTGAATGAAATATTTTCCTTTTCTGATCTTAATTATAAAAAAGTAGAGTATGAACTAAATAATATCAAACTTTTCATTCCATTATACCTTGTGAATTCAACAGCAGGTTCAATAAAAGTAAATATAAAAAAAAAAGGGTGGGCCAGCGGCAGTGGCACGGTGGTAACCCACTGCTCCAAGATGATGACACCACAAAGGCCCCAGGTTTGAGTTCTGAGGTGCACAGGTACATGTGGCTGTGATCCTGGAGGGCTGAGGCTAGAGGTTAGAACTGTAGCAAGAAAATCCTATTGGGGGTGCCTGTCTCTCTATTTCTTTCTCTCTGTCCCCCTCACATGGAAGAAATAAATAATCAAAAAAAAAAAAGGAAAAATAATATAAGGGTTTATAGACCATTAAAAGTGATTATAAACATGGAGTCTAAATTCCAGTTTCACACTGGTGTTCAGATTGTACCCATTCTTTTTTTTTTAACAATTATTATTATTATTTATTTTATTTATACATTTTAATTTGACCAGAGAGAGACAGAGACAGGTCAGAGAGGGGAAAGTGAGAAAGAAAGCCACCAGGTCCAGAACTTGAACCATGGTCAGCCATGTGGGATTGTCCAGCACCTCAACCACTATGCCACCTGCTGGCCCCCAGATTGTACCCATTCTTACACAGCCAACGAGCACAGCACTTCCCGTGGAATTACACCGACCTGTTGTCACCAGTGATACACGCAGCACAAGTTCCTGTCGGCTGCTCGTTCTGTTCATAGTAATGAGCATCCACATGGGCTTCAGCAGCTTTTTTCTTCAGGATTTCCCCAAATTTATCTACTCCAATGCACCCAAAAAACGTTGCCGCTTTGTGTGGGTGCTGAATCATCCACTGAAAAATACAAAGAAATAATTTAATGAGTCAAAAAAAGGGTACACATAGTTCAGTATTCTGCCACGTATGGTACATGAAAGGTTTGTTTTGTGGGAAACCTGTAGTTATTATAACTGGAATTCCAATTCTGTATTATCACTTAGGATAACAAAGTTCAAATAACCACTACGTAAACGTCTTATACTACTTTGGTGGAATGACACAGAGTATAGTGGTTAGGACTCAGAAGCTAAAGTCATACACACCTTAAGTCAAAAGTTGGCTTGATAAAGAAAAATATAAATAACACAGCATTGTCATAAAAAGCTAAAATCTATTTTTTTTAAAAAAAAGAGAGCTTTTGAGTATAGGCTGTGTGCACTTGCTGAAGAGACAGAGAGAGACAGAGAGATAGAAAGTGAGACATCACCCCAAGGGGGTGACCACACCACAATCCCTTGTCCTCCATTCTCCTCTCAGGATTTTGGGCATACATGTACAAACACCCAGTGTGAGTTTTAAGATCTCAGGTCAGGGGCTTAATTGCAGCCAACTATGTGGAAGTCCAGCAATGTAACCATTATGCTATCTGATGGTCACGCTAAAATCTATTTTGAAGAGTGGGTTCAAATCTTGCCTCTCCCACTTATGAGTTGTATGAAAAGAACAATAATTTATTATTCCTCTGCTTCACTCCCCCCATTTATAACATTGCTGAGCACAGTACACAGCACAAAGTAAACAATATATATTAGCTGTAGTTGTTATTACAGTTGCACTTGTTGCAGAAATTCATATATACATTAAGCTAAAATATGTACATGTCTAATTAATTCTTTTAAAAATTCAGAAGAGAGTATTTAAAATTCTAAACACAAATATCTCGCTTGATCTTATCCAAATGGCTAGGAAGCGATTTTTGGCTAAGAAGTTATCTAATTACAAATATCTTTGCTCTAAAGTGAATCTCATAAACTTTAATTTTTTTGCTATAAATTAATGAGAACAATTTTCTTCTAAAATGCATGCTTTTCATGAATTTGAACTTTCATCTTTCATAATTAGCTCAAATCCTTGAGGGTCCTAATACTTTATTAATGATTCTAGAGCTACACCTATTTTGTTTCAAATACTTAGAATTAGCAAAATGTTTTATATATAAAGTCAAAAGACATCAAAAGAGATTTTGATAAAATCTCCTTTTAAACATTTGGAGTAGAAAATAAGTGCTCATATATTTGAGAAGTAAGGAGATGTGGAAAGAAATGAAAAAAGTAACAGAAGAAACACAAAGAGATACAGTTAACTGCATGATGACCAGCACTCCTACTTCCAGGGATTTATCCAAAGATACATGTCTGCAATTATAAAACAACTCAGGCATAACTATTCATTCACTACAATGTTATTTTAATGGCAAAATGCTAGGAGATAACCTAAAAATTTATCTACATCCCTAAGACTGCCTGATTAAACTATAACAAATCTACTCAAAGGAATAAAACAGTTACTAAAACCTCTCAAAACAAAATATATTTTAAAAAAAGGAAAAGCTAGATGGAACAATTCATCTCTATGCAGTAATTTCCAGATGTTTTGTGACATTAACAAAAAAAGCAAGGTTCAGAAGTACACATGATTTGTGCAAGAAAAAAATAAAAATTAGCTCATATACATGTTCTTTTAAAATACAGAGAAAAGGCTTCAGGACACTGAATTTGGCAATGACTTTTTGATCTGACAGCACAAGCAAGGCAAATAAAAATAGAGAAATGTGATCACATCAAACTTAAGAACTTCTGCATGACAAAGCAAACAATTAACAGAGTAAAAGGACAATTAATTTTAAACTATCTGGCCAGAGGTTAATATGGAGAATATACAATGAGCTTCTTAAACTCAACAATGAAAAAAACCACGAAACAGACATTTCCCCAAAGAAGATATGCAAATGGCCAATATGTACATGAGAAATGCTCAACTAATCATCAGGAAAATACAACTAAAAAACACAATGACCTATCACATCATACTCATCAGGATGAACTCTCTAAAAAGAAGAGGAAGCAAGAAAAGTTGGTGACAATGTAGAGAAGCTGAAATCCTTGTTGTGCAGGTTTGGTGAGAATGAGGGATGGTGCAGCCACTATGGCAAACAGCACAGAGGTTCCCTAAAATTTACCAAATAAAATTAGCGTGATTAAACAATCTTACTTTTGGGAACATATTTAAAAGAACTTAAAACAGAATCTTGAACAGATATTTGTACACCCATGTTTATTGCAGCATTATTCTCAACAGGCAAGAGGTAGGAACAAGCTAAGTGTCCTGCAACAAATGAATGAAGAAAATGCACTATATTCAAATAATGGAATCATACTCATCCTTAAAAATGTTAAGTCCTAGAGACCAGCAGATGACGGAGTGGTTATGTTGCTGGATTCCCACATGGCCAACTGCAATTAAAGTCCCAGACCTGGCAGCTTAAAACTCATGCAGACACAAATGCATGTGTGCCCAAATATCTCAGGAGGAGAATGGAGAAGGGATTGTACTATGGCCATCCCCTGGGGGGGGGCGGTGTAGAGGGGTGTGATTTTTTGCTGTCTGTCTCTCCGGCAAGTGCACGTGCTCTATAGCAAAAATCGCTCTTAAAAAAAAAAAAAAAAAAGTAAGTCCTGTTACATACTACAATACAGGTGAACCTTGAAAACATTACGTTAAATGAAATAAGGTCAATCACAAAAGGACAAATATTATATTACTCCACTGAAAGAAAGTGTATAAAATATTCAAAATTGGGGTCTTCAGATGGCACAGTGGTTAAGGCGCTAGACTCCCACAAAGTCAACCACAGTTCAAGTCCTGGACCCAGTAGCTTGAAAATCAAGTTGGGCAGGTGTGTGTGTATGCATGCCCAAAATCCCAGGAAGAGAATGGACAAGAAGGGCTGTGGCCAACCCCCAGAGGGTGAATTATCACTTTCCCTCTCACTGTCTCTCTGTCCTTCAGCGAGCACTTATGCCCAATGGCAAAATCCTAAAGGAAAAAAAAAGTATTCAAAATAGGAGAAAAGTGGTTATCAAGAACTAGGAGGAAAGAAGATAAGGAGAGAATCAGTATTCATGGGTACAGAGGTTCAGTACAGCATGGCAAAAAAGTTCTAGAGATCTGTTGCACACCAATGCGAATACATATACTCAATAGTACTAAACTGTGCATTTAAAAGTGGCGAGGATAGTAAAGGTAATGTTATGTGCCTTTTACCACAATAAAAAAAGAGAATAGGGCTGAAAAAAAGAGAATTTTACCACACTGTCTCTTGTTGATTAGTGAACACACCCTCTGGAAAATTAATTTAAAAAAAAATATATATATTCTTACATATTCTCTCTCTCTCTCTTACAACATACAACAATCATGCAACATAATCTTCCGTATTTACATATAATTTTATTTTAAAAGTCACAAGAAAAATAAACTAGAAGCTATACAACATGGTTTTCTATAGTGGGAATGGAATAGAGGAGTAGGGACAGTCTTTTTAGAATATATCATTTGATGTAAGTTTGACTTTTCAAACGTTAAAAATTTCCATTTTGGGGGCCAGCAGATGCCGTAGTGCTCATATTGCTGGATTCCCCATCGCTGACCATGGTTTGAGTCCTGGACCTGGTGGCTTGAAACTCACCAGGCATCTGTGTGTGTGTGTGTGCCCAAAATTGCAGGGGGAGAAGGGATTGTGGTGTAGCCATGCCCCCTGGGGTGATTTTTCACTTTCCTTCTCACTGTCTCTAACTCTTTTTCTCTCTAGCAAGCACACACACCCCAAGGCAAAAATCTCTAAAATAAATAATTTGCATTTTCTCTAATTTTTATATTACTTTTATTTCAATTTATTTATTTGCATTCATTCACTGTACATCATTACAGCATACAAAATGAGATTTTCCATCCAGAGTACACTGTATATTGTCTCAATCAAGCACATCAACAAACATGTTATTGTAAGCAAATAATCTTCCATTTCTTGTTTTCTGCATGTTTTGCTTTTTTATTTCCCCCATCCTTGATTCCCTATCTCTTACCCTCTGCCATCTCCCACTCTCCTCCCACACTGTCTCTGGTATCTATGTTTGCTTTCTAAACTGTTTTCCCCCACATTATATTGAAATACTAAAGACCTTAATTAATCTAAATATTTTCATAGCAAACACAGGTGATATATACATTTCCATGAACACAAGTCTAACTTTACGCGTCCTATAAAGTAGCACCTAGCTGGGGCTACATATCATACTGCAGTCATTGAATAGATATATTTTTTCCTGAAACTTTTTTTTTGTAACTCAATTTACATTCCTT
>NW_006160155.1:64723-74812 GCF_000334495.1 Tupaia belangeri chinensis | reverse complement strand
TATTATAGACTTCATCTCTAACAGTTCCATTTGAGTCTTTTGAAAAGTGTGTAATTCTTCTTTTAGATCTTGCAAGAATTTCCTCATCTCCTAGAACTCATCAACTTCTTTCTCATTTCTCTTTAGCAGTTCATTATCTCTCTTCTCTTCCATCTCTGTTAGCTTCGACATTATGAATGCTCTAAATTCCTTATCAGACATTGCCATGATTTTCACCGAACTGCTTGTGGACAAAGAAGAGTTACTCTTTTCCCTTGGAGGAGAGGTATCTTCTTGTTTTCCCATAGTTCTTGTGATCCAGCAGTGATTTCTTGTCATCTGATGGATGGTGCGTTTCTTTCAAATTCTTGAAGTTCAGTCTGAATGTTCAGGAGCAAGCAGACAGAGGTGATCTAGAATCTCTTTGCCGTTCTGTTGTGATCGTGCTAGCTCGTTTGCTGGAGGCTGAATTATCAGTAGAAAATCTTCATTCCCTGAAATACCTAGTTCACTGGAGCCATGTGGAACCTTCTTCTGAAGGCCTGGCCTCTTCTGCCTAGTTCACTGGAGCCATGTGGAACCTTCTTCTGAAGGCTAAGTCTCTTCTCTTCTCTATTATTTTTGAATTTGCCAGAGGGCACTGCTCTCAGAAAGAGATACAGAGAGAGGGAATGGGAAAAAGCACCTGCCCCTGAGGGAACTGTCACACCACAATCTCTTCTTCTCCATTTTTCCCTCCTTTGGGGATTTGGGCACATATGTACACAAGCCCGGCATGCTTTTCAAGGACCTGAACTACACAGTCTGTCATGTGGAATTCAGCCACTTTAACCATCACTCACTCCACTGGCTGGATCAAATTTTGCATTTTCAAACACTGAAATTCAATAAGAAAAACAAATTATAAAGTTGAATACAAAAAAAAAACCAAATTGTAATATAACCATGTAGAAAAAAATAGTGCAAACAACTTTTCAATGTATTATTGTGATTTTGTGTCCTTGGGATATATTATAATGAATAAAGACAAAAAGCAGGTCATGGAAATTTAGATTTATAGTTTATAATGTTATTGGTGAAAGTATTTTGTGTGCATTGTAGGATAGATAGAGCAAATTAATATAAAGCTGGTGCTGTTGGAACTAGATTGCACAGTAGGATATGGGAAATATGAACATGGAATGAGGCTAAAGAAAGAAGGTTCCAAACAAGAAGTTACAGGATACCATCTTAACCAAATGACCAAATAGCATCACCAATAAAGCAACAACTTTCTAAGGGCCAGACAGGTGCAATAATAAAATGTGATTCTTCATCAGGCTGACCTAACTGGGAAGATTCTGGGTTCTTCAGCAACTCCCCAAAGTATGCTGTGCATATGATTGCTTGTGATCTAGGGTTGGCTAAAAAGGGGGGTAAATAATGGTGCCAAGAAACTATTGGGGGGACATTCACACCCTCTCTCATCCTCTCTCTCATGGAAAAATTAAACTTATTTAAAAAAGGGAAAAAAATCAAGAAACCTTCTGATGTGATCCAATGGGAAATGCACAGTCTCATTTATGTAACAGTCTTGCTAGAAAGTTGAACCTGGGGCCAGCAGGTGGCTAGATCCCACATGGCCAATCATGTGGTTTGAATTCTAACCCTGGTGTCTTGAAAGACACATGGGGTGCATGTACATGCATGCCCAAAATCTCAAGAGGAAAGTAGAGGAGGGACTGTGGCCTGGTCATCCCCGCTCCACTATCTCTCTCTCTCGAGAGTGCACACACCCTAAAGCAAAACCAGCAACAACAAAAATTAAAAAGTTTAACCTGAATCTAATAAGGATAGAATCAAGTAAATCTATACAGTGGCACATTTTACAAGCAGTTGGTTTTGGTCTTAAGGGAAAGGAGAATCTTAAAACATTTTGGAGGAAGGACTATTTAGTATATTAAAGAAACAGGAAAAATGTATGATCCTTACTAGCTCCTAGATTGAGAATAAAATTAAATAGTTACCAAGGACATTATTAGAATAACAGTTTAAAATGAAATATGCATTATACAAACATAAGGGGCATAGGGAAGCAATGCTTAAGCAGACACAAAAATGTAAAGTTCTCTATTGAAAAAAATAATATCCTTGATTTGATTATTATGTGCTGCATGCATACTTTGAAAAATCAAGAAGAAATGATAAAATTTTAAAAAGGAAAGAAAAAAGTGAGTTAATCAAGGTCTCAGGATTTATAATCAATATACTGATATCTAACTCACTACGATTAAGTATCAACAAACAGTTGAAAATCAAAATTAAGAACCTAGTACTTATAGTACTTATAATAGCATTTTGAAATGAAATATATGAGGATGAATTTGATAAAAGATATGCAAGACTTATACAATGAACAGTAGAAAAGACTGAGGAAAAGCAACAATAAAAAACCTATATAAAAAACAAGCTCTAAAATGTGCATGGATCAGAACACGACACATTTTGTTGTTTTTTAAAAGGATTTTGCCTTAGGATGCATGTGTTTATAAAAGAGAGACAATGAAAGGGAAAGTGAGAAATCATCTCCCAGAGGGTATGGCTACACTACAGTCCCTTCTCTTCCACTCTCTCCCATGGACTTTGGACATGCACGCACATGTCCCTGGTGAGATGTTCAAGATGCCAGGGTCGGGACATGAACTGTAGTCAGCCATGTGAGAGTTCAACACCTTAACCACCATACCACCTCTGGCCCCGGATCACTAACCATTCTTAAGATATCAATATTTTCCAAACTGATTCATAGATTTAATGTAATCCCAATAGAATTTAAAGGACATTAAAAAGCTGATTCTATGAAAGCAGTAAGAGGAAAATGAGAGGAAATAGTTTAAAATTAGAAGGTGTGAGAGAAATAAAGATTACAAATATTCCAATTTCTTCACATATAAATTATGGGAAAACCTATGATCTTCTGAAGATTGGTAACAATTAGAAATAGATTAACAGGACATGCACTTTAGTTTAGTATACGGTTACCTATTATTATATCTGGATCACTTTTTTTTTTTTTTGGAGAGGTTTTTGCTATAGAGTGCATGTGATCACCAGAAAGATGAAGAGACAGAAAGCCAGAAATCACCCCCTAGGGGGGATGGTCAAGCCACAGTCCCTTCTCCTCCATTCTCCTCACATGATCTTGGGCATGCACACACATGTGCCTGCCATGAGTTTAAGCCTCCAGGTCTGGGACTCAAACCACAGTAGACAACATGGGAATCCAGTGATGTAGCCGTTACACCATCTGCTGGTCCCATATCTGGATCACTTTTATTCAGAGAACAAAAGGACGCTCACTGAGGAATAGGAAACTCAAAGGCATAATTGGTAACTTCAAATATATACTTGAATACATTTAATTCAACTTAAATTATGGTAAGGCAGAAAATTACTTGAAAACCCCCAAGAGAGAGATTAATTGCAGCTGAGGGTTCTGGAGAGAGTTGACATCAACTTGTCTTTGAAGGATGAGTGTGATTTTCGGAAATGGTTATAAACTTGAAAAAAGTAGAGGCATATAACATAGAACATGTCTCTCTCTCTCTCTCTTTTTTTTTTTTTTTTTTAAGAATTTTATCAAGATACCTCTAGGACAAACAAAATTCCAATGATTAAATAATTAGTTCCCACCTAATGTACTTATTTCCTAATAATTTAGTTGCTGTGGAGCAATGCAAGATTCTGAAATCCAGAAATCAGACTGATCACCATCCTTATTTTTGGTTTCACACCAACATTTACAACTGTTGCATTTTATCACAGAAACACCCAAAAACTCAATTTTGGAAAGCACATGATGCCACTGAAAGGAATGCAGCAATCTACTGTTAAAACAGAAATAGGAGGAACTAGTGGTTCATGCTGTGCCTGATAGATGCCTCTGTGTTTCCTTCCAAAACCTAACATATCCTGTGGGCTCGCTCTCTTTCTCTCTCTAATGAGTGCACATGTCCTCTGACAAAAAACTTCAAAAAGAAAAAAAAATTAAGGTAGCATACTGTAGGAGCACATCAAGGTTTCTGAGCTAAGAGCAAGATGATGTCTCATCAGAGTAAGAAACCAGAAGAACATTTACACGTGAATTTAAATAGGGGCTAATGAATGACACGTTAAGCTTCACATCAAGAGTCTTTAACAACATATGAAAAGATTTCTATTAACTTCACCTTCCAGATGAATTTCTTCTTTATCACTTAAATGCAATATTTAGAAGACTATAACTGACAATGATGCCCATGAGTCAGTGACTTCTAAGATAATGCCATATACTTTAATTCAATTCGTAACAGAATGATAAAGAATGATACCTAGATACTAAAATAGTTGCAAGATAAGACAAAGACAAGAAATTTTATACAAGAAAACTCAATGAGGCATTTCAAGAAAACTGTAAAGCACAACTAAAAGAAATTAAATGTCAAAACTGGGAAATAACAACAGCAACGAGGCTACAAAGGATGATGAGGAAATAAAAACTGAAGTAGATTGATTAGGAAAATAGCATACATCATACAGCTTAAAGAATTAATTCTCAGATGATTACAATACCACCTAGTGATAAAGGGTAAAACAAAAGATCTCATAAACATTAAGACCTGGTAGCTTGCTTTCTCACTCCCCTTCCCAAACTCCCATCTCCCTCTCTGGTGCATGTGCCCTATAGTGAATTTAAAATAATAATAAATAAAATTTTTTTAAAAATTTAAATTTTATTATCTACTCCATTTTCATTCAATAACTAGTATGTTACGCTCCTTTCTTCTTTTTTTTTTGGAGAGATTTTCACTGTAGGGCGCGTGCGCTCGCCAGACAGACAGAGAGAGACATAGAGACAGAAAGCGAGAAATCACCCCCCAGGGGGGATGGTCACGCCGCAATCCCTTCTCCTCCATTCTCCTCTCGGGATCTTGGGCACGCACGCACACGCGCCCGGCGTGAGTTTTAAGCCACCGGGTCCGGGACACGAACCGCGGTCGACTACGTGGGAATCCAGCGACATAGCCATTACGCTAACTGCTGGTTCCCATTACGCTCCTTTCTTGACAAAACTATTCCCTTGTCCTCAGTTGGCAAGCATCCTATTAATAAAAATTAACATCTGGGGTCCCGTTCCAGGGCACTGGATTCTCAAATGGTTCGATAACCAGCCCTCACAGCTTGTTTTCTCGCTTTCCCTTTGTCTCTCTCTCTGTCTGGTCAAATAATAACTCTAATACTACTACTGCTACTAATAAATGGATTTAAATAAATAATCCTTAAAAAAATGACTTCTAATAATCCTATTATCCCTAACAATGGCATTTTGCTATTTTGTTGGTAAATACCTGTTAGTGACTTTTTCTAAAAACAGATTCTAGAAAACTTTGGTCTCGCAGAAAAAAATATATAATCTTTACACGCAGATGCAGGTTAAATTTATCTAGCCATTTGGTGGTAAGTCATCTCTACTCTGTCAGAGACTGATTGTTGCCAAAGTACTGTGAGCACTGAATAAGATAATGCAAGCAAAGTACCTAAAGGAGTAGCAATTACAGATTTCTGATGATGATAAAAGTAGGACAGTAGGTATTAAAACATGGTTTAAAAATTTTTAGTCTACATTCAATCTTCTCATCACACACACTTTCCCTGGATATAATTTAATCTACTCCTATGGTTTCAATTACCACCTACATACCAAGACTCCTCATCTCTATTTTTAGTTTAATCATGTCTTCAGATAACTGACCTGAATATCCAGATATGTGTAAACATACTTTGCCTATTAAACAGATTCATTTCTATCTCCATTATTACCACTTCGGTGAAGGCCACCATCTCTCAATTATCTTATGGCAAATACTTTAAAAATCTTTTTTAAACTGAAATATATTATTATACCTTCAAATTCACCACTTTAAAATATACAATTCAATAGTTGTGTAATGACCACTATCCAACTCTAGGACATTTGCATCCTCTCAAAAAGAAACCAGCATTCACTAAGTCACTCCCTTTTCTCACTTTAATCCCCAAAACCATTTGCAAAAGCTCATCTCTCAGCCTTCAGTTCTGTTTTCCTCTAATCCACTGCATTTTGAGTGATCTTTCTAATATGCCCTTCAGTAGTTACTGAAATCTCCTAAAGTTTAAACATAAATTTATTATTGGACCATCAACTATCTCCCCAATTTCATCCAAAGGCATAACACTCTTGAATGCAATGTTCTAATACACTGAATATTTGATTCTGTCTGGTGTTCTTTTCTAGCTTCCTACTTAGACTTTAGTTCTCAATTTCTTCAGCAAGCTTTTCCTATATGAACTATATGGCCATTTTCTATGTTGTCACAGAAAATTGTATCACTCCTATCATAAAGTTAATTTCACTTAGTTGTAATTTCCTGTTCAACAACTGTTTTCTTTTTTGAGAAATTTTTTGCTATAGGGCACGTGTGCTCGCCAGACAGACAGAGACAGACAGAGAGACAGAAAGTGAGAAATCAACCACCAGGGAGGATGGCCACGCTGCAATCCCTTCTCCTCCATTCTCCTCTCGGGATCTTGGGCACGCACGCACACGCGCACGGCGTGAGTTTTAGGCCACCGGGTCCGGGACGCAAACCACAGTCGACTACATGGGAGTCCAGCGACATAGCCATTATACTAACTGCTGGTCCCTTTCCTTTGTTTCTTTAAAAGAGTTAATAAGGGTATGTGTTCAAATCAAAAGAAGCACTGATATAGTCCATGCAATTGACAAATATCTGTCAAATAAACAAATGAGAAAGTCATGGTTGTCTACTCATAAAGCTTACAGTTCAAGGGCAGATAAAAATCACAGGCGGGATCAGCAGATGGTGTAATGGTTACATTGCTGCACTCCCATATGGCAGAGCATGGTTCAAATCCTGGACCTGGTGGCTTCAAATACATGCCTGGCGAGTCTGCATGCCCAAGGTCCCAAGGACGAAATGGAGAAGAAGGGGTTGCAGTGTGGCCTTCCCTGCTGGAGGTGATTTCTTGCTTTCTGTCTGCCTCTTTCTCTCTCCCGGACGAGCACACATGCCCTATAGCAAAAATTTAAACAAACAAACAAACAAACAAACAAAAAAAACAGACACGCATAGGCAAAAACACATTACTATTGATTATAAGGAATGGATATCAGTAGAACCTGTTGTAACACATATGAGTAGCATCTAATTCAGGCTTTAGGAAGTAGCCAAGGAAAACTTTCTCAGAGAAATAAATTTTGTCTGAGCTGACACTCTTCAAGGATAGGAATCAGGATATTACTACAAAATATGATATTTGACATACAGCATATTTTTTAAAGAATTTTAACTTTATTTATTGTATTTTTATTTAGTTATTTTAATATGACCAGAGATGGGCAGAGAGAGAAAGAGAGAGAGAGGGAAAGTGAGAAAGCAAGTCACCAGGTCCAAGACTCAAACCACCGTCAGCCATGTGGGAGTCCAATGCCCTTAACCACCACGCCACCTGCTAGACCCGATATTGAATATTTTAAGCTGAAGTTACCTGAAAAATAGTAGGTAAAGGAAGGGCTATTTGGGGGCCAGCAAATGGCATAGTAAAAATGAGTAAAAAAGCTCTTAGAATCACAGTTCTTACAATCATTTCTCTAAATTTGTAAAGGTATGTTTTATAAAGTACAAAATAAAAATAACAGAATATACTCTGTTTAGCACCATTATTAATAATGTAACCATTAATATAGGTTAAAGGTAAAATTAGCACAAAATAAATTTTAATTATCATTATGATCTCTACAATTGCAGTTATTATTTTAGCATCACTAACACTCACTTTTTTTTTTTTTTTGGAGAGATTTTCGCTATAGGGCACGTGCGCTCGCCAGACAGAGAGAGACATTAGAGACAGAAAGCAAGAAATCACCCCCTAGAGGGGATGGTCACACCACAATCCCTTCTCCTCCATTCTCCTCTCGGGATCTTGGGCTATGTGGACTCCCACATAGCCAACCACAGTTCAAGTCCTGGACGTGGTAGCTTGTTTTCTCTGTCTCTCTCTCTCTCTCTCTCTATTCAAATTAGAAAATAATAATAATGATAAAGTTAAATAAGTCTTTAATTAAAAAATAATGAATATGAACAATACAAACAAGTCTGAATTTTATTTATTAAGATTTGGAGCCTTCTTAAATTCCATTAACTACTAGCATTGCAGAGTATGTGTATGAGGGAGGGCAAAATAAATGAACATCCTGACACTATATAAAACTTTGATTTTTTTTTCAGGAAAGGGTTCATGGTACAGTGTTACAGCTTCAGTTTTTAGTCAATTTGTTTCCCACTAGCAGCCTTTAAGTAGCAAGATTTCTATCAAATAGACATTATATATTCTCCCAAGATTTATAAAATCATGCCTACTTTCATTTTTAGGTTCTTGTTTATGTGAAATTAACTAAGTCTTCCTTTTAAGTTGGAATAAATAGAACTCTCTTGAGAAATCCAATCTTTCATTTTCCTTTTCTACCCCACAGAGGTTTTTGCTATAGGGCGTATGTGCTCACCAGAAAGACAGAGAGAAAGAAAGTGAGAAATCACCCCCTGGGGAGGGCCATGCTGCAATGCCTTCTCCTCCATTCTCCTTTGGGATCTTGGGCACATACACACATGCACCTGGCGTGAGTTTAAGTCACCGGGTCTGGGACTCGAACTGGGGTTGACTACATGGGAGTCCAGCAATGTAGCCATTATGCTGTCTGCTGGTCCCTTGTTTTCCTTTTTTAAAATAAAATTGTGATGGTCCAGCTGGTAACATGGTGGTTAAGGTGGCTGAATCCCACATGGCTGACAGTTCAAGTCCTAGAACCAGTGGCTTATAAAACATACCAGGTACATACGCTGTGCATCCAAAATTACAAAAGGAGGGCTAAGTGGAGGAGAAGAAAGATTGTGGCATGACCATTCTCTGGGGTAGGAGAGAGTGTTTTCTCCCCTCCTTTCTCTGGTGAGCACATACACCCCTCTGTCTAATTAATAATAATTATGATGCTGGAACTTCTAGAAAATATCTTTAGAATCAAAATACGACATAGTATTATCCACAACATTAATTAAAACTGTCAAATTCCCTTACATAGTAAAATGGTGTTATGCAAATATATATATAGGAGTACGTGCAAGAAACTTCAAACTAAAGGAGACTGGAGCAATAGCTACTAGCTTAAAGGATTTTTTTTCTCTTTTAGACAGTGTCTCATAGATTATGATCCTCCTACCTCAGCCTCAGAATAGTTGTGACTATGAGCACAAGCCACTCTACCTGGCCTTTAAGCAGAGCCAGGAAATGAACCCTGGCCTCCCATATAGCTTCGGCCCGCCAAAGAGCAGTGTCAACCAACATGTATTACTGACACTAGGCCTAAAGAACATTTTAATTCAGCCATGTATTTATTTCAAATAGTTATTAAAATATATTGTAATTTTCCTGTTATATTCCAAATAACTTTCCTTTGGTAACTTGACAAAAACTGTGCAAGTGCACGTGCACGCACACACACACACACACACACAAACATAAAACACCTTGACTAGCCAACGATGTTAGAAACAATAGTACCAGTTAAGAGTTCAATGAATACTTACAACATGTTGGACATGTCTTTACCTAATACGTTATCTAATTTAATCCAAGCATAAGGAAGGTACTTCTGTTCTTCTAATTTCACGGGTTAAGAGTCAGAGAAGGTAGGTCAAAGGCAGAGCCCATGTCTGATTTTAGACAGTATCACCTTAATCATTACTCTAAGCATAAAGAATGAAAAGACCAGTTAAGAAAAGTGTAACAGAAGGAGTGTCATCAGACCTAGAATACAGAACTGGTCTGGGAAGCAGTAAGCAATGTGATCTTGAATAAATATCAATCTCAGCCCAGCCATGAGGACTCAAGCAGTAGGGAGCTGGGGTGCAAGTCTGCGGTCACATAGGAGGCTCAACATCTGGTCCTAAACCAACTGAACAGGCCAGGTGCAGTAGCATGTACCTGCAGTCTACCTCACTGGGAGGCTACAGCAAAGGATGCGATGGGGAGACTGTC
>NW_006160155.1:33351-64692 GCF_000334495.1 Tupaia belangeri chinensis | reverse complement strand
ACTCTTTCTCCCCCTGTCCTCCTCTGCCTTTGTTTTTTCTCTAACAAAAAAAGTAATAACAACTTAATTTCTCTCCTCAAGTGTAAAAGTCAGGAATTACAGTGATGTTCTGAGACAGTGGTTTCCAACCTTTCTGGCACCAGGGGCCGGTATTGTGGAAGACAATCTTTTCACAGACTAGGGATGATGGGCTAGAGGAGTTGGGGTGGGAGGTCAATGGGTTGGGATGATTCAAGCATATTACATTTATTGTGTACTTTATTACTATTACATTGTAGTATATAATGAAATAATTATACAATAATGCAGTATTTGCAGCCGTTTCCCAATGCATCACTGCCTTGGCTCTAACTCTAATTATTAGACATTAGATTCTCATAATGAGTATACAACCTAGGTCCCTTGTATGTGCAGTTCAAAATAGGCTTCCTGCTCCTATAAGAATTGAATGCATCTGCTGATCTGACAGGAGGTGGAGCTCAGGTGGTAATGCCAGTTATGGGGAGCAGCTGTAAATACAGATCAAGCTTCTGGTTTGCTGGCCACTCCCTTCTGCTGGGCGGCCTAGTTCCTAACAGGCCATAATTGGTACTGGTCTGTGGCTGGGGGTTGTTGATGAATCTGTTAGGACAGATTCATCATCTGTCAATAATAACATGTATAAAATATTTTTTAACTGGACTAATATATAATGTATTAATGATGGGAAAATTCATTTTGCAAACTATAATTATATATAGTAATTGAATGTATAAAACAAATAATATTATTTATTCCTATTGTTTACATTTGCTATAGGGCATACATGCTCACCAGAGACACACACACACACACACACATAAAAACACATAGAGAGAAAGAAAGTGAGAGAGCAGTTGCCAGGTCCAGGACTCGAACCATAGTTGGTCATGTGGGAGTCCAGAGCCTCAACTACCACACCACCTGCTGGCCCCCTAGGATTCATCACTTCTAGCTATAAAAAAATAGAATATATTGTATATATGACAGGAAAAAACATCACTTCAGAAGCTCATCGTGGCAAATGAAAATAGATCAGACAGGTGAAGAGGAGAAGAAACCTTCAGAGAAAAACACTGGTCTTTAAAAAAAATGCCGCTCAATGCATTTGTCCGGAAATTCTACAAGATACACAGAGAAACATATGGACCAATAACGAACAAGAAAAACAACTGAGAAAAATCCTTCTCCCTTACTATTTTCTAGCACATACTTTATAAAAAGCAAAATCTGTCAAGGCAGTAAACATCTGCCCATCAACACCTATCAGCAGCAACATCAACAACATGAGGCAAAGGTCAAGTCAAAGTTTATTGACAATGATGAACTATGACAGCCTCTATTAAATTACCCCTTCCTTCAAGGTGTATGTGATCAAAGCAGCAAAGATATTTTCACTCAGTCACATAACAAGTTATTTGTTGAGATTGAAACATCTGGTCAATATCTCCTAACACTGCAATTTCATGCACAGTTAGCATTAGGGCACATTTCTTCTCCTCTTCTTACAGGGTCCATACGGGTGGCACATATGGTTGATCATTTCATTCAAAAAGGATTCAGTTCAAGGCATTACACACAATTGTCTGTGCTTTATGGTGTTTTAAGTCTACCTGCCATAGTTTTCCATCATCATTGCTGACTGCTGTTCTCTTCTACTATAAAAGCCTGCAAATATGACAGAGCACTTAAAGCTTAACAGCTTTCCTCTACTGGAGTTAGAAAGCATTTAAGGCAAAGGAATCTACAAAATGGCAGGTCATTTCCTATTATCAAAAACTTCCAATACATTAAGTTATTTACCATTTTATTTACAATTTAGTAAAGACCTACTACAGATTAGAAAAGTAATTTTTAATGTAAAATCAAATGTTTACCTTTCTGCATGACAAATCTATGAAAGTATATTCTTTTGGCAATAATAAATAATTTGAAAAAAATACCAGAAAACGTTTAAGATTAATTTGAATAGGGGTGTTCAGAATATTTTATTAATGTGACAAAGAACAATTCTCTACCAGAGAGAATAGAAATGCTACAATTTTATCAGTCCCATATGCTGAAAATTTTCCACTTGAAATTCATGCATTTGTTGTCATGGAAACAGGGTCCTTTCTTAAACAGTTACAGTAGTAAACCTGAACTCACACCATAGATTTCTCTTTTTCCCTTTCTTCCTTTAGGATAATAGCTTCAAGGGGAAAAACTAAGTGGGGGTGGAGGACACCTTTAAAGCTACTGTTTCACATTTCCTTTGATACATCTCCTTGACAAGCAGTATGCCGTTATGAATATTGCTATCTTACAAAACTTAAGGATTTGTCTACACATTAACTAAATTAAGCTTGATGAAGAAATATTCTTTCAGTGAAAAAGAATCAGTTACGACAATCTTGCAAAGAGCAATACGTAATGGCTGATTAAGGAAAATAAGTATCAAAATAACAAGGTCAAACTGAAACCTAATTTAGGTAAAATGTCCAAGATTGCTACTCCAGCATATAATGTAGATATTTTCTTTCACGTGTTCAGTAATTTAATCAGTTAATCCAATTTAACAATATTTACCGAGGTGGTTGTATGGCTTAGGCACCGCGCTGTTAAGGGAACACAAGTGAGTCATAGATTCTATCTCAAGGAGATCCAAAATTAAACAACATGAAAACAAAAATGCAAAGTAAATGAAATAGAAACATGGAACAGAATTAAGTAATTGTACAAATGCTTTGACGACAAAAATCAAATGGCTAAGAAAGACAATGGGCTGGACGGGGGAGAAAAGGAACCTACTTTAAATAAGCTGAACATTTAAACTGAGACATAATATACATAAATAAGATGATCCCGCGAAGGGTGAGTTCAGTGTTTACGGAACTTTCACGAGTGAAGAATAACCAAAAGCTTCTGAACAGGTAACACTCTGGCATGTAAGAGTAATTGAACATCAGTGAAGCTACAGAAGATGGGACTAATGCTGGAAAAACATGCAGGTTCTACTTTATGCTGGCCTTGTTGGCTATGGTACAAAGAATACATTAATTCAGAGTGTAATAGGAGGCCACCTAGGGGTTTTAAACAAGAAAGTGAAATTATCAAATGTAAATAAGGATCACTTTCACTACTGTGTATAACAGGATTAGAGGAGAGGCAGTAAGACCAGTTAGAAGAGTATTATTCACATTCCACATCTAGTCCACTGGAAAAGCCTATTAGCTCTATCCTCAAACCATTTCCAGATTTCAACTGCTTTTCATTAATTTCACTGCTGCCACCCATCCAAGTCACCATTAACTTCTTGCCTAGACTATTCTAACAGTTTTCTAATCTTGCTTGCATCCATTTCTCTATGCACGTGAGCAACCCTTTCAAAACATAGTCAGAGCAAATCATTCCTTTACTCAAAACTGTAATGCTCCCCAGATTACTCCGTAACTAAGTTTCACAATAGTCTATGAGGCCCTACAGGTTCAAGCCACACTTTAATCTCCTATTGGCTCCCTAACATCACCTCCTACTGTTCTCCATTACTCAGCTCTAAGGACTCAACCTCTTGCAGGATTTTGAAACACACTAAGCATGCTCTCACTTAGCAAGTGTCGACCCCTAACAGACTGATTCTGCCCAGATCCAGTTGCATGGCTCCTCACTTATCTTAAAAGCCTTTATTTAAATCTCATCTTCTCAATGAAACGTTTTACTATTGTAAAATGCTCCTTCTGTTTCTACATTCTCAATGTTACAAATACTTTTCTACTACTTACCTTTATTCCTTATCACTTCTAATTTGCCTATGTATTACAATCATTATATTTTCCCTCCCCACCCGACCCAAAATATGATCTCCATGAAGGCAGGAATTTTTGACCGTTTTTGCTTACCAAGGTATTCCAGCACACGACACATAGGAGATAATGAGTATTTAATGAACTGTATCTTTTTTTTTTTTTCAAGGTAGTACTGTAACTTTATTTTACCGAATTTTCAGTCCTTCTCTGTCTGGGACAGCATTACTCCTTTCACAAAGAATATGTAAAAAGCTATGACTATAAAATTTTATAAACATTTATATGGTTTTCAGGCTGTGCTATTTTATATTCCATGAACTTGTTATTTTTTTAAAAATTTTATTCATTCTCTACATTAATTCACTATACACCATCACAACACACAAATGAATTTTCCATCCAAAATACACTGTGCATTGGCTCAATCAAGCACATCAACATACATGTTCTCAGCAAATAATTTTCTAATTCTTATGTCCTGCATACCTTGCCTTTTGTTTTGCCATCCTTGATTCCCCATCCCCCACACTCTGCCATGTCCCATCCTCCTCCCACATTGTCCCTGGCATCCACAGTTGCCCTCCAATAATGAACTGTATCTTATTAACAGACTAATGGGGAGGAATTAGATGACTATCTTAATAGACACTAAAAGTTTATTTTGATGATATCCATCACACTATGAAAACAACAGTTATAGAATAATACTACAACAGTAGTTACTAATTAATTAATAGAACATAAGAATGCATATTATCACTACCATTTTTTTCTTTGCCAGAGGGTACATATGCTCCCCAGAGAGAGAAAGTGAGAGGAGGGGGAGGGACAAAGCATCCCCCAATGAGGTATGGTCATACCACAATCCCTTTTCTCTCTGGTGAGTACATGTGCCTTCTGACAATTTTTTTTAAAAAGGGGCAATAATATGAACAGTAATGGACAATAAACATATGTATTCCCTTTAAAAAAAAAAAAAGAAAAGTTTTTGCTATAGGGTGCATGCAATCACCAGACAGAGAGAGACAAAAAGCAGGAAATCACCCTCCGGGGGTATGGCCATGCCTCAAACCCTTCTCCTCCTGGAATTTTGGGCATGCACACACATACGCCTGGCATGAGTTTCAGCTGCTGGGTCCAGAACGTGAACTGCTATCAGCCATGTGGGAGTCCAGCGATGTAATCATCATACCATATGCTAGTCCCAATGTATGTATTCCTAACATAGTAATGAAGAACTGTAAATTCAAAACACAAGAAACTTTTTTTTTTTTTTTTTTTTAAGGCTTTTAGCCATAGGGTACCTGCCAGAGAGAAACAGAGAAAGGGAAAGTGGGAAATCACTCCCCAGGGAGGATGGAAGGATGGACCTGCCTCAATCTCTTCTCTATTCTCCTCTCAGGATTTTGGGCACCCATGTACACGAGCGTGGAGCGATTTTCAAGGTCACTGGGTCTGGAACTCAAACTATAGTCAACCATGTGGGAGTCCAGCACCTTAACCACTATGCACCTGCTGCCCTGAAAAAAAAAATTTTTTTTAATCTGGTAGGCAACAATGTCATTTTCTTATGGGGGTGGGAGAAGAGAACAAAATGGCTGTAATAATTATGGGCTGGTAAATTATCTGTTTTGTAAAACTGACAATAGACAACTAGAAACAGTACTGGCAATGTAGGTTTTTTTGTTTTGTTTTTGAGAGAGATTTTTGCTATAGGGCACATGGGCTCACCAGACAGACAGAGAGACAGAAAGTGAGAAATCACTCCCCGAGGGGGGGATGGCCACAGCGCAATCCCTTCTCCTCCATCCTCCTCTTGGGGTCTTGGGCATGCATGCACACATGCCTGGCATGAGTTTTAAGCCACTGGGCCTGGGACTCAAACTGTGTTGACTACGTGGAAGTCCAGCAACGTAACTGGTGGTCATGACAACTTAGTTTTTTTTTTTTTTTGGAGAGATTTTCACTGTAGGGTGCGTGCGCTTCCCAGACAGACAGAGAGAGACATAGAGACAGAAAGCGAGAAATCACCCCCCAGGGGGGATGGTCATGCCACAATCCCTTCTCCTCCATTCTCCTCTCGGGATCTTGGGCACGCACGCACACGCGCCCGGCGTGAGTTTTAAGCCACCGGGTCCGGGACACGAACCGCGGTCGACTACGTGGGAGTCCAGCGACATAGCATTACGCTAACTGCTGGTTCCCATGACAACTTAGTTTTTATCAGATAAATAAAATGTACAGTTCTGTTTTCTTTTTTTAAGTTGCTATAGGGCATGTGCACACTCAGTGGAGACAGGGAAGAGAGAGACAGAATGAGAGAAAGTGAGAAAGTATCCCTAAGAGGGGATGGGCACACCACAGTCCCTTTTCCTCCATTCACCTCAGGATTTTGGGCACCCACACATGTTCACTTGGCCTGTTTTTCAAGTCAATAGTTCTGGGACTTGTATTAGAGTTGGCCATATGGGATGATCCAGCCACCTTAACCACTGTCACTAGCTGGCCTGTGGCTTTTTTAAATTTCTCTGACAGCTAATGATGTTGAGCATCTTCTCCTCTGCTCACTGCTCATTTGTGTATCTTCTTTTGGACTAATGCATACTCGGATACTTTGTACATTTTATAATTTATATTACTTATCCTTTTGTTACTGAGTTGCAATAGTTCTTTATATATTCGAGACAAAATAGATAGACACATTATCACATAGTGACTTTCAGCTAACAAGGGACCCTGTCGAACAGCAGTCTTATGAAGAACAGGTTACACCATATCACTGTGGGATATGTCATAGTCTATACCATGTAAGTTCCTGTAAACAGACTCTGTAATGTTTGTAAAATCACTGAAGGATGCACTTCTCAGAATGTTTGTCTGTGTTACATGACGCACAACTACATGTAATCGCAAAATATTTTCTCACATGCTATGGATTACCTCTGCACTATCTTGATGGAATTCAAACACAAAACTTTTTAATTTTGATGAAGTACAATTTTTCTTTTATTGTTCATGCTTTTTGTTGACATATTTAAGGACCCCTTGACTACTCCACAGTCATGAAGACATATCCTTATGAATTCTTCAAAGAGTTACAGTTTTATTTCTTTCACCTATTTTGTGTCATCTAGGGCTGTTTGCTGAGGACTATTTTTTTTCCTCCTATGGCACTCTTGTCAAAAGTCAGTTTACCACAAACATACAGATTTGTATACAGTGGCCACACTGCAAGCCCCCTCCATTCTCCTCTCGGGATCTTAGTCACACATGCATATACAACCAGCGTTGAGTTTTAAGCCAGTGGGTCCAGGACTAGAACCGTGGTTGACCATGTGGGGAGTCCAGTGACATGGACTTCTAGCGACATAACCATTACGCCAGCTGCTGGCCCTCTAAATCCTCACTTCTATAATACTGAACCACTGGTCTATTACTATGCCAATATGCTGTGCTGATTAGTGTAGTTTTGTATTTTTTTGGTGTGTGTGGGTGCACACATGCACAGGAGGTGTGAAAAACCACAGTATGGCTTGCATTCAGAGTATAATGACCAAATCACAGATATAGCCCTATTCTTCTTCAACACGGAACTCTTATTATTTTATGCGTAGTTAATAATAATATCTAACTAGGTTTTGTTTTTATGTATGTCAATAGTAAAGAACATTTTTCACTCTGTGGTATTCCATTCTTTATCCTATCCTCCTTGTTTACATACATTCTTATGTCTGTAATCATTTTCTCCCGAAACTATCCCCAGGTATCCTATAGTAAGATTTTAATTGAGAAGTATGTCTTACAACTTTGTAATTTTGAAAGATCGTTTTTAGTTAGTGTCTTGAATTTTCACATGAATTTTAGAACCAGTTTACTAAATTCTATAGGGTTTTGATAGGAAATTGATAGAGCTTTTGATAGAAAATTATAGATCAATTTCTGGGGAGAATTACCAACAAAAAAAGTTAAATCTTCTCAAATATGAACATGTAATACCTCTCCATTTATTTAGGCTTCTTTAATTTCTTTCAACAAAGCTATATTGCTTTCTGAGTGCAAGTTTTGTATTTCTTCTGTTAAATATATTAAGTATATTATTCCTTTTTGAAAAAGAATTATTTGCTTATAATTATCTTAATATGTTGGTATAGGGCATGTGGGCTCATCAGGGAGACACAGTGAAGGAGGGAAGGAAGTAAGCTGCCAGGTCCGGGACTCAAACTGTGATCAGCCATTTGGGAATCTAGCACCTTACTCACCATACCACTTGTGGGCCATTATTACTTTTAAGGCCATATAAAAATGGAATTCTGTCACAATTTCATTTATGGTTTGCTCATTGATACTATACAGAAATCCAATTGACTTTTCCCTCTTGATGTTGTATCCCAAGCTTGCAAAACTTGTTTATTATTTTTAATAGCAAAACCAGTATTTTTCATAATAAAAAAATTGGATTTTAGGGTTTTATTTACTTTTCATATACAATATCAGGTTAACCGCAAGTATAGATGGTTTTATTTCTTCCTTTCCAATCAGGCTATCTTTTATTCATCCATTTAAGGTGTATGATTTAATGATTTTTAAGTATATTCACAGTTGTGAAATCATCATCATGATCAATTTTAGAACATTTTTTTACCCTAAAAAGAAGCCTTGTAGCCATTAGCACTTACTCTTCCATATTTTGATCTCCCCTAGCCGTGTCTGATTTTTCCAACCTAGTCCCAAAACTTTGATTCTTCCTTCTCAGATCCCAAAGCTGCAATAGCTAGTACATATTTAAAAGTAATTTCTTTGTGAATTATTTTTCATATAAGTTATTTATCAAGGAAACATCACGCATACAAATTTCGAAGATGACTAGTAACACTACTCTGAAACAAATAGTTTAACAAATTTTCACAAAAATTGCAAAAGACTATTTCAAAAGCACCTCAAAACTACTCTATATATTGGGACCAGCAGTTAGCATAATAGCTATGTCGCTGGACTCCCACATAGTCGACCACGATTCAAGTCCCGGACCCGGTGGCTTATACTCACGCTGGGCGCATGTGCGTGTGTGCCCAAGATCCCAGGAGGAGAATGGAGGAGAAGGGATTGTGGCATGGCCATACCCCCTGGGGGGTGATTTCTCGCTTTCTGTCTCTCTGTCTCTCTCTGTCTGTCTGGTGAGTGCATGCGCCCTATAGCAAAAACCCCCCCAAAAAAAAAAAAAAAAAAAACTACTCTATATAATCTTTAGAAATATTAATCAAATATTCATAATAAAAATAATTTCTGAATACATAATATACCATAATCTACCTAGCCAGCTTTATTAGAAAAAACTGTAGAAATTAAGCAAAAAGTTTCTGAAGATACTGCCCTCTCAAAATTATGCAATGCTAATTAAAAACATTGTTAAGCAAATGTATTAAACAAGGAAATAAGATAATCAATGAATATGTGAGCTTGTTCTGATTTCTCAACAATCCAGACCACACTAGTAGCTTTACTTCAGAAATATTCTACACTCATGTTTAGAGACTTATAGTATCCTTATTTTTAAGGATTATTTATCTAATTTTATTAAATATATTATATTATTAATTTTATGCAATATAATATCACTATTATTACATAACTATTATAATCACACTAACATAAAATTCTAATAGATTAATATCATTATAATACAATAATTATATTATTATTATTTAGTTTTAACAAGTGTTCATGAGAGAAAGAAACAGAGAAAAGTTGCTCAGTCTGAGACTCAAACCCTGGTCGGCCATGTGGGAGTTCAGCATCCTTAACCACCATGCCATCTGCTGGCCTCAATATTTATGTTTTTATTTTTAAAATTTTGCCACAGGGCACATGCACTCGTTGCAGAGAGAGAGAATGAGAAAGAATACCACCATGGGAAGGGTACCGCCACCCTCCTTTCTCCATTTCTCCTTTTGGGTACACATGCAAATGCAACTAGTATGTTTTCCAAGGTCCAAGACTCCAACAGCAGTCAGTCATGTGGAATCTAGACAAGCATAACCACCATGCTACCAACTGGCCCAATATCTCTTTTACTAAATTTTAATTTCAAATTTTTTATTGACAATATATAGAACTACATTTTCTTTCCTTTTATTTATTTATTTATTTTTTGCTAGAGGGCACATTTGTTCAATGGACAGAGAGAGAGATGGAGAAAGTAAGCAAGCATTCCCGACCCCCATAGGAGAAGGTAACACTGTAATTCCTTCTCTTCCACCTCTACCTTTGGGATTTGGGGCACACATTTACACATACCCAGCCTGCTATTCAAGCCAATCCATGTGGAAATCAAACTGTCCAGTCAGCCACATGGGGCCTAGCTGCCTAACTACCACGCCACCAGCTGGCCCCTTAGGCTTGAGTATTTTGGTTTTGTTTTGTTTTGCTAGAATGCATGTGCTTGCCAACAACAAAGGGACAGGAGAAAGCAGCCCCCAATGGTGAGTGATCATACCTCAATTCCATTTCCTCCACCTTTCCCTCCTTTCAAGATTCTGGGTATGCGTGTACACACACTCAGGTCTAAAGTTGCAGGGTCCTAGGCTGCAACCAAACAGTCGGCCATATCAGATCTGTTTGTCTTAACCACCAGAACCCAGAGCTAGTCCATGGGTATTTTTGTTATTGGGAACACTAAAAAAATAGAACATTCTCTGTTTTCCATTTACAAAGAGATTTTACAAGAAATGCATGTTGGGTTTTATCAACTTTTTTTTTTGGAGGGGTAACTACAGAGATGAACACACCCAATTTCTTCAGTCTTTATTTCAGGAATCACTACCCAGTACTTGTTACTTCATATTATCAAAAAGAGGGAAGCACATATTTCTTTAGTTTTAACAAATGAAAAACATTCTTTGGCTTAGGGACTGCAATCCAGTATGCAAATATACAACTCCTACTAGTTAAAGAATTATTTTTATTTGCCATGGGGTTTGCATGTATACCCACAGGAGAGAGGGGGAAAGAAGAAGGAAGAGAGAGAGCACGTGTGTACACAGAGAACAATATATGCCCTGATCCTCCTTCCCTCCGTTTCTCTGTCCTATCAGGACCCTGGGCATGCACACCCATGTATGGCGGTTTTCTAGCAGCAGAACCAGAATACAGACTGCAGTTACCATATGGTGTGTGGCGCTCTCTGCACAGGTCTTAACTCTGCACTCCACAACTGGCCTCTTGTAATTCTTTATCAATGACTTAGCACACTCTTACGTAAAAATGGCTAACTCAGACTAATGGTTATCACTACCACACCGAAAAATAAGGCATTACATAGTTCGATATAATTTGGGATAAGCACTAGTAACATTTCAGACAGAAATCTGAATTAGACTAGTGAATCCAGGCAGTTAGAAAGTGTCAATATGGAGCTGTGTAAACCAATAACATTATCATGATTATGTTAGAAGTACCTCATTTTTGGGATCAGCAGCTGGAGTAATGGTTACATCACTGGACTCCCACATAGTCAACTGTGGTTTGAGTCCTGGACCCAGTGGCTTAAAATTCATGCTAGGTGCCTGTGTGTATGTGTGTGCCTAAAATCCCAAGAGGAGACTAGAGAAGGGACTACAGCGTGGTCATCCCTCCAGGGGGTGATTTCTCACTTTCTCTATCTGTCTTTCTGACAAGTGCACACACCCTATAGCAAAAATCTCTCTACTAAAGACATAAAGAAAAAAAAAAAAAAGAAGTACCTGATTTGTGATACTGAAAAGAGGTGAACAACACACAGCTTTGTTTAATGTCAGTAAATGGTCACACAAAAAGAAATTCAGAAATACTAAATAAAATAACAAAATCTAAAACCTCATTAGGTCAAAGGGATAGTGTCCCTTCCTCTATCCAGCTACAGTGATTCTCATTACTCACAGTACTTAGGTTCTACAAAATTGGCATGAACACTCCGAAAATACTGAACCACTGCTTCTAGGGAAAAGACACGTTTAGATTCTTGCAATTGTGTGGTCACATTTCTGTCAATCATTTGTTATCAACACTTAACTGTTTTCAAAGCATGTTGTTGTTTCCAAATACCTTGTTTTATTAAGCTGTGTCTACTTATCTACATCTATATGTAACTATACATATAAAGATATACATTAATAGTGGATTCACTGACACCAGACTCACAAGTAACAGTACTGTAACCCATGCATGAACAGTTTGTTTGTGGACTCCCACATAGTCAACTGTGGTTTGAGTCCTGGACCCAGTGGCTTAAAATTCATGCTAGGTGCCTGTGTGTATGTGTGTGCCTAAAATCCCAAGAGGAGACTAGAGAAGGGACTACAGCGTGGTCATCCCTCCAGGGGGTGATTTCTCACTTTCTCTGTCTGTCTTTCTGACAAGTGCACACACCCTATAGCAAAAATCTCTCTACTAAAGACATAAAGAAAAAAAAGAAGTACCTGATTTGTGATACTGAAAAGAGGTGAACAACACACAGCTTTGTTTAATGTCAGTAAATGGTCACACAAAAAGAAATTCAGAAATACTAAATAAAATAACAAAATCTAAAACCTCATTAGGTCAAAGGGATAGTGTCCCTTCCTCTATCCAGCTACAGTGATTCTCATTACTCACAGTACTTAGGTTCTACAAAATTGGCATGAACACTCCGAAAATACTGAACCACTGCTTCTAGGGAAAAGACACGTTTAGATTCTTGCAATTGTGTGGTCACATTTCTGTCAATCATTTGTTATCAACACTTAACTGTTTTCAAAGCATGTTGTTGTTTCCAAATACCTTGTTTTATTAAGCTGTGTCTACTTATCTACATCTATATGTAACTATACATATAAAGATATACATTAATAGTGGATTCACTGACACCAGACTCACAAGTAACAGTACTGTAACCCATGCATGAACAGTTTGTTTGCCACATGCATTTACTGCAAGACAAATGATAGTCTTTTTGTGCTTAAGAACACTATACAGCCTATCAGCACCACGCTTCGGGGCCACTGTAAAATAAAAAAAATCACTGGGGCCAGTTGGTGGTGTGGTCGTTAGGGCACTGGACTCCCACATGGCTGACAGCAGTTTGAGTCCCAGACCTAGTGTCTTAAAATGGGCTACTTGTACAAGCATGCTTAGAATCCCAGGAGGAGAATGGAGAAGGTATTGCAGCATGGCCATCTCCACTAGGAAGGTGATTTCTCACTTGCCCTCTCACTGTCACTGTTTCTCTGGCGAGCACATGTGCCCTATGGCAAAAACCTAAAAAGGTTAATTTCATGTTATATGAAGTTTTCCTCAATTTTAAAAAAGCAGAAAAAAATGGTCCAGCAGATGGCATAGTGGTTTCATCGCTGGACTCCCACAGAGCTGACAGCAGTTCAAGTCCTGAACCCATGACTTGAAAATCATGCTGTGTGTGTGTGTGTGTGTGTGTGTGTGCATGTGCGTGCATGTGTGTGCATGCCCAGGATCCCAGAAAGAGAATGGAGGAGAAGGGATTGTGATGTGGCCAACCCCAGTGGAGAGGGTGGTGGCGATTTTTCACTTTCCCTCTGTCTCTGTATCTCCAGTAATGCACATGCCCTAAGGCAAAAACTTGTAAAACAAAACACACAAGGGGGTCAGCAGGTGGCCTAGTGGTTAAGGCACTGGACTCCTACATGGTCAACCACATGTTAAAGTCTAGGACCTGGT
This sequence comes from Tupaia belangeri chinensis, assembly GCF_000334495.1. Classification (NCBI taxonomy): domain Eukaryota; kingdom Metazoa; phylum Chordata; class Mammalia; order Scandentia; family Tupaiidae; genus Tupaia; species Tupaia belangeri. The sequence continues at coordinate 51,184 of NW_006160155.1, read as the reverse complement.
GACTTGAAATTAACACTGATGCGTGAACATGTGTGCCTAAAAATACCAAGAGGAGAACGAAAGAAAAGGAATTGTGGAAGGGCTATCCTACCTTGAAGGTGATTTCTCACTGTCTCTCTGTCTCTCTGAGATGAGCACATGCACCCCTTTTTACCTAAAAAAAACAGGGCCAGCAGGTGAAATGGTGGTCAAGATGCTGAACTCCCACATGGCTGTCCTCAGTTTGATTCCTAGACCTGGTGGCTTGCTTCCTCACTTTCCCTCTCTTTCTCTGTCTTTCTGGTGAGCACACAGGCCCTAGAGCAAATTTAAAATAATAATAAACTAAAAAAAATAATAATAATAAAAAGAAAAATAGGCTACTTTTCTCCCTAAATGTTAATGCTAGCCACTGAAGCATCCTAAAGGACTTACGTGACAAAATTTGTCTTTAGTTTTCAGCAGCTCTGTGAGAAGGCAGATGTAGGAGAGCCAGACTAAAGGGAGAACAGAGGAAAATCATTCTGTAATCTAGAAGTGAATAAACAGGTTTAAGACAGGAAAGAATGTCAGAGAAAAAGACTATGGAAAATGATGACACCTGAGGATAAATTTTTATGACTCCCAGGAAGAGAAAGGAAAGAAAAATCACAAATAGTACCTGTTATCTACTGTCCATGGGAACCAGCAGTTAGCGTAATGGCTACGTTGCTGGACTCCCACGTAGTCGACCGTGGTTTGAGTCCCCGACCCGGTGGCTTAAAACTCACGCTGGGCGCGTGTGCATGCATGCCCAAGATCCTGAGAGGAGAATGGAGGAGAAGAGATTGCAGCATGGCCATCCCCTCTGGGGGGTGATTTCTCACTTTCTGTCTCTCTGTCTGTCCGGCGAGCACATGCACCCTATAGCAAAAGCTTCTCAAAAAAAAAAAAAAAAAAAGAATGGAAAATATAATCTCCTAAATCATAATTTCAGAATATATACAAGAGTTCATGAAAAAATGGAAGTATTAATTAATAAGAATTAATAATTATAAGAATTAACTCTGGTGTAAAACATTTTGAAATCCATGTGTCGTTTTCTCATAATATGCTTTTCCCATAAACTTGCCCCATATGTATGTGTGTGTGAAGTTTCTATTATAAAATTATATGAATGAAAAAGTAATCCATATGCTTTTGCATAAACTATTTTCTAGACTTTCAAAACAAGAGCTTTATTTTTCTTGTCACAAACTGCTTCACACACATTCCATATGTACTTCTGACAATAAAATTTGGAATAAAGCGTAATTTTGTATTAGACACAGTGTTAAGTCAACAGCTCTATATTACAGTTAATTTTATAAACCTACGCTAATGTTAAATTAAGGAATTGCCCTTAAATGGCCTACAGGTTAACTTAATTATCCCTCAAAACACAAGGTTAAGCCCAACTATGATAGCCCGTTCCCATAAATGCTGCTGCTTGGCAGGCTCAGGCAACCTGGGAGGTCTGAGTTTGAATCCCAGGACACATTAAGTAGCCAGGCATAGCAGCAAAGTAGCAGTAATTCCAGCTACTAGAGTTGCTAATGCAGGAGATCACAACATAGCAAGACTATGTCTTACCCAGAATATCACATAAAAATAGTCAGTTGAAATAAATATTTATGAATTTGAAGCAATTCCATTACAAGTAAAAAGATATGCTCAAATTTTGCATGTCACCATTATGAGACAAAGTTAGAATTTGTTTTTAAACTATTGGGTCGCCAGGAAAGTCATGACACATTTTTGTTTATAACATTGAAAAATGTATCATGACTTTCCTGACAACCTAATATTTGACTGCAAATTAATTGTGAATTAAGCTCAGTTTTATCATTTACATTACAATTCTAAATATTGAGAAAATTTTTAAATTAAAAAAATTGAGGGGCATGGAGCCGGCAGGTGATGTGGTGGTTAAAGGCACTGGATTCCCCCACAGCCAACCCTCCTTCGAGTCTTGGACCTGGTGGCTTGCTTTCTCACTTTCTCTATCTTAATCTCTGGTCAAATTTTAAAAATAGTAGTAAATGGAAATAAATAAATAATTATTTTCAAGAAATTGATGGGCAGCCCCATGGCCTGGAGATTAAGGGGGAACCTTATCCCAAATGGCTAACCATGGTTCAAATCCTAGCCCTTGAGACTTGAAACACACACCTGGCATAGGTGCATACATTCCCCAAATCCTGATAGAATAGAGAAATGGACAAAGGACTGCGGCATTACCAAGCCCCACTTGAGAGTGCTCCCCTCCCTTCTCTGCCTGTGTTTTTCTGACTAGTTAGTGCACCACATCCCATAGCAAAAAAAAAAAAAAAGATGATGATGACGTGGGGTCAGCCCTGTAGCCTCATAGTTAAGTGAGCTGGATCCCACATGGCCAACTGAGGCTTGAAAACCAACCATGACAGCTTGAAAACCATGCTGGACGTGTATGTATGCTTGCCCCAAATCTTGACTGACTAAAGAAATAGAGGTCAAGGAACAGAAGTGTGATCATGCTTCACCGGGGGTGCATGTGTGATCATGTCTCACTCGGGTGGCTTTCCCCCTCTCTTTCACTCTGGCAAGCACAGGCACCGTGTAGCAATATAAATAAATAGATAGATAGATAAATAAATAAAATTTGGGAATTGTGCCTACTCCATAGGCATTACTGAGTAAATTCCTTTAATAAATAATTCCTTTTTATTGAGATCATTATACTTTCATTTTTCAATGTTTTCTGAAATGTTTATGAATATATACATAAAACTTTATTCATAGGAGTAGAATTTCACTACTAGATATCCCAGGCTCAGTCTACCACCTTTTTGGTTTAACATGAGGATAGGAAGAAAATATTCAGACTGTTCATGGATAATAGATCATAAAAAGGCAAATGTGATTTTTTTAAACTGTATCTGCTTACACAAAATATCAGTCATTAACACAATATTTTCTAGTTATTTTATCCATGTATATAAGGGAAAAAAAAGTATAGAAAGACTTCCAGGTTTATAAACAAACCTAAATTCATATTATAGTTCAACTACTTAACAAACCATATGACCCTACACATCTGTAAACCACTGTTAAGATAGAAACCACAAAGAGTCTGATACCCACCTCTATTTGCAAGCTAATGAAAGAGGAATAGCATCCTCTGTTTTTCTATCTATCCATCTCTTTTTCTCCCCTTGCCTCCTTGCTCCCTCTCTATAGTCACTGCCCCTAATTCCCCCTGACAGAAGAACGTAGAAACTCTGGATTAAAAAAAAAGGGACAAGTTATTACTCATGGCCAAGCAGTAGTCAGAACAATCTTCAGCCCATTCCCTGAGCACCAACCCCCGTTGGACAATGTAGCAAGAGTTGTGTGTTACCAGTGCATACAGCCGACAGCATTACAGGCAAGTAATCCCAAATTAAAGAACTCTGATCTTCCATTGGGTTGCTATTCTGTTCTGCTCCAGAGAGAAAGCACGCTCATTAGTCTAGAATATGAGCAAATCTTCTCTGGGAAGAAGAGGAGATCTTTTATTTTTATTACCCTGGGATGTCGCAAGGGAGGGACATGTCAGTAGCTTTCCTATCCTGGAATTTCTCCTTACACAAACATTGGCACCATAAATGCCTTTGCTAAAGAAGCCAGCAAATAGGAACGTAAGAAATCATGAACCGTCTCTAGCAATCAGTTGCCTATCTGTAAAAAGGGATGATAATAGACACATTGAAGTTACGTGGAAATAGAGTTGTTGGAGAAGTCATGACGCTTTTTTTTTTTTTGAGAGATTTTCACTGTAGGGCGCGTGCGCTCGCCAGACAGACAGAGAGAGACATAGAGACAGAAAGCGAGAAATCACCCCCCAGGGGGGATGGTCACGCCGCAATCCCTTCTCCTCCCCTTCTCCTCCATTCTCCTCTCAGGATCTTGGGCACGCACGCACACGCGCCCGGCGTGAGTTTTAAGTCACCGGATCCGGGACTCGAACCGCGGTCGACTACGTGGGAGCCCAGCGACATAGCCATTACGCTAACTGCTGGTTCCCTCATGACGCATTTTTACACAGAAAGAACATGTCACAACTTTTCCGACAACCCAACATTATATGGTTTAGATAGACAGTGTCTAATAGAATGACTAGCATATAAAATAATTATTCTAAACAGGAGTTGAAGCAGACTCGCTAGATATGTGCCAAAAAGAAGTGATTTTGTTGATCTACTTTGTATAAAATTTTTAAAAAGAGGAACAGAAGGTGGAGTGGTGGTTAAAGTTCTGGACTCCCACATGGCCAACAGCATTTCAAGTCCTGGACCCAGAGATCCCAAAATCACAACAAATAAATAGATAAATAAATGCTTAAAACAAATGAAAAATAAAAATCTTACTATTCATGTATAACACAGAAACCATCCTTTGAAATGGGTCTCTTACAAAATAATCCAATAAATCTATACAAACAGAATGGAAATGATCCCTCCATTTACTCTTATTAACCTCTTTTTTAGTGATTTTCAAGTTACAGTGTGTGACTCACTAGTGGATGATTTTAAGTATAATTGGGCACAACCATCATTTTAAATCTAATGGAAGAAATATGAAAGTGCAGTGGAGGTACTAACAGTATGATTAGTGGAACTTTTTAGTTATTTCCAAGTGTGGACTGATTTGTAGGTTATCTGATAAGACAGATAAATAGCACTACATTCAAAAATGGGAACTTGTAAAATAGTACCTAGTATTAACCAGCAAAGGAATACTTGTGAAAATAAAACAGAGGAAATCTGAGTTTTAAATATGATGAAAAATAGAAAACATACAGAAAAACTATACAAACTTCAACTAAACAAAAGCTAACAGGAATAAACTAAATTATAACACAAAAATACAGTCCTGAGAAGTGTTTAGTATTTTAATAAGAAACTTGATACTTCTTAAGTTTATTTTATTTTGAGAGACAGAAAAAAAAAACAGGAACTTTCACAATAGTGTCATTATGCTGCGATCACCTCCCCATTATATCCCAATATTTTAGGACGAACAGGGATCCAAACTGTGGTCTTCCATGTGGCTCCAGCCTTGCAGAGTGATGCGCTACCAATTTTGTCACCAAGGTCAGGCCAAAACTTCAATATTTTTAAAATCCCTTCAATTATAATATGCTTGTCTGTTCAATTTCTGAAAATTCTATCTTTAAATCTTTCCTAACTTATCTGATCCACAATCTATATTTCTATCAGTGTATTAACATTAAAGAAAATAAAAACTATACAAGCACTACCCCAAAGGGGCTTACAGCAAAATAAAATTAAACCGCTGTCCATACATATTATATCATCAATTCTTGATACCATAGGGTTAAGGACATACTTTAAATATTATCTAAAATGCTTATCTTCTACTCTTTTGGGTCACTGTTTGTTCTTCCAGGTGACAGAAAAGTGTTTTGTTTTGTTTTAATTTTTTGAGAAATTTTTGCTACAGTATGTGCACTTGCCAGAAAGACAGACAGACAGACAAAATGAGAAATCGCTCTCTGGGGGGATGGTCACAGTGCAATTCCTTCTGCCTCATTCTCCTCTTAGGATCTCGGGCATACACACACATATGCCTGATGTGAGTTTTGAGCCACTGAGTCCGGGACTCCACCCCAGTGGACCATGTGGGAGCCCAGCACCTTAAGCACTACACCACTTGCTGGCCCTGACAGAAAAGGTGTTTAAAAGTTACCATACACATATATTCTGTAAAGAAACAATGTAATAAAAAAAACAAATAACAGGGGCTGGGCCTGTAGTCTAGGGGTTAAAGGAGCCAGATCCCACAAGGCTGAATGCAGTTCAAATCTTGGCCTTGGCTTGAAAAACACAGCTGGTGTTTGGGTGTACATGCCCCAAATCCCAACAGAATGGAGAAATGGAGAAGGAACTGACACATGACCATGCCTCATGGTGATGGGGGGGGGTGTTGGTATTTTTCTCACTCTTCCTAATAAGTGCATGCATCCTCTGGCAAATTAAAAAGAGGGAGAGGAAGGGAGTGGAGGAGAGAAGAAAAAGACATCTAGTCCCTTTTGTGCTACATATCATGGCATGGATATGAACTTCTGACTCATAAAAGAACTTTTAAATGCAATGAGACTTTAGAAAATTCAAATGCCTCAGGAAAGACAAGCTAAGTTCCATGTAAACAGTAGAATATATTTTATAAAATATTCTATTGAGTCCATGGCAAGTAATAGACTGGGACAAATTTCACATTTTCATACCAATAGTACTGATAATTATACATAAAAGAGTCTTAAAGTATCTTCCTAATATGTCTATAGAACTTTAGATTGAAAGTTACAAATATTAATATTGGGCTATCAAAAAAGTCATGGTACATTTTTGCACGGAAAAACATAAAAAAAAATCATGACTTTTTAGACAACCCAACAGAATTAAATAAAAAGGTGAAAAAACATACAACATCCACAAGAAGGATGGAGTGGCTATAGTAATATCAGAAGAAGAAAATAAAAAACAGCCATTAAAACAAATTAGAGGGGCCAACAGATGGTATAATGGTTACGTTGCTGGACTCCCACGTAGTCAACCATGGTTTGAGTCCCGGACCCAGCAACTTAAAACTTACGCTGGGTGCATGTGTGTGCATGCCCAAAATCCGGAGGTGAATGGAGAAGGCATTGTGGTGTGGCCATCCCCCTGGGGGATGATTTCTCCCTCTCTCCGCCTCTTTGTCTCTCTGGCACCCACACATGCCTTATATCAAAACTTCTCTTAAAAAAAATTACAAAAACAAAACAAAGCATCGACAACAAAAAATAAATTAGAGGGACAGTTTCATGGCCTAGTGGTTAAGGCAGCTGGACCCTACATGGTTTACCACATGGTTCAGAGTTCCAGACCCTAACGGCTTAAGACACACACTGGGAGCGTTGGGCGTGTGCACGCCCAAAATCCCAGGGGAGAATAAAAGTGGAGAAACGTTTTCAACGTGTCCATTCCCCATGGGGTGGGGATTATGGTGTCCCTGCCCTGTCTCCCACTAGTACATACACACAAAAAAATAGATTATTCGGTATATAAAATGGACAAATACTTAGAATGACACAAACTAATGAAACTGACACAAAAATAAATATTTAATCTGAATAGATTTATAAAAGAAGTGAAGAAAATTAATTAATAATAAAAAATTACCCATGAAGAAAAACCCAGGCTCAAATGCCTTCACTGATAAATTCTAAAAAAAAAAAAATTAAAAGGATTGATGTCAATTCTCCACAAACTCTTCCAACAGCTAGAAATTCATTTTATAAAGCCAGCATTCGCAGAATACCAAAACCAGACAAAAAAGTCACTAGAATATATGACACGAAATTATTTCAGATGCAAAAAATGTTGAATAATCTATGATATCCTTTTAATATACTTGCACAATATATTATCAAGAAAAGATAATATACTGTGGCTAGAGAATCGTAACTTTCGATGTCAGTATGGCACAATAAAATCACAGTGTTCTTTAAGAAGTCTTATAAAGGGACTAGTAGATGGTGTAATGGTGTACTGGTGTAATGGTTACATTGCTGGTCTCCTACATGTCTGACCACAGTTTGAGTCCCAGACCTGGCGGCTTGTAACTCATGCCAGGCATGTGTGCATGCATACCCAAAACCCCGAGAAGAGAACGGAGAAAATGGGACTGTGGTGTGGCCATGCCCCCTGCAAGATGTTTCTAGCAAAAATATCTCTTTAAGAAAAAAACAGTCACTCTAAATTTGTGACATAGAAGGTCACGGGAGATATATAATGTAGAGTTAATCTTGCAATTATTAACCAGTATTGCTTAGGGAAGAGGTTTGTGGGATTTTAAAATAAGTATTTCAGAGGGCCAGCCGGTGGTACAGTGGTTAACGCAGCTGGTAGTTAAAGCATCTGGGTCCCACACTGCCAACAATAGACCCAGCAGTTTGAGAAACATGCATGGTGTATATGTGTGTCTACCCAAATGCCAAAAGGAGAGATGGAGGAGAAAGCATGGTGGTATGGCCATCTCCTGTAGAGGGTGCTGGCCCTGTGTTCATTTCTTGATCCTATTTCAGTCCTCTCATCTGTCACTCTATGCATCAGATTATATTTTTACACTGAAATCTATATGTCCCAGAACTGTTGAGATTTCTATTTACTATCAAAACAAATGCTACATACACGTGCATTTCCATGCAAGATCTATTTGCTTAAAGTTTTGAATAGTAACATTCACAGTTCTCAAACCAGGATCCAGAATATAACATCTAAGAAAATCAGTTTACAAAGTATTTTTTAAGTGAAAAGTTACTAGATGCATAAAACTATCAAGCTACTAAAAATATCAAAAATTGCATGGGAGTATAGAGAAACACTATTCCTCATATAACATAAACAATGAAAAATGCAGACATGTGAAGTATTGACCACTGATTGCTTAGATCTTTAGCTGGCATTTTACACCTTTTCCTCTTTCTCATAATTACCAAAAATAACTATTTTTCTGATCAACAAATTTGAATCCCAAAACTACATTAAATGAATATAAATCAATGCTATTTTTTGTATAAAACTGAAAATAATTTATAGTAATAAAATACATTACTCTTAATTCAAATAGTTTAAATTCCCTCATATGTGGATGAAAAATGGCCCTTCAAAATGGAAGGGAATTTCATCAACTAGTTTAAAAATAACAATGAAATAAAGAGCAGCACTGACGAGACTTACTTTTGGCCTCTGGCTTCCTTAGATACAGGTATTATAAAGGGAAGAGTAAGTCAGCGTTGATATAGTAAAGAAACCTCTACTTTAATAAATCATTTTTTCAGGAAAAGAAAAAGTCTGCAAAATCAGTGAAAGTGATTTATCTTCAGGTGAATAAAATGAACAGCAATTGATCTTCTACCTAGGGAGTGATTCTTCTTCTACCAGTAACAAATATATCTCTGTTAAATATCACCAGAATAGCTTGGGTGGTCTCATGTTTTGAATAATTTATTTGTATATTTAAGATTCAAGATTTATTTTGGATTTTATACCCAATGCCACAGTTTTAGCTGGACAATTCACTTGCCCATTATTTGGTTACTTCTTTTTCCTGTATAAAATGAGTGCAGCATGGAGAATAGGAGTGGTGCCAAACACAGATTCGGGGGGAAAGAGGTATGTCAGTGGTAAGACTTGAACAAGAAAGTGGTATTTAACTTGAGCCACATGATATGAGTACAAACTGGCCAAGTGAATGGGGAAAAATGCTATACACAAAGGAGACTGTATGTTTACATCAATGAGTTGGATGACCACTAAGAGTTTTAATTTATAACAGTGAATTCTAGAGATAGCATAAGTATACTTTAATTTAGTATATAGAGTAGATTATGTTGAAAAGAAAATAAATTTTATTCATATTTGTAATCCTGGAATTCTATGGAGGTTAAAAAAATTAAAGACAAAGGAAAAATAGTTTATGAAATTTATTTCCAGTCAATTCGTTTTTAAGTCTTAGTATAAAGAAAAGTTTTCAAGGGGGCCAGCAGGTGGTGTGGTGGTTAGGGGCATTGGATTCCCACATGGCTGACCACCGTTGGAGTCCTAGATCTGGTGGCCTGCTTTCTCACTTTCCCTTTTTCTACCTCTCTCTGGTCAAATTTAAAAATAATAATAATAAATGGACATAAATTTTAAAAAAATTAAAAAATCTTTTCAAAATCTGAGGGTTGGTCCATAATACAGCAGCTAAGTGCTGTGCACGGAAAGTAAGATCCCACATGTCAAACGACGGTTTGAATCCTGGCCCCAGCAACCTGAAAACATGTTAGCATATATAAGTGCATGCCCTATATCTCAAGAGTATGAAGAAATGGAGAGAGGATTGTGGTACTCTACTGGAGGGTGCTTTATTATTTTTTAATCTTTTTTTTTTTTTTAGAATTTCTTTCTTTCTTTCTTTCTTTCTTTCTTTCTTTCTTTCTTTTTTCCTTCCTTCCTTCCTTCCTCCCTCCCTCCCTCCCTTCCTTTCTTTATTATTTTGCCCAGAGAGGGACGGAGTGAGAGAGTGAGAGTAAGAGTGAGAGCAAGAGAAGGAGAGCGAGAGCGAGAAAGTGAAAAAACAAGCTGCTAGGTCCAGTACTCCAACTGTGGTCAGCCATGTGGGAGTCCAACACCCTTAACCACCACAGTGCTTTCTCTACTTCTCTATCTCATGCATGCACTCTCTGGCTTAAAACAAACAAAGATAAAGATCAAAGCAAGGTATGAATAATTAGAACTTATTCAAATTCATAAGAAATTGCAAAAATAGCACAGAAGGCTCCAGTATGGCCTTCATTCAACTTTCACTAAACAGATTACATTAACTATAGTCCACTATAAAATCTAGGAACTTGACATTGGCATAAACTAAACTACAAGCCCTATTTAAAATTCACTAGTTTTTACATGCACTCTTCTTTGTGTGTGTATAGTTCTAAGAAATATTATCAGCTGTATATATTTGTGTAAACACCACTATTAAGATGAAAAATTGGGGACCAGCAGATGGTGTAATGGTTACGTCACTGGACTCCCACGTAGTCGACCTCAGTTCAAGTCTTAGACCTGGTGGCTTAAAACTCACGTGGGCGCATGCAAGTAAGTGTGTGTGTGTGTGTGTGTGTGTGTGTGTGTAATCCCAAGGGGAGAATGGAGGAGAAGGGATTGTGGCATGGCCATCTCCCCTGGGTGGAGATTTCTTGTTTTATGTCTATGTCTGTCTTTCCTTTGAGCACAGGGGCCCTATAGCAAAAATTTCTCTTAAAAAAAAAAAAAAAAAGAAGCAAAAGTTTTCTATAATACAAAGAAGTCCTCTTATGTAAGTCATTTAGAGTCACACCCATTCCTCTCTCCCATCATCTCTAACCGCACCCCCCAACAATTGGTCTATTTTCTAAGCCTATAATTTTCAAGATTACATAACTGATTATATACATACGTAAGTAATCTTGTGAGACTGGCTTTTAAAACTCAGTATGATACCCTTAAAATTCATGGAAATTGTTTGTATCAAGACTTTACACCTTTATAAAGCTAAATGATATTCCACTGTACAGTTATATCAAAGTTTATCTACTCATCTGTTAAGGTTATATGGATTATTTCCAGTTTAGAGTAATTACAAATAAAGCTGCTATAAATATTTACACGACAGCCTTTTGCATGTACATAAATTTACATTTTTGTATAATAAATATGCAGAAATGTAATTTGCTGAGTCACACAGAAAATGTATGTTTAATAAGAAATGCAAAACTGTTTTCCAGAGTGGCCATGTCATTTTACATTCTGACCAGCCAATATATGACAAATCCAATCATTCTATATTTTCACCTGCACTTGTTACTATCAGCGTGTTTTTAACTATTCCAATATGGACACAGTGGTATCTCATTGTGGTTTTAATTTGTACTTCTGAAATGACTTGAGACTGAAAAGTATTGTATATGGCTTATTTGCCATCTGTATCTTCTCCTTTATCATACAACATTTAAAAATACATACTCTAAAGAGGAAATATATAATAACATCCCTCAGTTTGCAGTTAGTAAGCACTTCTAGGTAATTAGACAAAAATCTAATAAAGCTACTAGATGTATGAATGAAAAAAGGCATATAGAAAATTTAAATTACTTAAAAACAATCATTATAGGGATGACTTGATTACTGCTATTTATTATGATAAGCCAGAAAAGGCACTTAAAAGTCAAAGGGCACGGATTAGATACTACCAGTGCCTCTCCCTAAACATCTCCCCTTATTCCAGATTAGTTCTAACAGCTATCTCCTCTCTATCCTGAGGGCTTTTCCCCTGAATTGTTGAAAGCTGCTGTCCCCACCACAGAACCAGACCGGTGTCTGGTTCTCTGGATGGCTGCCCACAACCAGTAACAGAAAATATACTTATTCACACTTCAGGTGATTAATGCCAAAAATGATTTTGACAGATTTTCCCAAGAAATTTCACACACAAAAAAGCCTCAGCAACCTGCCATGGTAGCTTGGATAATAAGTCTTTTTTAGCCACTTTGGGGTTTTTTTTTGGCATCACTTCTTGTCACCCCTGTAAATGTCACCTATGTCTTCCAAACAGGATTATCCTAAAATCCTTGTCTCAGGATTTGCTGAAGATAAACTCCATCACAACAACGAAATCATTAAAAATTTAAAAATTTGGGACCAGCAGTTAGCGTAATGGTTATGTTGCTGGACTCCCATGTAGTTGACTGCGGTTCGAGTCCCGGATCTGGTGGCTTAAACTCATGCCGGGCGCGAGTGCGTGCGTGCCCAAGATTCTGAGAGGAGAATGGAGGAGAAGGGATTGTGGCGTGGTCATTCCCCCCTGGGGGCGATTTCTTGTTTTCTGTCTCTCTGTCTTTCTGGCAAGTGCATGTGTCCTATAGCAAGAAAAAAAAAAAAACTCTTAAAAAAATTAAAAATTTGTAATAAAAGGGTAGTGATAATAAACGAGATGTAGACAAGTCTTTGTTTTTATACCTGTTTACTTTTTCATTTAATAGTTAAAACAGTTATTCCTTGAAAACTCTCTTTAACTACAAATTAACAGATTTTCCTCTGTGTACTGAGAACATTTCTAACATGTCCATTATATCAACTTCAGCAGCTAAAAAATACATCTACGTCTACAAATGTAAAATATTCCGATAAATAAAATGCAATAATTTCAACTTCTAAAATCAACTTAAATTCCAGAATTGACTTAACACAATTAAAGACCATAAAAAACAAATATATCAAGCTACAGTAATCAAGGAAGCATGACACTGGAGAAAGATCAATGGAATAGAGGGTAGAGAAATACACTCATATAATTGATTTTCAGAAATGTACAAAGGCATTAAAATACTTTAAAGGACTTCAGAAAATGATACTGGAACAACTGGATAGCCATACACCAAAGCAAAACAGAAGGGCCTCAGTCCAAACCTTATCTTATACGAAAGTTAACTAAAAATGTATCACAGAACTAAATGTAAGAAGTAAAACTATAAAACTTCTGGGAATAAAAACTTTCTGATCCTGGCTTAGACATAAGAGTTCTTACCTATAACACCAAGTATAATCTGAAAGGAAGAAAGAAAGGCAGGCAGACAGGGAGCAGTTTCAAACTTCTGCTCACTGAAAAACACTGTTAGGAAAATGAAAAGAAAAGCCACAGACTGGGAGAAAATATTTGCAAATAACATGTCTGATAAAGAATTCTCAAAACACTGGGGCCAGCACTTAGCGTAATGGCTATGTCACTGGACTCCCATGTAGTGGACCACAGTAGAAGTCCTGGACCTGGTGGCTTAAAACATGCCAGGTGCGTGTGCATGCGTGCCCAAGATCCCGAGAGGAGAATGGAGGAGAAGGAATTACAGTGTGGCCATCCCCCCTGGGGAGAGGTTTTTCCTCGCTTTCTGTCTCTCTGGCGACCACACGCGCCCTAAAGCAAAAACCTCTTCAAAAAAAAAAAAAATCTCAAAACACAATGACAAAAACACAATTTTTCAAAGAGGCAATCCACATGAAAAGGTCCCTAATTAGGAGTATGTGGGGCAGGAGCGTGTCTCAGATTTAGGGCTGGAGATGGACAGTGGCACTGGGATCCTGTTAGGGGTGTCGCCTCTCCCTCCCCTCATCTCTCTTTTGTGTCTCTCCCACTCGGGGAGAAATAAACTTAAAAAAAATCAGATTCTTAAAAAAATAAGGTAAATAATCTAAATAAGACACTTTCAAAAGAAGATGTACAAATAGCAAATATGCATATAAATAAAATGCTTATCATTAGTAAGGTAGAAATTAAATTAGATAAAAACATGCATATTGGGGGCCTACAGGTGGTATAGTGATTAAGGTGCTGGACTCCACTTGGCCAACCACAGTTCGAGCACCAGACCCAGAGGCTTGAAACTTATGCTGGGTTCATGTATGTGGGTGCTCAAAATCCCATGAAGAGACTAGAAGAGAAGAGATTGTGGTGTGGCCATACCCCTGGGGGGTGGTTTCTCACTTTCTCTATCTCTCTCTGTCTCTCTGGTGAGTGCATGCACCCAATAGCAAAACTCCTTCTAAAAAAATATACACATCATTAGCAAAGTGGGAATTAAAACAATGAGATACTCTTCTACTCCTATCATAATTAATAAAATAATAAAACCCAAACAATACAAAGTGCTGGCAGGTATTAGAATCACTAGAGCTCCCATAGATTGTGGTTGGGAATGAGAAATGGTATAGCTCCTGTGGAAAAAGAATTTGGTAGTTTCTTATAAAATTAAACATGTTTACCATGAGACCCAGCAATACTCTCAGTGAAATGAAAAATAATGATAATAGAAAAAATACGGATTATGTGTTTACAGAAGCTTTATATAAAATTGCCCTAAACTAGAAATAATCCAAATATTTCTCTGAGTAGATACACAAATGCAATATATTAAAATGATGGAAAATTACTCAGCCGTTAAAAACCAAACAAAAAGCAAAACCTAATGATAAATAAAGTAAAATAAAAAAAATAGATAAATCTTAAGATACACTTAGAACAATCAGGGTCCGGCAGATGGCCTGGTGGTTGAGGGCGCTGGATTTTCACATGGCTGACTGTGGATGGAGTCCTGGACCTGGCTGGCAGCTTGCCTTTCTCACTTTCCTTCTCTCACTCTGTCCCTCTCTGGTCAAATTAAAAATAAATGAGCGGATAGAGTTAGATAAAATTATTCTAAAAAACAACAACTGAAGAAAGTCTGATTCAAGGGTTAGGTACTGCATAATTCCATTTGCATGGGTCAGGAGGGCTGGAGAGAATTAAACAGAGGGCTAAACTGTCAGATTTTAGTCAGTTATGACAACAAGTCAAAATGAAAGTAAACATGACAACAAGTCAAAATGAAAGTAAAAGCCAAATCTTAAGTCATTTACTATGACAGCTAACAAAAGACAGGATAAACTAGAGAAGGTGCCAGCCATCTTCCTTGGTATCCCATCCCATGGGGAAAAGTTCCATTTTCTCCCATTTGGAATGGTACCTTGGCTGAGGTTCAAGTGGACCTGCACAGATGGGGAATGTATCCCCGCAATGGGAATGGCTAACAAGACCACAGCTTTTTAAAGACCTGGGGGCTGGGGAAAGGCCAGAAAGAAGAAGTGTAAAGGACAGAAAAATACTGTGCGATAGGGAAGAAAAGTATCTTCATAGTCCCCCCTCCCCTCTTTCCCAAATAAAGTATTGACAGAGGAACACAAGGAAGAATTCACCAAAGGCCTCAGATAAAGACTTCCAAATGAAGATGCCTGTCCTTGGAATGCAGGCCATGGCTGGGTCCCTTGACTACACTCCCTTTAGAGAATGCAAGAGGCATGTATTAAGTCTGGTGTTGGGGGAACAGCTTTACTCCAAGAAGTCTGTCAAGTAAAACCTTTGTAAATACCAAATGATTGGGTCTGAAAAATTACATGAAGGTTTTTAGCCAGAAGCAGACTTAATACATTTTTTTTTGTGGAAAAGGGAAAAAAAAAAAAAAAAAAAAAAAAAAAAAAACTATGGGGCATGGGACTTGATTTTACCCTATTTAAAAGTTAACAAAAAAGACTAATTCACGGATGCAGGAAGAAGACAAGAGACTTCTGAGACAAAGAAAAGACTTTTTGCTTACAGCAAATCACAGGAACAGCAGCTTATTTGCCCCAATTCCTGATTGGACACCAGGCGTATAGAAATGGCACAGATGAATGCTAGGTATGCAATGAGTCTAGGTTGGCCAGTAAGGAACACTGAGCTTGGGAACTCACCAATTCAAAAAGCAAACAATAGCTGAACTTGCTCTTTATCTAGGGAGAGATGTTACCTAAAATCTCAAATTTACCAGCTGCATATAAAACCTTGAGTAATGTACCAAAAAAAAAAAAAAGAAAGAAAGAAAGAAAGAAAGAAAGAAAGAAAGAAAGAAAAAAGAACAGTTTTACATTCCTGGAAACCCAAGAACCCAAGAAGGGGGACTATGTCAACAAAAACAGAGAAGGGATTGCTTAAAAACTTAGGTGGGGGAGAAAATAACTACAAAAAGGGGACTGTAAAAGTTCTAGAGCGATAAATTGTTCTAAACCTTGTTTCTGATCAAAGGTGCATTACTACATGCATTTCTTACAACTTGTAGAACTGCATACTACAAAGGCCATTTTAATACACATAAGCTAGAGCTTAATTTTAAAAATGGAAAGAAACTGAAGGGGTTGGCAGGTAGCATGGTGGTTAAGGGTGCTGGACTTCCACATGGCCAACCATGGTTCGAGTTCCGGACCTGGCAGCTTGCTTTCGCGCTTCCTCTCTCTGACTCTGTCCCTCTCTGGTCAAATTAAAATGAGTAAATAAATAAAGTTAAGTAAAATAATTCTTCATTTGAAAAAAGACACTTAGGAGCTTGTGGTAACAACTCTGGTGTCTCTCGCTGCTTGTCTGTATCATTTGCCAGCTATTTAATGTTTGCAGCAATTCATTTGAAGGTAATTACGCATTTAGATAAACTTAAATATCTATTCAAACTTATTAAATCAGGACCCACAATTTATTTTTTCTTTTTAAAGAATTATTTCCTGGGACCAAGAGTTGGTGTAATGGGTATGCCGCTGGACTTCCAGGTTCGATTCCCAGACCTGGTGGCTTAAACTCACTCTGGGTGCGTGTGCGTTGATGTCCAAGATTCCAAGAGGAGAGTGGAGAAGGGACTGCGGAGTGGCCATCCTCCCTGGGGGGTGATTTCTCCCTTTCTGTCTCTGTCCTTCTGGCGAGTGCACATGCCCTATATCAAAAACGTCTAAAAAAAAAAAGGAAAAAAATTATTTCCTTTATTTTATCTATCATTATTATTTTTTAATTTGGCCAGAATGAGACACAAAGAAAGAGAGAAAGTGAGAAAACAAGTCGCCACGTCCAGGATTTGAACCATGGTCAGCCACATGGAAGTCCAGTGCCCTTAACCACCACATCACCTATTGGCCCCATTCTTAATTACATTTTATGACAACTCAGATCTGAAAAGCAATAATCGTTCCCCTGTCAGCCAGAGAAGACTGGTATGTCCAAGTGTGAACTTCCCGGGGAATACCAAATTGACACAGCTATGTTTACAGGAAACCAATACACTGGACTATTGAGTCTTTTCCATAAACTCAGAAAAATTGAGGTAAAATTATCTAATCTGAATTTTTATGACTAGAATGGTAACAACTGGATTCCATAAGATGTTTTTTAGATATACATAAAAACAAAAAATTACCACATTTGTTTTCGAATATTTGAATCAACATAACCTTCACCTTTTTTGGGCAATTTAGATTTTGTTTCAGTGATTGCAGTAGAAACTGGTACTCTATTCTGTCACTTCAGATAATAACTGCATTTTTACTTCCTTTTTATTACAAATCAATAATGTAATTAACATAACAAGATCCCCAGAGCTATTTATGTAATTATTGCTTTTATAGAGAAAAGAATCAACACATACATGCAAAACAGCTAGAGACAAAATCATAAAACAAAACCACTCCCCAGAAAAACAAAATAGCATACCTTTTATGTGACTTTTTTTTTTTTTTGGATTGTAAGAACTAAAGAAAGAATACTACCAATTGGGCCGGCAGGTAGGATGGTGGTAAAAGGCACTGCACTTCCACATGGCCAACCATGGTTCAAGTCCTGGACCTGGTGGCTTTCTTTTATACTTTCTCTTTCTCTCTCAATAGAAAACAATAATAAATAAAAT
>NW_006160155.1:16669-33331 GCF_000334495.1 Tupaia belangeri chinensis | reverse complement strand
AGAAAGGGAAAAAAAAAAAAAAAAAAAAACTATGGGGCATGGGACTTGATTTTACCCTATTTAAAAGTTAACAAAAAAGACTAATTCACGGATGCAGGAAGAAGACAAGAGACTTCTGAGACAAAGAAAAGACTTTTTGCTTACAGCAAATCACAGGAACAGCAGCTTATTTGCCCCAATTCCTGATTGGACACCAGGCATATAGAAATGGCACAGATGAATGCTAGGTATGCAATGAGTCTAGGTTGGCCAGTAAGGAACACTGAGCTTGGGAACTCACCAATTCAAAAAGCAAACAATAGCTGAACTTGCTCTTTATCTAGGGAGAGATGTTACCTAAAATCTCAAATTTACCAGCTGCATATAAAACCTTGAGTAATGTACCAAAAAAAAAAAAAGAAAGAAAGAAAGAAAGAAAGAAAGAAAAAAGAACAGTTTTACATTCCTGGAAACCCAAGAACCCAAGAAGGGGGACTATGTCAACAAAAACAGAGAAGGGATTGCTTAAAAACTTAGGTGGGGGAGAAAATAACTACAAAAAGGGGACTGTAAAAGTTCTAGAGCGATAAATTGTTCTAAACCTTGTTTCTGATCAAAGGTGCATTACTACATGCATTTCTTACAACTTGTAGAACTGCATACTACAAAGGCCATTTTAATACACATAAGCTAGAGCTTAATTTTAAAAATGGAAAGAAACTGAAGGGGTTGGCAGGTAGCATGGTGGTTAAGGGTGCTGGACTTCCACATGGCCAACCATGGTTCGAGTTCCGGACCTGGCAGCTTGCTTTCGCGCTTCCTCTCTCTGACTCTGTCCCTCTCTGGTCAAATTAAAATGAGTAAATAAATAAAGTTAAGTAAAATAATTCTTCATTTAAAAAAAAAAGAAAAAAGAAAGAAAAGAAACTAAAGAAAAAAAGTAAATCCTAAAAGGAAAAAAGACACTTAGGATCTTGTGGTAACAACTCTGGTGTCTCTCTCTGCTTGTCTGTATCATTTGCCAGCTATTTAATGTTTGCAGCAATTCATTTGAAGTTAATTACGCATTTAGATAAACTTAAATATCTATTCAAACTTATTAAATCAGGACCCACAATTTATTTTTTCTTTTTAAAGAATTATTTCCTGGGACCAAGAGTTGGTGTAATGGGTATGCCGCTGGACTTCCAGGTTCGATTCCCAGACCTGGTGGCTTAAACTCACTCTGGGTACGTGTGCGTTGATGCCCAAGATTCCAAGAGGAGAGTGGAGAAGGGACTGCGGAGTGGCCATCCTCCCTGGGGGGTGATTTCTCCCTTTCTGTCTCTGTCCTTCTGGCGAGTGCACATGCCCTATATCAAAAACGTCTAAAAAAAAAAGGAAAAAAATTATTTCCTTTATTTTATCTATCATTATTATTTTTTAATTTGGCCAGAATGAGACACAAAGACAGAGAGAAAGTGAGAAAACAAGTCGCCACATCCAGGATTTGAACCATGGTCAGCCACATGGAAGTCCAGTGCCCTTAACCACCACATCACCTATTGGCCCCGAGGACCCACAGTCAGTTTTTTACAACAGTTTTTGAGACAAAAAATAGATTAAATATGAGAAAACACAATAAGTTAAGAATTAGTACAGTTTGCCATTGGTTTTCAGCTCTCTAAATTAAGATACCTAAAATACAATAACATTTGGCAGGCATCCCTTCACCCTCCCCACCATCAGTATTAAGTCATAAATGGGATAAAAACCTCAAAATTATTAAATTACCATTGTTCATATTTCTCCCATTGACCAGTGATCTAAACACTCATTTAGTAAGTAGGTTTTTAATAGAATGGAACATCTGTTTTATGTTACGTAGGAGACAGCAAAATTCTTCCTCTCTGACTGGATTATTAATGTTTATGCCTTCCATGGCATTACACTCTTCATTCATATCCCCACACTAGCTCTCTAAAGTGCAACATACCCCCTGATGTCATACATTTTCCTGTTAACTGTACAATACTGTAGATACCATAATTTTAATGTGACATGCTGGTATTTCTTTTTTAAAACCACAAATGCATTTCTTACTCTCAATCACAAATTTAAATTTCCTGTATACTCCCAGCCCACTAGGCATTTTTCTTTTAAAACAGTTAGAGAAACAGATGACTTCAATTTTTTGATTTGTCATTTCATTTTTTATAGACAGCTCTCTAACTTACTCTTAGAACGGGAAAGTAAAAAGATATTTATTATATTTTGTCTTCCATCCTTTTATACTTAAGCTTAAGAAATAATGTAAACTATTGCTTTTTCTTTAGAGGGATAAAAATAATTCCATAATGTACTTAAAATTATTTAAATGAACAGATTAATATTAAAGACAAGTACCTTTAATGAAGGCATTCTATTAATGTTCAAATCTAGAATTATTTTAACATGAATGTTTTCATTTTGAAAAGTCCCAAAATTTTACATATATTTCTTGTCTCTGAGATTTACATCAGTATTTATCTGAGGCCATTATACATTTCATTAATTAAAATAAAGATTAAAATAGCACTTAAGGTAGAGTTATTGCATTTCTAACACTTTGGGGTTTTTGGTAAAATGTCTTATTTAACATAAACAGATTCCGACAAAATTAAGACAAATTGCATCACCATTGATGACTCTCATAAGTGGTTCTTTAGTTCAGTTCCCTTTTCTAACTCTAAGAAAACTACATATGGTTTAAACCACTGGTATGTTTTTCCTTTCTGACAGCACACAAACCATGCTTTTTTGTGTTGAAAACATTCCCTTGAATAATTATAATAATCTCCAAAGAGACCAGATGGTAATAAATTCTAGAGCAGATCTAGAAGCTACCCATAAATTTACCTTTGCAGTCTCACCATCATAGCACAGTTCTTTGTGCTATCCCATTAAAAAAAGGAAAAGAAAAGAAACAGTGATAGAAACAGTATGAGTAAACTATGTACTTAAATAAAAAGATATAATCATGCTAGGGTCTTTTATCATTAATATTAGCAAAATATATCACTACTAAGGTAAAAATTCATAAAATACAGCACAGCTATCAGCAGTAGATGATTTCAAGTTAAAGAAATAGAAAAACAGGCTAGTGTTACACATTGCTACCGACCTTACTTTGTTCTGAGAATAATAATTAAGTTATTCTGGTCTTGCTATTTCAATTGAAGTAAAATGACTTGTGCAATCATTACTACTTATATTAATAATAAATCACTCTATTTAAGAGTATCATGTTTGGGAGAAATAAAAATAAGGGGCTGGCAGGTGGCATGGTGGTTAATGCGCTGGAATCCCACATGGCTGACTGCAGTTTGAGTTCCAGATGTGGTGGCTTGCTTTCTCTCCCCACCTCGGGTCAAATGAAAATAATAAATAATTACTGTAAAAAAGAAGTAAATAAAATAAATAAAAAATTAAAAAGGGGGTTTCAATGTTAGAAACATTATTCAAAGCTTCCAAAACATATTGTGATATATAAAATTACATTTTAAGTTTTTCTTTACATCTGTAAAGAGAAAAACTCAAAGAGTAGCTTATTTTTATACTTTCAGACTTACATCACAATGTTGGTGTAAGATAAATTGTGTAATTTCTGGTATTAAATTGTATAGCTCAAGACAATAATGTATAAAAGAAAGAAATAAGAACAAGAAAAGGAAAGTTTAAATAGAAACAGGAAATATAAATTAGGAGTGGGAGACAGTAGAGAATGCAGAAAACAGGGATAAAGATCTCATCTGTCTGAAAAGTATTTCACCTCACTGTTTAACATTGTAAATGTAGTTTATAGTTTATATATAGATCGATTCATTTAAATGCTTCAACTTAAGCTCTTCAGTTTAAGCTTAAAAATTTTAATTGTAAATCCAGAAACATTACTGATTCTCTGTTTCTAAGTTTTTTTTTTTAACTTCATTCTATTGGGTTTTCCATGACAGAATTAATAAGGATTGTGTTAATTTAATTTCCCTATTTTATACCTAGTTTATCTGAGTTGAACAGTAACATCAGTATTATGATAAATTCCAACAGTGATAACCAGCAGTGATAATGGAAATCCTGCCTTCTTCCTGACTTTAATTACAATGTTTCAATATTTTATCCATAATGTATGATGCTGGCATTACAGCTGAGTGAGACAGCTCCTACCATGTTAAGGAAGCATATTTATTTATCTGTATATTGTCACCGATACATGCTTTTTCTTCCTAAAATTTTATGCTGAGTTTATAATTTTTAAAAAATGTATTCATGACAGAGCTTGTACATGCACAAATGCCACTGACAGAGAGTGAAAGAGGGAGACAGAGAGTAGAATCCTCCACACTGCCTGCTCATGCTATGATCCCCTTCTTTTAACCCAACAGATGTTGGGGAACTGTGCACACACTGTTGTGGGGATTTGAACCACAGTTATGATGTGGGATCAGGTTTCTCTTGAACAGCACATTATCCCTGTCCCACTGAATCAACCCATGAATGAATGCTTTTATATTTTTAAGAATTATTTTATTTACCTTAAATTATTCATTTATTTTCATTTGACCAAAGAGGGACAGAATGAAAGATACAGTGAGAAAGAAAGTTGCCAAGTCTGGGACTCGGACCACAGTTGGCTATGTGTGCCACTTGCCTCGAATGGATGCTTTAAAAAGTATCTGTAGAGGCCAGCAGGTGGCGTGATGGTTAAGACATTGGATTCTCACATGGTCAACCATGGTTCGAGTCCTGGACCTGGTGGACTGCTTTCTCATCACCCTGTCTCTCTCCCTGGTCAAATTAAAAAATAAAACGTAAAATAATTCTTTCTTAAAAATCTATGAGATCTTATTTTCTCTCTTGTTTGATTGTTATTTCTCAAAATAACAGATTTTCTAATACTAAGCCATTCTGCATTCCCACAATTAACCTATTTTCCCAGTTTGATTATTCATTATAAATGTGGTTTACATACTGCTTCCAAATTGCCAGAGACAAAGACAGACAGAAAGGGGAAAGCACTTCCCCATGAGGTGTGGTCATATCACAATCCTTTTTCTTCCATTCTCCATCCCATCAGGATTTTAGGTACATATGGTTAAGTACCTGGAGTATTTTTCAAGCCACTGGGGCCAGGATCTGTACCATGACTAGCTATGTGGGATCTGGTGGCCTTGTTCCAAAGCTTAACCACCATGCTACAGGATTGACCCCTATGTCTGATTATTAATATGAGATTAGGTACAATAGTTACATAAACAGTATTCAATAAATATGATTATTAAGAAAATTAGAAAGTAACCTGATTTATTTAATGACACATTTTATAACTTCCTTTTTGTTTAAGCAGTATGCCATCTTCATAAATTCTAATTAGATTTAATAAAATTAAATCTAAGTTTCTTTCTTTACAGATCTTCAATTTCTAAAATTCTTGTAAACATTTGTAACTGTCTGTTACATATTGTAAAATAACCTTTAAGTATACAAATAGTAAATGACAAAAGTTCTTCAACTACATACCATTTGCAACCCACATGCTATGTCCACCAAGACCAGTTTTTCAGTGGTCAGTTAATATCCACCAATCCAGGGACCAGCAGGTGGCGTGGTGGTTAAGGTGCTGAACACTCCCACATGGCTGACCACGGTTTGAGTTCTGGACCTGGCAGCTTGCTTTGTCACTCCTTCTCTCTCTCGATCTCTCTCTGGTCAAATTAAAATAAATGAATAAACAAATAAAATTTTAAAAAAATATTAAAAAAAAAACCCACCAATCCAACCAATCTTTTTATTTGAAAAGTCTGATACATGGCTGCTAAATTTCATAAAGAGATTTTTGAGACAGAGGAAAATCTGGGTTTGTGATGGGATGAATCATTATTACTTTTTAAAAAAAAGTTTTTCAAGAATTATTTTTTTAACTTTATTTATTTATTTTAATTTGACCAGAGAGGGACAGAAAGAGAGAGAGAGTGAGCGAGTGAGAGAGAAAGAAAGTGAAAAAGTGAGCCGCTAGGTCCTCGACTTGAACTGCAGTCGGCCATGTGGGAGTCCAGCACCCTTAGCCGCCACGCCACCTACCGGCCCTGAAGAGCCATTACTTCTAAATGAGATCAATGAAAACTAAGCCAAGGCTTACCACTCCATAGTGTACTGTAAATGTTGATACAGGAGATATTTCAAAAGTAGAGAAAAGTGAGAAAAGATTTCGTAGGCCAATTTGTCATTTTACCTCAACTCCATCTCTGTATATATGCACACTTATGAGCCTTTATCTTTAGGCTTAACATACCTACAGTTTAATTTCAGGACCAGAGTAAAGGTCTCTCAGATTATCTCTGCAATTATTTCAAATTCCATTCACAAAAGACCAGGTCTTCTGATTCACAGTAATAAAAAAGTTAAACCAATAGGGATTTAAATAGCTATCAATCAACATGTATACACCTGAAAATGTCAATAATGAAACGAAACTCCTGACTGCTGAGTAAAATTAGAAAATAGGAAGTCAAGGGCTCTAAGCTGTGGGGTCACGGGGGAGGAGAAAGCAAAAGAACAAAGCCTCTGAGGAGTACAAGGAGAAACAAGCCATTGGGGTGGGCTGTTTTGAGCGTTTGGTCACAACTAAGCCACAAAGCACAAGGACTCCAATGTTTTGGCAACTTTCTCACAGTCAAAAGCTGAGAAGCATGCAAAATGACAGAACCTGGATCGTGAGGCCACAGACTCTCAATTAGACAACCCGTTATTACAAAGCAAAATTTGATAGTATACTCTAATGCTCACAGTATATCTACAAAAGAGCAACTGTCTAACACTTAAGACACACACGGAGCATTTAAGTGATACACAATCCATTTTCTAATTAAAGATTTGATTAATAAACCAATCATAAATTTCTCCTGTAATAAAAAGCTTGTGTTTAGACTTTCCAGCATACTTGGAATATTCTTCCCTAGTGGAATCACAAGGAAGTTTTATAATAATACTTTACTTAGGGACCAGTAGATAGTATAATGGTTATGTTGCTGGACTCCCATATAGTTGACCACAGTTCAAGTCCCAGACCTGGTGGCTTAAAACTCATACCAGGCATGGGTGCACGTGTGCCCAAGATCCTGACAGGAGAACGCACAAGAAGGGATTGTGGTGTGGCCACCCCTACCCCCTGAGGAGGGGGCGGTGTGTGATTGCTCACTTTCTGTCTCTATCAGGCAAGCGCATGCGCCCTATAGCAAAAATCTCTCTAAAAAATTTATTAAAATAATACTCCACTTAAAATTAGAATAACATGGGGCTAGCAGGTGGTGTGGTGATTAAGGCACTGGATTCCCACATGAATGATTGTGGTTCAAATCCTGGACCCAGTGGCTCAAAACTCAAAAAACACACATAACACGTGTGTGTGTGTGTGTGTGTGTGTGTGTGTGTGTGTGCCCAAAATCCTGAGAGGAGACTAGAGAAGAAGGAAATGTTGTAAGGCCATCCCCTTGGGGGCAATTTTTCACTTCCCCCTCTTTCTTTCTCCAGTTAGCATACTCACCCTACCGCAAAACCTAAAGAAAAAAATGAGAATAACACTATTTTCCTATACATAATGTTTTCATAGGTAATACTCGCTTATAAATGTACACAGTATTTTTCTAAAAATTTTTTTTTGGAGAGGTTTATGCTATAGGGCGCGTGTGCTCACCAGACAGAGAGAGACATAGAGACAGAAAGCGAGAAATCACCCCCCAGGGGGCATGATCACGCCACAATCCCTTCTCCTCCATTCTCCTCTCGGGATCTTGGGCACGCACGCACACGCGCCCGGCGTGAGTTCTAAGCCACTGGGACCGGGACGTGAACCGCGGTCGACTACGTGGGAGTCCAGCGACATAGCCATTACACTAACTGCTGGTTCCCTATTTTTCTAAAATTCTTTAAAGAATTATTTATTTAATCCCATTTGTTATTATTATTTTTTAAACTTGACCAGAGAGCGAGAAAAGGGGAAAGTGAGAAAGCAAGCTGCCAGATCCAGGACTCAAACCACAGAGTGAGAGTACAGCCACGTAACCTGCCTGGCCGTGTTTTTCTAATTTTGACTATTATCTGCATTACAAAACTTTATTGGTCTGGACACTATCACACTGAATACAGAGATTTAATGGGGAAACCAAGTGGTTACATCTTTAAAAATCCTTTAAAATGCCCAATTCCCAATTTATATAATATGAAATGCTATAGTAAGTAAAATTCAAAACTTTAATTAATCCTTGAAAGTCAACTAATTCATCAACGTTCTAAGTCCTAAGAAAGAAAAGCAGTTTCGGAACAGTCTATGGAATGTAAGGTCCCTTAATCTCAAGAAAAGCAGGAGTACTGAGGCTTGACTATGCCCTTACACTCATCTAAGATTATTGCCCAAAAGTCATGTTTTCTCTTTCTTCAGTGGAATATTCAGAACTCATGAAATAAATGACATATAGCCTATGAGTTGACTGCATTATTTTTAAAAGACCAATGTAATTCTTGACAACTTGCAGCCTCCTCAATTCTTGCCCTTCTGTTATATAAACCAGCTCTCTTGACAGCCATTTCTTTCACTTCATTTACTGTGCTTCAGCCTTCCCTTTTTGGAAGGAAGCAAAAAATTGGAAAATTATTTATCTTCATAGGCATGATGGATATTTTATTTTACCTTATTTTAACTTTGCTACAGGGTGCATATTCTCACCAGAAAGACAGACAGAGGGAAAGTGAGAAAGCAGCTGCCAGGGGGGATTTGCAGTAGTCTCTTCTCCATTCTCCTCGGGATTTTGGGCATGCACCCTCATGCACCCACCACGTTTCTCAAAGCCAGGTCTGGACTGAAACCATGCAGTCAGCCATGTGAGATCCAGCTGCCATAACTACCATGTCATCTGTTGGTCCCTGATAAATATCTTATAATAGCATATATTCCAAAGAATGTAAGTATCTTGAATATCAACCTATAGAAGGGTATTCATCAGGATGCACATTTTCCTTTACCATATCTATTCACTAAATGAGAAAATCATTACATTAAATTACACATTTGAGTCCATGAATTTTGATGTAACTATCTAACTTAATACCATAGAAAGCAGAGATTTTGGTTGGTACCCTTGAGTTGACTGGTTTTACAGAATTAAAGTAAAAATGTGTATCTGAATAATATGATTCTACAAATCATTCTAAAGAAAGGGTAAACAAGAAGAGGAAAATGGGCCATAGTGGTTAAGTGCTACACACAAAATGCCAGATCTAACATGGCTGAATGAGGCTTCAATTCTGGGTCTGGTAGCAAAATCAGGCCAGGCACATCTGCTTGGCTAGAGAATTAGAGAAAAAGGCTTGGGATATAACGACACCCCATACTCAATTTTTTTTCACCTCTCTCTCCTGAGCAATAATAATTCAAAAAAAAAAAAAGGATAGAAAATAAAATTTTGTGAAAAAAATGTACAACTTCCTGAACTAAGTATTTTAGCAGTGATTTAAACCTTTCTGAATCAGAGATTTGGGATTCTAATTTCCCTGTTGGAGAAGCTGAGGATGAAAAGGAAGAGGAAGTGACCAACACAATAAAGTTAGAAACATATTCCCATACTTCTTATTGAACTTTACCCCAATCCTTGTGATCCTGGAAAACAGGAAGTTAAAGAAGTTCCTTTACCCCTTTGTGTCCCTGAAATAGCTTACTTCATAAAACCATTTGACCCATACCTAGATATGGCTGCTTTTCACCCTTGATTATGTATAACAAGCCCAGACACAGAGCCTCTAAATTCCAATTCTTGGCCTCAAGAGGCTTGAACTATTTGAAACTGATTACCAATTTGGAGAATGTACCTGCAAATACCCTGACTTAACCAAATTTAGACTTAACCTCTAACCCTTGCCTAAGTGTAAAATGCTCTCCAATCTACAATCTCCAGTTTCCATCATTCTACTCCACCCACCTCTACTTATTAATCCCACTTTCTAGTTTTATTCACTCTTTATTTTTTTTTAGATTTTACCATAGGGTGCATGCACTTGCCAGGGAGAAATACAGAGAATGAGAAATAGAGAGGGAGGGAAAGTGCAAAATCACCCCTGTAGGGGATGGCTATGCCACAATCTTTTCTCCTCCATTCTCCTCTCAGGATTTTGGGCACACATGCATGCACATGCACCGGCATGATTTAAAGGCACCAGGCCCAGGATTAGAAACATGGAGTCAGACATGTGAGATTCAGTACCTTAACTACCAGGCCATCTACTGGTCCTTATTCACTCCATTTAAAAGAAAAGTCTTTCCAGTCTTAAGTTTCAGACCCTTGCAGATCTCATGGTAGGAGCATTTTCCCTGCTGAAATGTTCCCTCTACCCCATGTAATACTCCTTTTTTGTTGGAATAAAGACTTATTCCAAGAATGTGGAAATAAAAGCCTTTCTAATTTCCCAAATCTGGATTTCTTTTGTATTTGATTAAGGCTTTAACCTAGATTCAGAAATTAGAATATAAGCCTAGGCATGATCTAGGAATGCCTTCCCTGGAGGTATTCAAGATTTAAAGGTCAAATAAAAAATGCAAAGGTAAGTAGAAATTCATTTATCTATTTACCCACAGCATTTGAAGTATTGTGTTATGTGATACAGATCAAGTGATGAATAAACAATTTAAAAAAAGATCAATGTCTGTAAAAATGTTACTGAGGAAGATGAAATTCAACAATATCATACATAAACATACAAATCAGTGAGGCTAATTGTGTACAGACATACATGCTCCTTTAAGGGCTCATAATATAGCAATAGAGAGTCAGAAAAAACACCTCTGAGGAAATGACAGCTGAGAAGAAAAAAGACGAAAATAAGGTAAAGACCATTTTAGGCAGAGGAAACTACAGATAAGATGATGAAAATTGACATGAAAGCCTAGACAAAAAAGGATCCAGAGAACTCCATCCTCAGTCAAGTTTTGAATCAGTGGCATCTAGAGGCATGGGTCACTCTTTTATGTATGTATGTATATATTTGGTTGGTTGGTTTCTGCCATAGGGTGCATGTGCACACCAGAAGGAGACAGAGAAAGGGCAAGTGAGCTATCACTCCCCAGGTGGGATGGCCACATCGCAATCCCTTCTCCTCCATTCCCTTCTTGGGATTCTGGGCACTCATGTACCCACCATTCCTAGTTTGATTTTCAAGTTGCCAAGGTCTGGGTCTCGATTCATGGTCAGTCATGTAGGAATCCAGGACCTTAACCACCACATGACCTGTTGGCCCTAGGGCATTCTTTCTTTTTTCAAGAGATTTTTGGTATAGAATGCGTGCATTCATTGGAGAGACAGAAAGTGACAGAGAGACAAAAGTGAGAAATGACCCCCTAGGGAAGATGGTCACACTGCAATCCCTTCTCCTCCATTATCTTCTTGGAATTTTGGGCATACATGTACACGTTCCTGATGTGAGTTTCAAGCATCCAGTCCAGGATTCAAACTGTTGTCAGTCTAGTGCCTTAACCACTATGCCACCTGCTGGCCCATGCCCCGGGGAATTCTTAATATACTTTTAGTGGTCTAGTCCGTGGGAAAAAATGAAAGAGACTGATTAAGGTAAAAAGCTGGTTTGCTGATTAAAGTCAACCAACTGATTCTGGCAACATTCTCTGAATTTACTGTAACCCTATGTATGTATGTATGTATGTATGTATGTATGTATTTTTGGGAGAGGTTTTTGTTATAGGGCACGTGTGCTTGCCAGAAAGACAAGAGACAGACAGAGAGACAGAAAGCCAGAAATCACCCTGGGGATGGCCACCTCACAATCCCTTCTCCTCCGTTCTCCTCTCGGAACTTTGGGCACATACGCACATGCGCCCGGCATAAGTTTAAGCCACCGGGTCCAGGACTCAAACTGTGGTTGACTAAATGAGAGTCGAGCAACACAGCCATTACGCTAACTGCTGGTCCCGATAACCCTATATTTTAAATGCTAACATGAAAACCAAAAAACAAATGTAACAATAATTATTGAACACACACACACTGAAATTAGGACTGTGCTATGGTGAAATTAAGGTCCCACCACCTGTAGAACTTTTTATTGAAGCTCTCTTTGGTTTGCTCTTAGGAAGGAGAGATAATTATAATCTGAAATTATACCCATGTTTAAGGTCAACCATGAGATACTGGATGATAATAAGACTAACAAGGGTAAAGGTATACCTTTCCTTTATGAAGTAGAAAAGTTTGATTTATATGTGTAGATTTATATAACAACCTAAGAGCACACCTCCAACTGTTGAGACAGAACCAAAATATGTTTTTTTACTAATAGTGTTAAAACAATCTCTAAGTATAAAGTATGAAACAAGGTCCACAGGACAAAAAAAAAAAAGAAAAAGAAAAGGAAAAGGAAAAAGAAATAAAGATAGTAAAAGAAAAGAAAAAGGAGAGGAAGAGAGAAAGAGATGAAATATTGATTTTATTTTACATTAAAGAATCTGACATAAGTATGAAAAATTTCACCAACATATCCAAAATATCCTTTAGGACAACAAAACGCTGATTTCTTTATTTTAGACACTAAAATCTCACAGTCTAATCTGGCAAGAAAGAAGATCACTAAGGAGAAGAGATTTTAGTCCCCTTTTAAAATTTAAAATTATAAGGAAAAATCACAATTTCAGTAGTCAACATCATTTTGTATGACCTGTGTTCTCTAAAATTGTCATTATCCTTAAAACCAGCCATTAACAGGCACATTCTTTTGATGACATGTTTGTAGGGACTCTGTGTTACATCACCATCTGCCACATCCTACTCTGATATTTATAAATACAGTTGTGCTATTGACAGTTCTACAATTGCTCCAGGTGTAGGGCATTAGAAGAGAGAATTCTCTTTGATCACTCCAATGTCATTTCTTCTTTCTAAACCTAAGTAGTGTGGACTGTACCAGATCCCCAGAGACATGGCTCATAAAAAGCCTTTTTACTTCTAACTAGTTTTTCTAGGTGATATAGGTCACAAAAGAGATAATCAGAAAGCATTCTTTCAATGTAGAAAAACAGCATATTGGATAACTTTTCTAGAAAAAAAAAAAGAAAACCCTACAAATAGAAAAGCAAGATGAGGCATAGTATTAACTTTGAAATACTATGACCCAATTGGAAATGCTATATGGTTCTTTAAATATCACTTTACAATTTTTGGTTCAATATGTTTCTATTTCATTCAAACACAATCCCTTTAACTTGTATGTTACCTAAAGTTTTTAGAAACTCATTGTACACAGAGTTTGTGAAAGCTCCAAAACACAGTTCTGATAACTGGTTCATTATGTGATGTTTTGCATCAAGAAAACAGTTAAAAGAATCTTCTTGAGTCTTAATTATGTATAAAAATATAAACACTCTGACATTTAGGCAGTTCTCTCAAAATTAATTGAAAACAAAGTAAAAACATGATTAAAATTTAATTAAGTTAAATACAAATAAGGAGGCTTATCTAACAGCAAGAAAAATGAGAATTGGGAAGATTGAAAAGTCAATGATCAGAAAACCAGGTTAGGAATTAAAAGACAAAAATAAGAATCTAATAATTTGAGAGATCAAGCTAAATGTTTACTGCTTATGTGTAGAAAAATTTAAATCCATTACTAATGATTTTATGCATGTGACTAAGAAAGAAAATCTATAATTAGGAGCATACTATTATCTTTACTACTATTAGAGGTAAAAAAAAATGTACCTAAATCTTCAGAAGCAGCCTCAAAAGTAGGTTTTCTCTTTCTCCTGCACCCAAGTCTCTTGTCCCCCAAGGCAAAGCCACAGAAACTAGAATTCCAGGCCAACTTCAAAGTATACAGCCCATGAACACTGTGCATAGAGAGCTAGAGACCACAAGCTGTCTGTACTCCGAACCTCAGCCTTGATGGCTTGAAAAACATACCAGGTCTATGCATGCATGTCCAAAATGCTGATAGGATGCAGAAAGAGAGGACAAAGGATGACAGTGTTACCATGCTCAACTGTGGGAAGGGTTGTCCCTTCCCACCTCCAGCCCAAGCCACATTGCCACTGACAATGAAAAAAAAAAAAAAAAAACAACTTAAAAAAGAAAGAACCTAGAATCTCCTTCCCCAAGATGGTTCATAGAAACCAGAACATCCTTCCCCAAAGCCAGATTAAAACATAAAAATATTGTTCTCTGGGCCAGCTCATGGCATGGAGGTTAAGGCAGCCAGATCCCACATGGCTATCTGCACTGTTCGAGTCCCAGAACTGACAGCTTGACAAAAACAAACCAGGCATGAGTGTGCGTGCCCAGGATCCCAAAAGGAAGGAGAGATGGAGAAGAGATTTCAGTGTTACTATTCCCTGGGGGACAGGTTAGGGGAGTGTGCTTTCTCACTCCCTCCCTCCTTCCCTCCTTCCCTCCCTCCCTCTTTCTTCTCTCTCCCTCTCTCTCTCTCTCTCTCTCTCCAGTGAATACACAAACCATTTGGAGAATTTGTTTAAAATAAATATTGCTTGGGACCAGCAAGTGGCATGGTGGTTAAAGTGCTAGACAGACTCTCACATGTCTGACCATGGATTGAGTCCTGGACCTGGCATCCTGCTTGCTTGTTTGCTTTCTCACTTTCTCTCTTTCTGGTCAAATTAAAATAATAATAATAATAAATACAATTTAAAATAATTCTTAAAAAACCCATATTACTTTTACTTTCCTCTGCCTTTCTGTATAAGAATAGACAAAAAACAAATTATCTCACCAATCCTGTCTGACGACAGATTATCGGATTCTCATTCCAAAGGGGTTCTACCCTATTCCTGGGAAGAAGAACTAAAAAGAGAGGCCAAGAAGATTCTACACAGATAGGCCTTACTAGGTTTCTCCACATAGTCTACTTCTGTTAGCTCATGCCCTTATTTTCCCCCCACACTCATGAAATAACAAATACACATACACGAAAAAGAGAGAGATGTGTATCCTCCATAGAACTTGAGCATGATGCCTTTCTCCAGTACTCCAGCCTGCCAGGATCCTGGGCACATATGCACATGCTCAGTGTGTTCTCTAGTGACATTGGTCAGGGACCTGAATCATATTTGACATGTGGCTTCTGTAGTCTGGTATATTACCAACTGTACCAAAAGGGCTAGGCCTCATTGTCCTTTTTTGTCCAATCACAATTCTTCTTAGCTGTCCCAGCTTAAATGAACCTAACCACAAAAGCAGAAGGCTCTCCCTGTATCTTCAGGTCTTCAATCTGATGGCTCTCATGTAGATATGTAGATGTTAAAATAAATCTGAAACATTTTAGGAACAGCCAAACCAGACAATAAAGCATGACTCTAGTGGCCTGAAAAACACTGTGTGTGAGCCCAAAATCTTGTCAGGAAGGAGGAATAGAGGAAAAAGAATTGTGACATGATGATGTTGGAAATGCTTTTGCTTTCTCACTCTCTCTCACACGCGCTCTCTCTCTCTCATGCATGTGCCCTCTGGCAATTGGAAACAAAAGATGAATTTTTACTTCTCTTTTTTGTTTTAGCTTGATGCAAATTTTTGGACACAATATATTGTTGGACTGAGGAGGCATGTTTCCCTTTCAGTATGTCTTGCTTTCTAGTTCAGAGGTTCCCAACACCCTGAGTCAAGGACAAAACTGTTAGGAACTAGGACACACAGCAGGAAGTTAGTGGTGAGTCAAGTGAGTGAGTATAGTTTCATCTGTATTTTTAGTTGCTCCCCATTGCTCACAATACGGTCTGAGCTTCGCCTCCTGTCAGATCAGAGGTAGAATAGGTTCTCATAGGAGCTACCAGATGGAACCACCTACTGATAGCTGCAGTAAAACAAGCTCAGGGCTCCCACCAATTCTACATTATAGTAGCTTGTATAATTATTTTGTCATATATTACAATGTAATAATAACAGAAATAAAGTGCACAATAAATGCAATGTTCTTGAATCATCCCAAACCATCACCCTACCCCATGTCTGTGGAAAAATTGTTTTCCACAAAACAGATCCCTGGTGCCACAAAGGCTAGAAACTACTGGTCTGCTATGTCATAGGAAAAATCCTGATGTATTTTTGCATAGAAAAACATATAAACATATATTACGACTTTTCCAATGAGCCAATCGTAATCTATAAACTCCTTCATTATTCTGTGATATAAGCAGGGTGGACCAATTGAGTTTGAAGCCACTAGGTCCAGGACGTGAACCGTGGTCAGCTATGTGGGAGTGTAGCGATACAACCATTACAGAATTTGCTGGTCTCCAGAACTTTATTTTTGATAGTTCTGGAGGCTAGAAACTTCAAGATCAAGATGGAAATAAATCTGGTTACTGGTGAGAGTTCTCTTCCTGGCTTGTAATAGGCTATCTTCTTTGTCTTCAGATGGTGGACACAGAAAGCTCTCTTGGTACTTCTTAAAATAACACTAATCCTCCCAAGAGGGTACACCCTCAAGACATCATCTAACTCTAATTAACTCTTATAGATTCTTTCTTCTTATACTATCACACTGGGGTTAAAAGGCTTCGGAGGAATATATTCAATTCATTAATAGAATTGTTGGATCATGTGATAATTCCATTTTTAATTCTTTGAAGGACTGCCATCCTGCTTTTCATAGCCACTACACCACAAG
>NW_006160155.1:0-2543 GCF_000334495.1 Tupaia belangeri chinensis | reverse complement strand
CTCTCTCTCTCTCTCTCTCTCTCTCTCTCTCTCTCTCCAGTGAATACACAAACCATTTGGAGAATTTGTTTAAAATAAATATTGCTTGGGACCAGCAAGTGGCATGGTGGTTAAAGTGCTAGACAGACTCTCACATGTCTGACCATGGATTGAGTCCTGGACCTGGCATCCTGCTTGCTTGTTTGCTTTCTCACTTTCTCTCTTTCTGGTCAAATTAAAATAATAATAATAATAAATACAATTTAAAATAATTCTTAAAAAACCCATATTACTTTTACTTTCCTCTGCCTTTCTGTATAAGAATAGACAAAAAACAAATTATCTCACCAATCCTGTCTGACGACAGATTATCGGATTCTCATTCCAAAGGGGTTCTACCCTATTCCTGGGAAGAAGAACTAAAAAGAGAGGCCAAGAAGATTCTACACAGATAGGCCTTACTAGGTTTCTCCACATAGTCTACTTCTGTTAGCTCATGCCCTTATTTTCCCCCCACACTCATGAAATAACAAATACACATACACGAAAAAGAGAGAGATGTGTATCCTCCATAGAACTTGAGCATGATGCCTTTCTCCAGTACTCCAGCCTGCCAGGATCCTGGGCACATATGCACATGCTCAGTGTGTTCTCTAGTGACATTGGTCAGGGACCTGAATCATATTTGACATGTGGCTTCTGTAGTCTGGTATATTACCAACTGTACCAAAAGGGCTAGGCCTCATTGTCCTTTTTTGTCCAATCACAATTCTTCTTAGCTGTCCCAGCTTAAATGAACCTAACCACAAAAGCAGAAGGCTCTCCCTGTATCTTCAGGTCTTCAATCTGATGGCTCTCATGTAGATATGTAGATGTTAAAATAAATCTGAAACATTTTAGGAACAGCCAAACCAGACAATAAAGCATGACTCTAGTGGCCTGAAAAACATTGTGTGTGAGCCCAAAATCTTGTCAGGAAGGAGGAATAGAGGAAAAAGAATTGTGACATGATGATGTTGGAAATGCTTTTGCTTTCTCACTCTCTCTCACACGCGCTCTCTCTCTCTCATGCATGTGCCCTCTGGCAATTGGAAACAAAAGATGGAATTTTTACTTCTCTTTTTTGGTTTAGCTTGATGCAAATTTTTGGACACAATATATTGTTGGACTGAGGAGGCATGTTTCCCTTTCAGTATGTCTTGCTTTCTAGTTCAGAGGTTCCCAACACCCTGAGTCAAGGACAAAACTGTTAGGAACTAGGACACACAGCAGGAAGTTAGTGGTGAGTCAAGTGAGTGAGTATAGTTTCATCTGTATTTTTAGTTGCTCCCCATTGCTCACAATACGGTCTGAGCTTCGCCTCCTGTCAGATCAGAGGTAGAATAGGTTCTCATAGGAGCTACCAGATGGAACCACCTACTGATAGCTGCAGTAAAACAAGCTCAGGGCTCCCACCAATTCTACATTATAGTAGCTTGTATAATTATTTTGTCATATATTACAATGCAATAATAACAGAAATAAAGTGCACAATAAATGCAATGTTCTTGAATCATCCCAAACCATCACCCTACCCCATGTCTGTGGAAAAATTGTTTTCCACAAAACAGATCCCTGGTGCCACAAAGGCTAGAAACTACTGGTCTGCTGTGTCATAGGAAAAATCCTGATGTATTTTTGCATAGAAAAACATATAAACATATATTACGACTTTTCCAATGAGCCAATCGTAATCTATAAACTCCTTCATTATTCTGTGATATAAGCAGGGTGGACCAATTGAGTTTGAAGCCACTAGGTCCAGGACGTGAACCGTGGTCAGCTATGTGGGAGTGTAGCGATACAACCATTACAGAATTTGCTGGTCTCCAGAACTTTATTTTTGATAGTTCTGGAGGCTAGAAACTTCAAGATCAAGATGGAAATAAATCTGGTTACTGGTGAGAGTTCTCTTCCTGGCTTGTAATAGGCTATCTTCTTTGTCTTCAGATGGTGGACACACAAAGCTCTCTTGGTACTTCTTAAAATAACACTAATCCTCCCAAGAGGGTACACCCTCAAGACATCATCTAACTCTAATTACCTCTTATAGATTCTTTCTTCTTATACTATCACACTGGGGTTAAAAGGCTTCGGAGGAATATATTCAATTCATTAATAGAATTGTTGGATCATGTGATAATTCCATTTTTAATTCTTTGAAGGACTGCCATCCTGCTTTTCATAGCCACTACACCACAAGAGGAGTCTTTAAAAAATTTAGACGAAAAAATTATATATGCATTTTCAAAATATTTTTATACCAAAAACTTTAATTCCACTTTTTGAAAAACCTATGTAAATTCCCACTAATGGTGCCCAAAGATTCCAATTTCTGCACATCCTTGACAACAAATGTTATTTTCCATTTTTTTTTGTTTGTTTTGACAGGAGACCTCTTAATTGGTGTGAACTATGCAGCATAATTTTTTTTAAATTAAATTTTACATTAAAGGCTAATACAGGGGCTGTCAGGTGGTATGGTGATTGAGATAGTAGACTCCCACATGGCTGACCATGGTTCA
>NW_006160154.1:5730766-5755400 GCF_000334495.1 Tupaia belangeri chinensis | reverse complement strand
AACTGCTATTTTACGTTTAAAATAATTATTTATTTTCAAATTAGGTAGGAGATTATGTTCAGAACTACATTAGCACTAAAAAAAAATGAAACCATTCATAAAGCTGAAGTCAGTTCCCTACGGAGTAGGAAGGGGGCATATTTATAAGCACTTTAGTTTGTTACATGTTGGAAAAGGAAGTGTACATTTTAACATTTTTTCACAGATTTACTAAAATATCTTTCTAAAATAATTTAAAATGGGCCCTTAAAACGGTAGTAGTTCTATGTAATTTGAAATGTGTATTTCAGTGCTTTGGTGGCACTGTAAGGCAGTCCAGGTACTCTGGGTGTCCCCTGTATTAAATAGTACTTTTTAGTAGAATGTATAGTCTGGTGACATTTGAGAAATCAGCATCTAGAGATACTGTTGACTATGTTTTCGTCTAATTAGATTTCTCATTGAAGTTTTATTCTGTAATGACACATATTGAAGAAATTGTGTTTATTACCTTACTATATATTTTTCTAAGATCTTAAACCATCTCCCTGTTTCCCAATATTATGTGTTTGGGGCATATTTATAAAATACCCAGTCCCGTGAAGTTAAACATTGTAATACATTTGACCAGTTTTTATCTGTTTATTGAAATTCTATTGAATTTATTTTATTTTTAATCTCTGTGAGAAAGCCAGTTGTGCCTTTAAGCTAGTAAGTATGCAGGTTTTTCGAAGTTTAATTAAAAGACTAATATTGTTTATTGGCAGGAGGTACTTGTAAGCACATTTTATATCTTGATGGTCAGACTTTAATTTAAGCTGTTAATAGTTTGAGAAGAATCGTGCAATTTAAAAATTGTTGGTATAGTGTATTAACATTTCTTAGACACTTGTAGCAGCAAATAGCATTGCATATTTGTAAAAAAAATTTTTGTAGTTCTTGGGGTTTGTTTTCCAGTAGCCTCTAATGATTCTGTTTATGTAGTGTGGTGAACTTTTTTTTTTTAATGCATCAAATGTCAGGAAAATTTTAAAATTGCTTAAAACCGCTTTTGTTTTCTTGAGGGAATATGTTTTTTTGCTTTGGAACCTTTTTTTATAACCTTGCTCTGGTAAAATAAACCAGAGTTTATTTTACAAAGTGCCTTGTATTTATGAGATTCTTTTCATCTTATATCAACGAAATATAATTTAATATATTTTAATCTTGGTAAAATAAAATTTAATCTTTTATAATAAGATGATCAAATAATTTGTCTCTCGTATTGAGTTACTTTCAAATTAAATAATACATTCTACCACTGAAATTTCAGAGTATCCTAGAAACTCAGACAGTAACACCTTCAAAGAGAATCCTGAGTTTTGCAATGAAATGGAATAATGTAAACAATATTTAAAAATATATTTGATTATTAAAATGTGTGTATGTAAATATCCTTTCAATTGTCCAGTGAGTATAAAACTTGAATAACTGGTCGAAGAATTTAGATCAGAGGAGAGGTTTTTGCTATAGGGCGTGTGCTCTCTCCAGAAAGACAGAGAGAGAAAGAGAGAGAGAAAGGGAGAAATCACATCCCACCCCCAGGGGTGATGGCCACAATGCAGTCCCTTCTCCTCCATTCTCCTCTTGGGATCTTGGGTACACACACACACATGCACCCGGCATGAGTTTAAGCCACTGGGTCCAGGACTTGAACTGTGATTGACTACATGGGAGTTCAGCGACATAGCCATTACACTAACTGCTGGTCCTGAGGCGTTAACATCTTAAATTATTATGTTTTAGGAAATGAAATAGCTTGAAAGATCATTTGTTTGAATTAATGAGTTAGCAAAGTATTAACCATGCTGGGAAACCACCCTAATGATAGAATGAATATTTAAGGAATGTTGGAGAGGGAAGAAGTACTTTGACACATGATTCTATATAGGGATACAGAGCCTCTACAGTTGTGTTAATTTCATATTATAATAAAGTTAAAATAAATGCACAGTAAGCCTTGAAATTAATTTGTTCTCGCTGTCATCATAAATGAGATAGAAAATTTCCTTTGTGTCTGAAGTCCTAAAGGATACTCAGTAGGAGTTAGAGGGGTTTGTTTTCTTTCAGTCAGCTGTATCTCCCTTTTGTAGAATTTAAGCAACCAAACTCATTTTATTTGAAAGGATGGAAAAGTATAAAAAGACAGAAAGTAATGTATGCATTTTAATTTTAGATTCTCATTTTAGGCATCTGATGTTTATAAAACTAAAAAAAAATAGTAAGTTGGGTTAAGAGTTATTATCTTCAAACAAGAAAAGCAAAAGAAGTTTTATTGAATAATATTTCTAATCTGTTGTAATCCATTTTCAAAAGAACAAATAATAAATGTAATTACAACTATGTGTTAAACATACAGAAAACTTTTCTTTGGGACACATCCATAGAAAACCAAGAGGTTAGTAGGCAGTGCTAACAATAATAAGAGTTACATTATTGAGTAGTAGGTCTCAGGCTAAGCACTTTGCATTCATCATCTATTTAGTCGTCTCAAGAACTATATCAAGTTGGTTCTATTATTTTTCAGTTTTACAGGTGAGGAAACTGAGGTTTGGAAAGGTTAGGCAAAGTTGCCCAATGGGTACTTGGTTAATTGAATGTCAGTGAGGATTAGATGCAGATCTTTTACTCCAGATCCCATGCCCTTAGACATATTCACCTAATATATTTTAAAAGTATAAGGAGGGACCAGCAGATGGCATCATGGTTATTTCGCTGGACCCCATGTAGCCGACCACTGTTAAATTCCTTGACCCAGTGGCTTAAAACTCACTGAGTATGTGAACTTGAGTGCCCAAAATCCCGAGAGGTGAATGGAGAAGTAGAGATTGTTCTGTGGCCATCCCCTCTGGGGAAGAGTGATCTTTTTCACTTTCTCTATCTTTGTGTCTCCAGCAAGCACATGCACAGTATAGCGAAAAATCTCTCTGAAAAATACACACACACACACACACACACACACATACACACACACAAATAAAGCGTAAACATGCAGTTTTGATCAATTTCTTTTGGGTCACTCAAAACATGAATTCCTTATCACAGAACTATTCTTTTTAGCAAACTGGTATACTTTTTGGGTATACTTCTTAATGGCACTAGATTTTTGAAGTGCTGTAAAAAGTGTGTGTGTAGCTATGTGGGTATGTCTGGAGACACATAGTTGTATTATCTATAGATCTGTGTGTGTGTGTGTGTGTGTGTGTGTGTGCGCGCGCGCGCGCGCGCACGCGTGTGCCCTTGTATAGGACCAAATTATAATGAAAGGCATGTTACCATATGAAAGCCGTTCATATAGTGGAAAGGGCTCTAAATTAGCGATTCTGGAGACCCTGAGTGGAGACTCTGCCTCTAATTAACAATGTGACTTTGGGCTAGTCATTTGCCCTTATGATCTGAGTTTCTTGTTTAGAGACACATAGTTGTATTATCTATAGATCTCTGTGTGTGTATAGGACCAAATTATAATGAAAGGCATGTTACCATATGAAAGCCGTTCATATAGTGGAAAGGGCTCTAAATTAGCGATTCTGGAGACCCTGAGTGGAGACTCTGCCTCTAATTAACAATGTGACTTTGGGTTAGTCATTTGCCCTTATGATCTGAGTTTCTTTATTTGCAAGGTTAGGGAGTTTCAGTCAATAATTTTTAGGGTCTTTTCTAGTATTATGAGTTGAGGAAGAAAACATTTTGTACAGAAAATGTATACTGTAGCAAGATTAGTCAAACAAACAGTAAAAGAAAAATTTAACTTTAGACCATAGTGCTTATTTTTAGTCTTTTACTTTAAGTTTGGTTCTCATCAACTGCCAAAAAGAAGTTAGGTAACTCCCAAACCTGTCAGCTTCTTAACCTGTCTTATGCCACATTGTCCTTCTTGCATATGTCTTTGTTAGGATGTTGGGATTTATGGGCTAGTGCCTGCTCCCACTCCTGTGAACCAGTCATTTGGTGGCTAGTACAAGGGCTTCTTCTGATTCGATCTGTAGTGTGACTTTAGTTTTATTCTTCAAGTATGATGAGAGATTGGTTAGAATCATTTACTTTCTCAAAGGAATGCAGTAGGAACACATGAGCATCTTGTCCCCATCATCCTTCTGAATTTTTCTGAACTCTGTATCTAAGTTCATTTTGATTTAAGTATTTCTTGAGATGTCAGAAATGCCAAATTTAACATCTAATAAATGTCGTCATTGGAGACTTTATGCAGTAAGAAGTATTTCTTACAACCTAAAAGTGTGAGAGGAGACAAGCAGAATATTTACTGTGCATTTCTTATCTACTTCCTATTGAATTTTTCTTTAGATATTCAGTGCATTCTGATTCACTAATGAGGCTATGCTTTGAGATTTCATGCTTAGATCCCACCCTTCTTTCGTAGCAAAACTAACAAATTAATTCATTTGGGATTTGTTAATGTGCCTTATTACCTTTGCTTTTTGTCTTCCATCATTTAAAGAAGTCCATTCACTCATTCGTTCAACCAGTAGTACTAGGCTCTTCTACGTGCCAACCATTACCCAGGTATTGTGACTACAAAGATGAATAAAGCAATGAAATATTTCATTATTTGAGGAGATACACATTGGGGAAGCATACTTGAAAATAGACTATCGCAACTTAATAATCACTCTAATAACTAATAAAAGGGGTTATTGGAACACAAAAAAAGAAGCCGCTAACTACATCGGTTTTCCAGGAAAAGCCTCTGAGGTGGCAGCTTTTGATTTGGCTCTTAGAAGACAGGGATGGTCTCATCAGAAAGGGCATTCCAAGAGGAATGGTGCAAAACGGGATGCTTTATATTGTGTTTCCAGTAGACCTAGATTTTCTAGGTTTGCAGTTTTCCTTCCGGTGCCTTTCCTCCCCACTGATTTTCCCTGGCCAGCATTTTTTGGGCTCTTGCTGTGTACATGCAGGAATGTGTACATGCACTGTAAATGTTCATCTCACCCACCAGACATGTCGAGTTCCTGTTATTTAATAATAAGCATGAATTTGTCAGCACACGTTTAACACCTTACTTGTGTATATGATAATTTTTCATCATACAAATGTTGGCCGTTGAATATAAGCCGTGTCTGAAATCCAAGTATCGGACTTAAGAATCTCCCATATGTCAAACTGCCATGGCAGAAATCCGTTTTGTTGGTGGTTCTGGATGGCAGATGATTCTGCTTTGGCTTCACCTCTCTGAGGAGTAGGGAACCTGACTTTTCTATGCTGCTGAGGTAGTGGTGGTGGCAAGAGTGGAATGGGAAAGAAGTTCTTCCTCCAGTTAGACTTTAGAAAGTAATGGAATTTCTCTTGTTGGGATCTGATGTGTGGAGATTGGAGATAGGAACAGGGTTTCTGGTGTACTGGATTTTAGCTAGGAAAATAGAAATAATGAAAAATTATAGTACATTATTGTAGGTCATTTGCAAACTTAACTACTACAAGGTTTATTTCTCTGGCCAAATTTGTTCAGAATTCTGATTTACAAACATTCAAAATGTGATGGTTGGGAACTGTAAGTGCTGTGTCATCGTTGATGGACATATTGCCTGTGGCTGCTGCTATCTTCCGTGTAGTGCCTTTCCCTATTGAACCTAAACCTCATTGTTTCTGTACTCTTTCTGTTAGCTGCTGCTAGGTAATGAAAATCCTAGAGAATGAAAACTGTCCTCTTCTCTCCTCTAGAATAGTTTGTAAATCCTTTCTTCCAGCTTAGGTAGGTCTTGGTCATCTCATTGTTACTTAGACATTACTATGATACCTTTTGTTACCCCAAGGCATGCATATGTAGTCACTGAGAGGTGGCTGTCACTTGTATTTTGATCTTATTACTTGAAGATCCTTAGGTATCATGATTCTCAGTGTTCTTTAATGCAGTTATTGTCAAAGTCCCCACACCAGTTCCTGCTGCCTTTCCTAAGCGAGTGGTGCCATGTCTGTTAGGTGTGCTGCAGCAGAAAAAGTACTGAGAGCTCCCTTTTAAAAAGTGAGAAAAGGTCACATATCATGAAGTTCACCCTTTTAAAGTGTGTGATTAATTCAGTAATTTGTAGTAGGTTCACAAGCTGCGTATCGACCACCACTGTCTAACTCTAGAACATTTTTATCATCCCAAAGAGAAAATGTATCCCAGTTACTCCACATTTTCCCCTTTCAGCCACTGACAGCCACCAATCTACTTTCTGAATAGATACACCTCTTCTGGACATTTCATATAAATAGACTCATACAATATGTGGCCTTTTGTATCTGTCTTATTTTACTTAGCATAGCATTTTGAAGGTTCATCTATGTAGTACATCTACATATCAGTACTTCATACCTTTTTATAGCTAAATATTGCCATTGTATGGATATGCCTCATTTTGTCTATCTGTTCGTCAGCTGGACATTTGGGTTGTTAACACTTTCTGACTGTTAAGAAGAGTGCTGTTGGGAATGTTCTTGTGTCCATTGTTATGTGGATGTATGTTTTCAGTTCTCTTGGAGAGTAGAATTGAAGGTCATACCCAAAGCAGGGGAGAACCAATTTTGAGAAAAGACTTTATATTGACTCTGTAAAGATCTTTGTCCTTTGTCCACAGGATGTCTCAAGCCTACCTCTGGGACAGTGCATGTCCTTTGGGTCTTTCTGGTGAATGTTTATGTGTTAGATATTATAGATTTTCTCTAGGGCAGTGATTATATTCTCCTCAGTTCCTGGCTCACTGCCAGATGTTGACAGGTATTTAATACATGGTTTTTATTTTGTTTTGGCTTGGTTTATTTATTTATTTTTTCTTTTTTTGTTGTACCCAAAAATGTACACATTTTAAGAAGTTTTCTTTCTTTTTTATGTTTTAGCCATCGAGTGTGTGCCATTGCTAGAGAGAGACAGAGGGAAAGTGAGAAATCACTCCCCAGGTGGCATGGCCATGCCGCAATCCCTTCTTCATTCTTCTTTTGGAATTTTGGTCAGGAGTGCACATGTCAGCTGTGATTTTCAATCTGCAGAATCCAGGACTCAAACTGAGTGTGTCCATGTTGGAGCTTAGTGCCTTAGTCACCACACCACCTGCTAGCCCCTAAATTTTTCTTCTACACTTGCTAAAATTAACAAAAAAAGAAAAGAAAAAAAAAACTTGAAGCATAATAAAGGAGAGTAGAAAAAACGTCTTATGAAAATACCAAGAGAGGCAAAGTCTTATCTTTTCAATTTTTCAGTTTCTTTCATGTGCAGGAGTCTGAGGAGAGACAGCGCTCCCAATGGGGTCTCCGTGTAGCAGTATATTCCCAGCCTTCGGCCAGTACCAGATCATGGGCAAGTGCTGGGCAAGTATGTGCCTGGCATACTCAGGGAGGTCTTTAGACTTGAACCAGAAACCTTCCTATGTGGGACTGCCTTGCAAAGCATTGTGTTTTACTGCTGCTCCACCATCTGGTCCTGGGAAGGGAAGTTTGATGCGCTGGCTGTGTTGATTCCCTGAGCAGAACTGAACAGACCCAAAAGTCACAGGCAGTGGCAGACTTTATCATTGGCTGAATCCAAGTGGAAGGTTTTGGTATTCGAAAATTGAGCTGCTAGAAAGAATAAAGTGTTTTTTTTGAAATAGAAAGTATAGTGATCAAAC
This sequence comes from Tupaia belangeri chinensis, assembly GCF_000334495.1. Taxonomy (NCBI): domain Eukaryota; kingdom Metazoa; phylum Chordata; class Mammalia; order Scandentia; family Tupaiidae; genus Tupaia; species Tupaia belangeri. The sequence continues at coordinate 5,747,775 of NW_006160154.1, read as the reverse complement.
TGGTATTTCTAAAATTAAGGAAGATATAATCTTTGAAACAGAGTTGACATTTAATTTCATTTAAACTCTTTGGTTTACATAACATGATTGTTTTATACTTGAAATTTACTTTTTTTGTGTCAGTAAAAAATTATTTAAGTTAAACTGCTAATCAGGGTGACTCTTATTACTCTTCTCTCCACTCAAGCTCTTTAAAGTTTGTATCTTTGAGGATCAGCAGGTGGCATGGTGGTTAGGCCAAGTCCACTCCTACTATGATTTTAGTCCTGGGCCTGGCAACTTAAAAATCCTGCCCAGGGCGTGCATGTGCATGCCCAAAATCCCGAGAGTGAGAAGAGGGATAATGGCGTGGCCATCCTCCTTAATTGGGAGAGTGGTTTCTCACTTTTCCTTTCTCTCTGTCTCCAGTGAGCACACTTGCCATGTGGCAAAAACAGAAATAAATTAGGATAATAAGTAAATAAAAAAAATAAATAAATGTGTTAGGGTCCATACATTCTAACATAATCATTCTATGGAGAGAAGTTCTTTACATTATGATGCAAGTCTACTCTTGAGTTTTTTCTGTACACTTCAATTTATAGTTTATCTGTAGAACTAATCCTATTTATTAAAAAGAAACCTTACGAAGCAGTATTATTATGGCTTATATTAAACACATCATATTTGGTGGGAAAGAAGGAGTAGTATTGAAAAACTACCTTTATACAATTCCATTTAAGGAAAAGCAATAACTCATGAAATTTTCATCTTATATAAAGTAGATCCGTTTGCTTAGAGGTTTTTTCATTGTATGAAAAATATCCTTCTAAGTAACTGCGCTCTTCTACTGCTTTATCATGTGACTCAGATTGCAAAAATTAAGTTTATACAGAAATTCAATGAAAATGTCATGAATAAAGCAAGATGTACTTATAATTTGTTTTTAATGCTGATTTAACATTGATGGTTATAAATTAAAAATTAGATCATTTAAATATTTAGCATTTCATTGTAATTTCTTAGCTGTAGTTCTTGGTGCTTATGATTTATTTGGTAGCTATTTACTGAGTGAAGGTTACATACTAGGATCTCTGCCAGATATGGGTGTTTCAGCTGTGAACAGCTCGTGGTCTGACTCTTAAGGGAACTTAAGGTACTTGAGGTAAACAGGCAATTATAATTTAAGTATGATAAGGACCGTAATAAGTAAACTTACGTTGGCCATTGGGGTACCTAATCTGCTCTTGAGGGTTCAAGAATATTTCAGTTGTGATTTGAAAGATAATTAAAAGTTTCACAAACGAATGTGCAGTCAATTAGATTGAGTAGAGGTTGGAAAGTTATTGTAGAGAGGTAGCATCAGTTGTAGCTCCAGAATTTCTTTATGTAAGAGGAGTCATAGCCTGGTTTAAAAGAGAGTACAGGAAGTAAGGAAGTTTTATCTTAAATTTGTTTTCTTGAAATGATTTTGGAAACTTTCGTATAGAGGAAATGGTAAAGCTCTCCCAGTCCACACTGTGGAGCCACCACTGAATAACATGTACAGAGAGATGGGGAGATGGAATGGTGAAGAACTTTGAAGAATTTCAGTGTCAGATCTTCGAGAGGAGTAGAACGGGAGGAATAAAAATAAAGTTGTGATAAGTGGGTAAATCATGTTAGGTATGGCCATTGTACTTTGTTCTGAAGGCAGGAGGACCATTTGTAGGAATTTAAGCAGGTAGTAAAATGTCCACATTTCTCATTTTAAAAGATTACTTGGGAATACAATCAGGATGGGCATAGAGTATTATGGTTGTGAGATTGTAATAGGAATCCAGGTGAGAGATACAGGTGACTTCAGTTAGGGAAGTGAGAGAGAGGGTAAGAAGGAAGAATCAATAGCTCTTGTTGATTTAGTGGATGTAAGAGGTGAAGATGAACAAAGGTTAATGCTCAGGTGTCTGGCTTGCAAAACTGAATATTTGCTATTCACATAGGCAGACAAAAAAGAAGCAAGTGTGGGTGGGGGGATGACAAATAGAGTTTTGATACTGAATTTCAGGAACCTGTTACATATTTAAAAAGAAATGTCCATTGGCACCAGCAGGTGGCCTGGTGTTTAAGGTGCTGGATTCTCCCACATGGTTGACCACAGTTCAATCCGGGACCTGGTGGCTTGCTTTCTCACTTTTCCCTTTCTCTCTGGTTAAAATAAATGAATGAATAAATAAAATAAAATGAATAATTCTTTAAAAACAAAAGAAAACAAAACAAAAAAGAAATGTCCATTGACACATGAATATACTAAGGACACAAATGTCCAGGCAAACACATGAATCTAGTGCTCGAAAGAAGGATCTGGGTGAAGATGGACTTTGAAATGACCAAGTACTCGAAGTGGCAGCTTTGAGTAGCAGTGAAATTGCCTAGAAGAGTGTAGAGTGAGAAGAGGGCCCAAGACGAAGTGCAGAGAAAGGGCTGCCTACCTAGGAGTTCAAGTTGAGTCGAAAAGGTCAAAGACATACCAGGACCTTGTGGACAGAATCATCACAGGCCTGGGAGAGAATGTTTCAGGAAGGAGTAATACAATAGATATGCAATGCCAAATGCTTCTCAGAGTACATTAAACAAAATAAAAATTCAGCTGAAGACTTTGGGTATCAAAGCTTAAACCATACATTCATCCAGAATGTTTTGTGATTTCACGGTTAGCTTTTTCAGAGCCAAGCAATGAAAAGATTCACTTTCATCTTGTTTCTTCATTGGCTGTGTTATAGAAGCTAAACCTTAGATACCATTTATTTATTTATTTTTATTCCATGCTATTCAAGATCTTGTTTTTTAAAAAGGTTTTTTTTCTGATTATAAAAAAATGATACATGTTCATTGCAAACAATTCAAGTAATGTGTACAGAAACTTAAACTACTAACTTTTTTAGGAGATAATATTTTCCTTTTCTTTCCAGATAATTCTATTAATACATATATATATATATAGATAAATGAAATCTAGTATGATCTTAGGTTTTATTCATTCAGACTTTTAAACATATCATACATCTTTCCATGTCAGTAGAGGTAGTTTTAGGAACTATTTTAAAATTATTGCAGAACATCATGTGATATATATGCATGTAAGTATATATTTGGTAACCAGTTCTCTAATAATAGACATTTAGGTAGTTTCCAAATTTTAGCCATTCAGTTAGCAAGGGGTATCAATAAATCTCTGTATAGTTCTCTAATGTACTAGCAAGTCCTTGAAGTGGTAAGCATCTAAAGTTATGGTTTTTTGTTTTGTTTTTTAGTTTTTACTATAGTGCATATGTGCTTGAGAAAAAGAGAAAGACAGAAAGTGAGAAATCATCCCCTCCTCCCCAAGGGAGATGACCATGCCACAGTCTCTTCTCCAGTCTTTTCTCAGGATTTTGGGCATGGATGCACACCCACTCGGTGTGATTTTCAAGGTGTGGGCCCTGGACTCAACCATGCAGCTGACTGTAACCGTGCCTTAACGTCCATTTTACCTGCTGGCTCAGGTTCTGTAGTTTCAATAGTCATATTTTATTATTAATTAAGGTTAGCTTATAAAACTAATATATTCTTTGTTTTTTTTTTTGTAGAGGTTTTTGCTTTAGTGCATGTGCACTCATCAGAGAGACAGAGAGAAACAGCGAGACAGAAACTGAGAAATTCACCCCCCAGGGGGGATGGCCACACTGCAATCCCTTCTCCTTCATTGTCTTCTCAGGATCGTGGGCCCACATACACACACATCTGGTGTGAGTTTAAGTCACCGGGTCCGGGACTCTTGAACTGCAGTCATCTACATGGGAGTCCAGTGACATAGTCATTACGCTAACTGCTGGTCCCAAAACTAATATATATTTATGAAAAATAATTTAAACTATATATAAAGATACTTAGGAGAGTCTGATTCTCCCTTCTACTTCAGACTTAATTTTACTGTTTAGAGAGTCATTGGCTGTAGCTCCTTCTATAAATGGATATAGAAATATGTGTATATATGCCTGTGTATGTGTCTGTGTATATATATGTATATATAGAGAGAACATGTTAGACTTCAAAATTTAATACTTTATTCTTTTTGAGCAGATACTGTATGCATGTGGAAACTTTTTAAAATAATTTTTTATTTTATTTATTCATTTATTTAATCTGACTAGAGAGAGAGAAGGGAACGTGAGAAAGCAAGCCACCAGGTCCAGGACTCGAACTGTGGTTGGCCATGTGGGTATGTCTCTTTCTCTCCCTGTCTGTCTGGCGAGCGCATGCGCCCTATTGCAAAAACCTCCTCCCCACCCCCCAAAAAAAGAAATGTCTTAATTTTTCTAAATTGAGAGTCTGTTCCATATATAATTATCTATTTCTCTATCAGTTAACACTCTTGCTCCATGGCATCCTTATAAAGAGGCTTGGTCTCATGAACATTCAAGCTGGATGATTATACTGTTTTTTCAAAAGGAATTTTCGAATAATTCTAGTTCTCTGACACTCGCATGGATGGGACATAGTGCCCATCTGGACTTGCAGATTTTTGTTTCAAAGAATCAGAATGTTGAAGATGATAATGAGCCATGAGATTCTTTGGGGAAGAGAAGTGGCAGACCACAGGGAATCACCCCAACAGTAGGAAACCATTTTGTACTGCTTTTACTGCACCAGCTAGTGCATGTTTTCTAGCTCCTTTCAAGGTCTTCCTGCCTCTTTCTACGATTCTCCCTGGAAGTGTCTCACATGTGATTGCAAACAAGTTCTCTCAGCTCCTGCTCACTTTCTAAGGCTATAATATTAGTCAGGATCTGACATTGTAGTGATCATATCTTAACACTTGTCAACTCTGGAGCTATGCCAAGGAACAACTTTCTGTAAGTGTATTCTTTAAGTTGGGTTATTTTGAATAGTATCTATGGATGATAAGTGAGAAGGGCTTGGTTTGCTCAAATTATAAGTCAAGCTACATCCTTAATATCCAAACCTGTATTCAGCTAAGGAAGGAAACTGAGTCATAGTTACCTACTGCTGAAAAATGACATTCTGCCTTATAGGAATGGGAACCACTGATCTCTGCTAATGGACAGGCGCAAGTTCCCTAAGTTAATAGAGGTAGTCAAAGAATGCGGTGGTCAGAATTCTCTAGAACCTTGTAGAGAACTGGAAAAGAGTAAGGTATCAATGTCATATATTTATTTACTCAGACATGTTAACATTGTACAACCTTTTCCCCCCTTATTTTAGACCCTGCCCACTTATACTGGAATTTTGGGTTTCAATATACAATACCCACTTGAGGATCCTACAAAATTTTAAATAAGACTCAGTGGGAAGGAAATTATTATCAGAAAACACAAATTTGGTCCCAACCAAAACCATGCCAGAAACAGACTGAGCGACAATTGAGAAAGTCTTCAGAAATATGACAGGTGGACTGGTAGTGAAGTAAAAATTAGAATTCTGAGTCCTAAAGGCAAGCATGCTTAAACTACAGAAAATTTATTGACCATTTTGCAGCAGAGCATTCTAATAAGAAAGGCTAAATAAAGGCTAAATGAAGGGAAAACCTCAGATGTTAATTACAAAATGCATCCCTTTCTCAACAGTGGAGTGTCAGTAATAGAGCCTCTAGGACAGCCGAAATTAAATAAACAGATTGTTAAAAATTTTCTGTGTCAGAAAATTTGAGTGAAAACTGGTTAGGTTTATCTTCAGCATCTATTTTTAAGAAACAGCAGCTAAGAATATTGCTCTTTGTTGCCTCCAGAATGCATGTAGAGAGGCTGAATTTAGGCTGAGAGAAGAGAGTAAAATTTTCGTGAATAAGAGCAAATGCCTAATAACCTTCACTTCACTAGATTTTGCTAACTGGTTGCCATAGTCTGGAGCTCTGTGTGTGACTCAGAAAAATTCAATCACTGAATTAGCTCAAAGTTTTGTGGCCTGTAGAAATGGACACTACATGGGGAACCAGCAGTTAGCGTAATGGCTATGTCGCTGGACTCCCACGTAGTCGACCGCGGTTCGTGTCCCGGACCCGGTGGCTTAAAACTCACGCCGGGCGCGTGTGCATGCGTGCCCAAGATCCCGAGAGGAGAATGGAGGAGAAGGGATTGCGGCGTGACCATCCCCCCTGGGGGGTGATTTCTCGCTTTCTGTCTCTATGTCTCTCTCTGCCTGTCTGGCGAGCGCACGCGCCCTACAGTGAAAATCTCTCCAAAAAAGAAAAAAGAAATGGACACTACATGAAGTGGTTCTTATGCTCAAAACACCTTCACATTCTTTTTGAAAATAACATTGTGGCAAAGGGACAGGGGCTAATGTGGGGGCTGCTGCTTATGGTACCCTCCCTTTGAGCACCACAGGGCCAGACTTTCTTGTTCTTACTTAGCATAATGTTCTTCCTGTGAGAAATCAGCCCAGAAGTGGGTTTTCCAACCTTCTACGTACCTTGCTTATCCTCTCCTGCCTTTTGGTTCTTTCGTGATTTACAGGCCCTTTGATTTACTGTTGTGTGGGGAGCTAATGGAGCTGTGTTATCACATGTGTCTTTGCAAAGATTTACATTCAACAAAGGAGTAAAACACCCACATCATGCTCTACCCAAGCCATATGCCCTAGGTAAAAGGCTTTTCTCGACCCAGTTCTCTTTTCAATCCAGCTGCCTTGGAATCACTAGGAATTTCCTCTCTGTCCTTTATTTAGCTAAATCTGCTTATCTTTAAAAGCTCTACCTTTTCCAGGGAGTCATTTTTGGTTACTGTAATATAAAATGTTCTCTCTCAGTTAAAATTATACACACATACACACACACATTTATATATATAATGTCTTATATGTAACACACACGCACACACAAACATGTGTGCATACATACACATGTATACACACATTTTCCTGATTGTTACTGCTTTATTGCCCTTTGTTTCATGGATTTTTTTTTTCTCTTTCAGTCATTCTTTATTTACAGTTTAATACAAATCAATTCTATAACATGAGAAGTGACTAAGAATCAAAGCATAAATACACAAACACAATATACAATACAAAATAGACTTACAGCATTTGGGTATGAAGCAAAAGGGAGTATTCATTCACAAACACAGTAGCTTCAGATCGGTTTAATCTAGTTATTCTCATGTAGGTTTCTAAAGATGTGGGAAAATGACATTGTTATCAAGACTACTATGGCTACATTAGATATTGGAACAGAACCTAAGCATCAGTGTCACCATGCGAACAAAATACTTCAGGGGAGTGTATTTTTTAAAAAAATTTTGCTGTCATAAAAGATTTATTTTATAGAATAAAACCCACTTGAGCTTTTATCTAAAAATATTGACTCATAACAGAATGTGTTCCAAATGTGGCTATTCTGATCCATAAGTTAAAAAAAAGTATTTACAGAAAGAGTATAAAAGTTTCTGTGAATTTAATGCAAGTTAGCTTCCGTTCTTCGCTTCCCAAATACTTGATTTGGAGTTTTGGCACCTTCACATATTTGCCTTTCTCATTTCAAGATTTGTAATTCTACCTTTAAAACAGATCATTTTTTAAAATGTAAAAAGTTTTCAACATATGCAGAAATAAAAAGCGGTATTTTTAAATTAGTTGAGGCCAACACAATTCTATTCTTTTAAAATAGCTTTTAAAAAGTTTAAGTAAACGAATTGGGTGCTCTTTATCCAATAAAAATAGGTGATAGAAAATGCCTGCCATTTGACTTTATAAGGTTAAGCAAGATTTGGGGCCGGTGGGTGATGTGGTGGTTAACGATGCTGGACTCCCACATGGCTGACTGAAGTTTGAGTCCTAGACCTGGAGACTTGGTTTCTCGCTTCCTCCCTTCCTCCCCTCTCTCTGTTCCTTTCTGGTCAAATCAAATAAATAAATAAAGTTAAACAATTTTTTTAAAAAATTAAATTTTATTTTATTTATTCATTCATTTATTTTAATTTGATGGGGGGGGTGAGAAAGCAAGTCACCAGGTCAGGGACTCTAACCATGGTCAGCTATGTGAGAGTGTCCAGTGCCCTAACCACCATGCCACCTGCTGTTCCCAGTTAAATAATTCTTAAAAAAAAAAAGATTCGCCCAATATGCTTGGACTTGGGAATAGATTTCAATTCATCATTGCCCTGGCATATCTCAATTACTACATAACACATCAAATGCAATGTCAAACACAAAGGGTTAAATTCCTCAGAAAGTAGTGATAACTTTACAGTGTAAAACTTTATTTAGAGTATATCGACATTAAATTAGTACTGCTGAAACAGGATCCAGATAACACCGGGAATTCCTTCTAATGTACATATAAATAGAATTGAATCATGGAAACTTTTCATATTACCTACTTTATGGCCTTATAGACTGAATGAACCAAATGAAAACTGAATTTCCATTTTACATCCCATTTTTTATCTCTGGATAAGATAAAATATATAATATATATGTTTCCCTGGATTTTTCATCAGCATGAGTTAAAAAGTAGCCTTTTTAAAAAAAGAACAAACTTGATTGATATTTTTATATTTGACAACATCTTTAAAATGTGGACTACAAAAGCAAGTGCTTTTACATAAATATAAATGGAAAAAATAATAAAAAAGGCATATTGTTTGAGTCTTGATGCCTAATATAGAAACGACAATTTAGGTACCCATGTCCATATTTCTTTTCTTTTTTTTTTTTTTAAAGAATGATTTAATTTAATTTTATTCATCATCATTATCATTATTTTTTAATTTGACCATAGAGAGATAGAAAGTGAGAAAGCAAGCTGCCAGGTCTGGGACTCAAATTGTGGTCAGCCTTGTGGGAGTCCAGCATCTTAACCACCACACCACCTGCCAGCCCCATGTCTATATTTCTTTTATTTTATTTCTTTTTTTTTTTTGGAGAGGTTTTCGCTATAGGGCACGTGCGCTCGCCGACCAGACAGAGAGAGACATAGAGACAGAAAGCGAGAAATCACCCCCCAGGGGAGATGGTCACGCCGCAATCCCTTCGCCTCTCGGGATCTTGGGCACGCACGCACACACACCCTGGTTTGAGTTTTAAGCCACCGGGTCCGGGATGCGAACCTCGGTCAATACGTGGGAGTCCAGCGACAGCCATTACGCTAACTGCTGGTTCCCAACCCATGTCCATATTTCTTAAGCCACATTCAAAGAAATCATGTCTTAACTAATTTCAAGTGATGTCTCTTCATTTTATGCATAGAACTCCGACAGATTTAACATTGGCATTCATCATTTGGCCACGTCCTTCACATGTTCTTCAAATTAATCAAATTTGAGATACTCAGCATTTTATGTGCAGATAAAATAGGTGTGGGATTAGTAGATTCGATGAAGATCTGTTTTTTTTCCCTTGCCATACTGACTTCTAGATGCCATTGGAATGGGTTTAAAAGATGAGGAAGTGTAGATGTTTCTTGGCCTGAGCTTCTTTCTTAAATAATTATTTAATTTTTCTTCATTCACTCATTCATTCATTTTAACTTGATGAGAGAGAGAGAGAGCGAGAGCGAGGAAGCCAACAGGTCCGGGACTTGAATCGTGTTTGGCATGGGAGTTAGAGTCCAGCATCCTAACCACTAGGACACCTGCTAGCCCCTGGCCTGGGTCTTCTAACAGTAGAGATGAAGAGAAAGCGAGATCACAAGGAGACTGGCTGCTGACTGCAGGGCACTGCCAACGGCCTTGGTGGTGGCATTAGCTGGATTTGGGGCAGCTGAGGTATTCTGGGAGGAGTTACCTGGAAGTGTTACGACGGTTGTTTGATTTGAATAAATCTGCGTGGGTAGGAGAGGTGCCAGCAGCATCAGCCCCAGCCCCAGCCTGGCCATCGCTCTCCTCATGTCCAGTCAGTCAGTGTGCGACTGTCTTGCTGGATACTGAGTGCTTTCTGAATCACTGGATCTGGCGCAGGCACAGACAAGGTAGTTTCTTTCATGAATCTTTTAAACAATGCACCTTTAAGGATTAGCAGATGGCATAATGGTTACGTCGCTGGACTCCTACACAGTTGAAGGTTATTTGAATCCCTAACCTGGTGGCTTAAAACTCACACTGGGTGCGTGTACACACATGCCAAAGATCCCAAGAGAAGAAAGGAGGAGAAGAAATTGCAGCATGGTCATCCTCCTTGGGGTGATTTCTTGCTTTCTGTCTGTCTCCATCTCTGGCAAGTACACACGCCCTATAGCAAAAATATCTCTTTCAAAAAGAAACGTACTGGGACCAGCAGATGGTGTACTGGTTACATTGTTGAAATTCCATGTAGTTGTCCAGGGTTTGAGACCTGGACCTGGTGACTTAAAACTCGGGCTGGTGCATGCTCATGCCGAAGATCTTGAGAGAAGAATGGAGGAGAAGGGATTGCAGTGTGGCCATTCCTCCTGTGTGGTGATTTTTCGCTTTCTGTCTCTCTGCCTCACTCCATGTCTCTGGCAAGTACACATGCCCTGTAGCAAAAATCTTAAAAAAAAAAAAATGTACCTTTAGTTGTACAGTTTTGTGGGATACTATATGGCTTTTCAAAGCATGCATATAGTGTGCAATAATCAAGGATATTTTCATATTCATCATCTTCAGCAAAGAATCTTACACTGTGTTGTCTACACACACACACACACACATACACAGACATATATAACTGTCAGTGTCTTTTTTGCCATAGGGCATGTGTGCTCACCTGAGAGAGACAGAGACAGAAGGAGAGGGAAAGTGAGAAACTACTCCATAGGTAGAGCCACACCACATTCCCCTTTCCTCCATTCTCCTCTGTGCTTTTGGGCATGCACACACAGCTGAACGGCTTGTTTCTCAAGCTGCTTGTTCAAGACTCCAACGTGGAGTTGGGCATGTGGGATCCAGCACCTTAACCACCACACCACCTGCTGACCCTCCTTTTTTTTTCTTTGCTTTTACCCTTTTATGGTATCCATACCTTATTTGCCTTGTTTACATACAAGTAAATGTTAATTTTATTTTTTCTGTTAAATGTTTTTTCCTGAACCCCACATGGATTTTTTTTAATCCTCTAGCTACCATGCAAAATCTCTGAGAATAATTTAGCAGCTCAGCATTGGATACTTGCTTTGAAACACAGATTCCTTCCTTTGAGTCAGTGCATAGTATTTTTGATCTCTTTCTCATTATCTTCTTTTGTGTTCTCCATAGCTCTTGTCACTATCTGAATTATCTTGTCTCTTGCTCAGTGCTAGAGTAAGACCTTCAGGGACTGAGGCTCTGAAAATATTTTGACAATCATTTACATAATAAACACAATTCTAAAACAGGTATGTACAAAGGGCTAGCCGTTTCTAACCCCCAACCCAATAATTTCTATTTTGATGATTTTTTTTTTTTTTGGAGAGGTTTTTGCTATAGGGCGCATGCGCTCACCAGACAGACAGAGACAGACAGAAAGACAGAAAGCAAGAAATCACCCCCTAGGGGGGATGGCCACGCCGCAATCCCTTCTCCTTTCTCTTCTCGGGATCTTGGGCACACACGCACACACGCCGAACATGAGTTTTAAGCCACCGGGTCCAGGATTCGAACCGCAGTCGACTACATGGGAGTCCTGCGACATAGCCATTATGCTCACTGCTGGTCCCTATTTTGATGATTCTTAAAAAATATATAGGATATATCAAATTCCTTCAAAACTTATTTTGGTACACCTGATTTTGTTGTTACTCAGGACAGGGCTGTCAGTAGAATTATCCACCTGTTTCCTACACTAGAGGAGAAGGCATTATGAGAGTAGAAAACAATCTTTTTTCCTCCATTCTTCCCCTGAGAGTTTGGGCACACAAGCAGAGCGCCCAGCGTGGGTCTTAAGCCACTGGATCTGGGACTTAAACTGTAGTTGGCCTTGTGGGAGTCCAGTGCCTTAACCACTACACCACCTGCTGGGCCCTAGAAACATTCTTTTGAACAGTGGGTCTGGATTCTTCAACAATGTCAACACCATGCAGATCCAAAAGAGGTACAGTAACTATTTATTCCAGACTAAAGGAGATTAACTACAGATTTCGTTTGTTTCTTTGTTTCTAATTGCCGGAGGGTGTGTATACTTGCTGAAGAGAGGTGGAGAGAGGGAAAGGGAGAGAGCACCCCTCCATGGGATGTGGTCATGTCACAATCCCTTCTCCATTTCTACACACTGTTGGAATGTTGAGCACACACATACATGGGCCTAGTTTGTTTTTCAAGCTGCCAGGGAGGGATTTGAGTTGTGGTTGGACATGTAGCATCTGGCTCCCTTAACCATTAGGCTATGGGGCTGTCTCTAACTATGGTTTTTGATTTTTTTTTTTTTGGAGTGGTTTTCGTTATAGGGCTCATGCGCTTGCCAGACAGACAGAGAGAGACAGAGAGACAGCAAGCGAGAAATCACCCCCCAGGGGGGATGGTCACGCCGCAGTCCCTTCTCCTCCATTCTCCTCTCGGGATCTTGGGCACACACGCACACGCGCCCGGCGTGAGTTTTAAGCCACCAGGTCTGGGACGTGAACCTCGGTCGGCTACGTGAGAGTCCAGCAACATAGCCATTATGCTAACTGCTGGTTCCCTATGGTTTTTGATTTTTGATTGAATCCTGGGTCAAGAAAGTAAAACAGCTCAAGAGATATAATTGCAAATTAAAGAGAATTGACTAGGAGGCACCAACTTTTGTTCCCGCACAGAAAGAACAATTTAACATTAACTCGCCAGTGGAAATAGTTCTGAGAGAACTCTGGAGTACAATTAAGAACATGTAGCAACCCAGAGAAGCACAATATCCAAAGGTGGCCACACAGAAAAGCATAGAATGCGTTGATGTGCATCACTTGATCGATCCCCCATTCTGGCATGGCTTGGTACCAAGAGGTGTTCCCTGAGCCATGACCTCCCTCTTCCCTGTAGGGAGGCGTTCAAGATTGAGAGACACCTACCATTGCGTGGCATGGTCTGTTGATCACTCTGAAACTAGATGTAGATAGTTTCCTCATGGCTGTGCCCACCATCTCGCCAGTGGATGGCCCTCTTTTGATCGAGACTGAGCATGTTCTGCCCAGTGGACCCAGTTATGTACGATGTGATGGCTGTACAGGCCACCCCTACCACATATCTTCCTGCATTTTCACTGACTCACAGGCCATGGCTAACAGCCTTGTTGTCTGGTTAGGAGTATGACAACTGAGTGACTGGACTATTACGGAATAAGTAGCTGGACCAAGCAGCCACTTGGTTAGGCTGTGCCTGTGAAATCCCAATCTCAGTGTTCCCAGCCATTTTTTTTCTTTTCCCTTTAGCATGTTCTTCAGTTCAGGCCATCTTACTACTTCAGACAGTACCCACTGACCAAACTTGTTGCTTATCGTGTGGGTCTCTCTTCTATGATCCCACAGGGGTGGAGGATGGGACCAAGAAGTACCAGTGTGCTAGGATTCCTCTAGTGGTGCCAGGAATGTCTGATCCTTCCAGTCAGGTGGATGATGTCATCAGACATGTCCCTTTTTTTTTTTTTTTTTTTTACAGAAAATTACCTCCTTGGATGAGCAAGGCAGAAAGGTTTGGGTCAAACAACAAGGGCAGTGGGTGCCTACAGAGGGAGTAGTAGCATGGGAACAGGTACAGACAGCCTGGGTTACTATACCTGGACAGCAGGTACCACCCAAGTGCTAGAATACCTCCTACTACATACAGCAAGGATGGGAAGTGGGCAGGGTATGGGGAAACGAATCTCTCCTGTATTTGTGCCTGAAGAATATCTGTGGTACCTGGATCGACAATACCCTAGTTTATGTCAGCACAACAGTAGCAGCAGGTGATTATGTGAAGAGTCTCTGGATTTGGAATGTGCATATTCAGAGCATTACCCCCTGATGCAAATAGTCCATTAAGTGGGCTACTGCCATTCTGATGGAGTTCCCAGTGGCTATACCACTTTTAATTTTAGAGTTACACCCTCATTGTAGGTTATCTAGAACACAGAAACAAAACTAGAGACTGACTGTAAACATCACTATAGACACATCCACAAAGTCAGAATTGATTCAGGAGCCCAGTAATGTAATCCTAGATTTCCTATGCTTGGTAATTCACTGATCCTTTCTGGAGAGATGAAATGGCATTAGCTATAACAATAAAAAACATTATTCAGTAAATATATAATATGCCCCAAAGACTGCAGTAAGTGCTTTATATATATAATCTTATTTTGTCATTGTAACAAGCAACAGTGGTGTCATTTCCATCATGTAGATGAGACAGTTATGGTTCAGAAAAAATGAATTTTCCCTAGACAGCAAAACCTGTGCCTGTGATGGAATTTAGACATAGGCACGTCATATTTCCAAGTACATGCTCTTATGCACTGTTGAATAGTTCATGCATTTAAGGATGGCAGAACATTGTATCTGTTATGCATCATAAATGAGAGAGTTCTTATTGATGCCATTATTATTTTTAAAGTTTATGTATTCCTTCTATGAATGGAGACAGAGACAGAAGGACAGCACCACCTGCAGTATTTTTATGCCACAATGCACCCAGCTTCAGCCAGCTCTAAATCGTGAGCATACACATGGTCAGAGTATTTAGGGAGGTCTTTGGACATGAACCTGGAACCCCTACTACGTGGCCCAGCCTCATAAAGTACTGCATTTTACCACTGTGTCTACAATGTCCTTATGATTTTAATTTCAGATCATCAAAGGTCATATAAACTCCGGATTCTATTCTTCCTAGGTCCAGCATGGAATGTCCTTACTCTGAGAACCCTCAGTAAAACAGTGAGGAGGCCTTCTGGGGGTCAGGGCTTTGGTTGTAATTTTAATTGGGGGAAACCAGCTCAAAATCCTTTTTCTGTGAAGCATGCTCTTTCTGCTACTTATCGTGAACTCTCCTGTCCTGAAGATTGCCTTAGCTGCATCTCACAAATGTGTATATATATATATATATGTTATATATATATATATCGCCGCAATCCCTTCTACTCCATTCTCCTCTCGGGATCTTGGGCACTCATGTCCATGTGCCTGGCATTGAGTTTAAGCCACCTGGTCTGGGACTCAAACTGTGGTCAACTACATGGGAGTCCAGCAACATCGCCATTACACCAACTGCTGGCCCAGGTACCAAATATTTTTATTGACTGGTGATTATTTCAAATATTTTATAATTTGTCCTTTAATTTTTAAAGTTTACTTACCCACTTCTTCCATTAGGGAGCAAGAGAGACAGAGTATGTCTTTAACAGGGTCTTGATACAATCCACCTCTAATCTCAGCCAAACCTGGACCATGGGCACATGTGTGACTGACATGTCTCTGAATGTGAACGCAGAACCTTACCATGTGGGTCAGCCTCCCAGAGCATTGTGTTTTACCATTGCCCCACATCCTGGTCCCAACTTGCCTTTTAATTTTGTATTTAACTTATTTAGGAGTACATTTTCAGTTTCCAAATATTTGAATTTGTTTTAAGCTGCACATCATTTCTTTTTATAGGCTTTTGTCATAGGATGAGTACACTCATCAGAGAGAGACACAGAGACAGTGAGAGGAAAGCAAGAAATCACGCCCAGAGGGGATGGCCATGCCGCAATCGGGATTTTGGGCACTCAGGCACATGTACCCAGCATGATTTTCAAGCTGCCAGGGCTGGGACTCAAACCATAGTCAGCCATGTGGAAGTTCAGTACCTTAACCATTATGCTACCTGCTGGCTCCTAAGTTGCAAATCTTGTAAGATCCCCTGATCTGGATTTATATTTTTAGTAGTATTGCAGATTCAACTAAAGAATTGTGTGACAACTTTGATTCCACTCTGTTATTGTCACTGTCTTCCTGTTTCTTTGACTCCAGTTCATCCTAGAAAGCCTTCCCCCAGGAAGTGGGTCAGCAACAGTGGTTTTAGGCACTTTCATGGAATGGGATCTCCTAGACAGACCACTTTCTGTCTTTAAGTCATAATACTGACTCTGTCAACTTGGCCCTGAGACACACAAGCTGAGTTCTCTGGCCTCCGCTTGTCACTGAACCAGTAGTCTAACAAACTCACTGCTTATTCCCTCTCACTGTTTTGCTTTTTTTTCTTTTTTTCCTTTTTTTAAATTTATTTTTTATTTTTTTAGAAAGAGACAGAGAGGGAGAAGGAAAATGAGAAAGCAAGCTGCCAGGTCTGGGTCTCAGACTACCATCAGCCATGTTGGAGTCCAGCTGCCTTAACCATCACACCACCTGCCAAGACACCCCCCCTCCACACACACACACATTTCTTTTTTTAAGAGAGATCTTTGCCATAGGGCGTATGCATTTACTGGAGAGGCAGAGAGACAGAAAGTGAGAAATCACTCCCCAGGGTGGATAGCCACGCTGCAATCCCTTCTTCTCCAGTCTGCTGTTGGGATTTTGGGCATACAGGCCCAGTATGTTTTAAGCTGCGGAGACTGGGACTCAAACCGTGGTTGACCAAATGGGACTCCAGCTATGTAAGCATTATGCCGTCTGCTGGTCCTACATTTCTATTCCATTTATAGCTGCCCAGGAGTGTGCTTTTGGTTTATTCTTTTCCCATTTTATTAGTTGTTGCTTATGTGTTTGAAGTAGAAGAGGTGCAGTAAACTGTGCACTCATTGTCCCACATTGCCCACAAGTCTCTTTTTCAGTCACTTTTTACGTTACATTATGCCTCTGTCCCTTAATTCAGCCAGCATTTACTGAGTGTCTATTATTTGCACCATATACTAGGCATCGCGGTGGTATATAAAGGTGATTTTGATAGGGATCCTGATCCGGAGAGGGATCCGTTTCAGTAAGAGATTTGGACTTTCTGTTTTCATTGTTCTGAGTTTTAGTTTTAAAATCTATGAAATGTGTATAGTAACATTTGCTTTAATCCCATTAGATTATGTAGGGCACTTAAAACAACAGATTATCTACATATGAATGGTGATAATAGTAATGATGAAAATCATGATGATGAAAATAATGATTGATACATGGACGAGTAATCCACAGAACATTT
>NW_006160154.1:5727622-5729784 GCF_000334495.1 Tupaia belangeri chinensis | reverse complement strand
ATGCGCCTGGCGTGAGTTTTAAGCTGCCATGTCTGGGACTCAATTATGGTTGACTAAGTGGGAGTCCAGTGATGTAACCACTATGCCATCTGCTGGTCCCCATTTTATTCCTTTTAATCAGCAAAAATCACATGTATTTTTGGTATAAAGATGTTTTGAAATATGTGTACTTTGTGGAATGGTTAAAGATGCTAATTAACTTATGCATTCAAAGTGAGGTCTTACCTTATGATATGTTTGGTCCTTGGTAGCAAATGAGGCACATTTTAGACTTTTTTTTCACCACGTGGAAGGAATTTGAATAAACTTCTAAGTTTATTCTTCCAAGTTGAGCTGGAAGGATGGAGATATTTCCGAGCACAATAAAAGCCCATCTGTGAGTGTGCCAGGGAGGGAAGCCAGGTAGCCAGCCCTGCCTTGGGAGCATAGCGCAGAGAGGGGAAGTCCTGGGCCCTCAACTGTCAGAACTCTCAGAGGCATGCTGAGAAGATTTTCTGTCATTGCAGGTGAAGAGCAGGGGTCACCAGCTGGGAGTAGGGCTGTTTGTGCTGAGCAGCAACATTCAGGATAATACTGAGCCCCAAACCATCAGTTTTCCAGTGAGAAGTGGTCTCCTCTCATAAGACAGGTGAGTACCTTTATTTCAGTTTGCTGCCCCTTTCAGCAAACAGCTGCCCTCCAACAGTTACAATCACTGCCCTTGGGTACATTCTCAGACTCTCAGATTCTCAGACATCTCTGGCTCACTCAGCCAGCCTGTAACTCCTCTTTCATCAGGTTCCTCCCTTGAAATCCTGTGAGATAGGAGCTGAGGATCAAATCAGTGTTTTGTATTCTAAATGGCCAGAGAAATAATTAATAGAGATGATCAATTCATTTGTAAGTTACCTATTGCTTAAAAAAGATTCTAGTAGTTTGGATTGTAACTGTTTGGTGGGTACCAATATAATCTATGTGATGTGTGTGTGTGTGTAAAATTCAATGAACACATTTTCTGCTTGTTTTGGGGGGACAAGAACTGCAGTTGGCCATGTAGGATTCGGCTTCTCTTAACTACTAGTCTATTTGGCTGACCTGGTTAAGTTTCTTTCTAACCATTATTTATTTATTTATTTATTTATTTATTTATTTATTTTTTATTTTATTTATTTTTTTTTTTTGGAGAGGTTTTTGCTATAGGGCGCATATGCTCGCCAGACAGACAGAGAGAGACATAGAGACAGAAAGCGAGAAATCACTCCCCCAGGGGGGATGGCCACGCTGTAATCCCTTCTCCTCCAGGGCATGCATGCATATGCTCCTGGCGTGAGTTTAAGCCGCTGGGTGCAAGACTTGAACCGCGGTCGACTACATGGTAGTCTAGTGACATAGCCATTATGCTAACTGCTGGTCCCTCTAAGCATTATTTTTTAAATGAGATTGTTTACTTAATATCCTTTTCAAATTATTCATTGTTAGTGTACATAAACCCAACTGATTTTTGTATGTTGATTCTTTTATCCTGCAACTTTGCTGAATTGATTAGTTCTTTGGGGGGAGGAAATGCCATTTTTGGTTGAATCCTTAGGGGTTTTACATGTAAGTTTATGTCATCTGGAAACAGGAATAATGGTCTGTCGGAAAAGTCCTGATGCATTTTTGCATAGGAAAACAGAAAAATACATTGAGAGAGAGAGAGAGAGGTCTTTTTGGCAGGGTCCTGGCCTTGTGATCCTCGGCCCCAGCCTCCCATTTAGCCAGGACTATAGGTGCATTTACCTGTACTCAGCCTGTTCAGTTTGGTCTGGAATCTGAACCCTGGATTCCCATATGGCCCCAGCCTTGCACAGTGATGCTTTACTACTTGTGGCACCATTAACTGGGTCCAAAAGTATTTTTATTTCTTCCTTTCCAATTTGGATACCTTTTATTTCATCCCCTTGACTAATTGTTGTGGCTAGAACTTCCAGGACTATGCCGAATAGAAATAGTAAAAATAGTCTTGTCTTGATGCTGAGGGTGGGAGAAAGCCCCCTGCAATCGGGGCATGGTTATGCTGCAATCCCTTCTCTTCCATTTCTCCATCCTGTCAGACTTTTGGCACACAGGCACATGTGCCTGGTATGTTTATAAAGCTGCTGGGTCTAGAATCTGAACCATGGTTGGCCATGGGGTATCTGGCT
>NW_006160154.1:5718453-5727552 GCF_000334495.1 Tupaia belangeri chinensis | reverse complement strand
TGAATATAATGTCCACTGTGTGTGTTTTAAAAATTTAGTTATTTCTTCTGAGAGAGATAGAGAGAGAGAGAGAGAGAGAGAGAGAAGGAATCCTTAACAGAATCTTGAAGCAGTAATCCACTCCCAGGCTCCAGCCATCCCTGGACATGAGCACATGCCTGGCATAATCAAGTAGGTCTCTGGATCGAACTGGGAGTCTTCTATGGATTTTTAATCTCAGGCTTTTATTATGTTAATTACATTTCCTTTATTTCTAATTTATTGAGTGTTTTTATCATGTAAAGACATTGAATTTTGTGAATTGTTTTTTCTGCACCAACTGAGATGATTATGTGATTTTTTTCCCCTTTTGTTCTATTAGTATGGTCTATCATACCAATTGGTTTTCATATATTGAAAAATGCTTGTCTTCCAGGAATAACTCCCACTTGATCGTGAAATATAATTCTTTGAATATGTTGCTGAATTAGTTTGCTAGTATTTTGTTATGGAGTTCCATAGTCTGGCTTGCTTTATTCAGCATTAAATTCTTTTTTTTTTTTTTTTTTTTGGGGGTTTTTTTTTTTTTTTTTTTTTTTTTTTTCCATAGGGCACGGCCGCTTCAAAGCGAGAAATCCCCCCTCCTCAGGGGAGATGGCCATGCTGCAATCCCTTCTCCTCCTTCTCCTCTATGGGATCTTGGGTATGCACATACATGTACCCAGTGTGAGTTTAAGCCACTGTGGCGGAAGCCATACAGTCAGCACAGGCAGAACATGGGGAGCTGCCTCTCATGTCTAAGCAAGGCTGGGCTGAGAAGAATTGTAAGCAAGGCCAACAGTTACGAACTCCAGTTTCTACTGTGTTGCTCTACTGGTCTGTGCTCAATTTCTCTGCCATGAGCTTTACTGATGGTACCCCATAAGGGCAAAATAACACCCCCAGCCTTACTGTAACTGTTACAATAATCCTTAAGGAATGTGGATCCCTAAGGCAGTGGCTAATGGAATTACTCCCATGAAACTCACCCCACCCGCCTGGAAAATGTCAATAAAGAATGCTGCATTCACTTCTCCTACTGTGGATTACATAGATAGCATTAGAAAAGTTTGGGTTAATGGAAAGCTACTAAATTGGTGAAAGGACCTAAGTATCTGGGAGGGGCTCAAGGACTCATCAGGGAGTTACTGTTACCCCAAACAAAGACTATGGGTCTCCTTTGATCTCAGGACAAGGGAAGATTGCTGCTCCCAGAGCCACAGCCATTGTATAGAACAGCACATAGAGGGTCACAAGTACACAATAACCTCTAGGTCATTTGTTAAACTGCTTACCCCAGAGATAATATAGGTATTCCACTTCAGTATATATTAACCTTGTCTTTACTTAATCATACATGATTTCTATCTAGGCCTTTGTAACCAGCAATCTGCTGCCACCCTAGCCTGAGGCTGAAGTTCTCAAGCTCGCCTGGGGCTGAAGTCATCAATCTGGCCTTGGACTGAGGTTATCAAGATTCATGAGAGCCCCCTCACCAAAAGTCCTTTCCTGGTAATCAAGATCTAAGAAGAGAATGCAACAGACAAATGGACTTCCTTGTCCTGAGGATTATGACTGTTTATACCTAAACAAAACAGACATCATGTTTTATGATTATTGTTCCTATGCTTTGAATACTTTACTTTTTAGAGTAAAATCTTTTACTTCCCTGTCCTACTCCTGTAAAACTCCCTCAATAATAAATATGTATGTCTCCTAGCCGTAGAGGCTGCAGTCTTGAGCTTGCTCTGGCTGTAGTCGGCTGAGAACATGCTGAAGGGCATCGAGGTCTCTGCCTGAATTCCTTCCCGCCTGCGTCGCCTTCCTGTGTATGAGCCTCAACCCACCCCAGCTGGAGCAAGTCTCCGGCACCACTGGGTCTGGGACTCAAACTGTGGTTGACTACATGGGAGTCCAGTGATGTAGCCATTACACTATCTGCTGGTCCTGCGTGGACAATTCTTAAAACATGAATGGGGATGGGAGAAGAGTTGTAGGCCACCCATGTTTGCTAATTGACTTTACCTAAAGAAATAGTGAACTTTCTCTTTATGACAGAAGATGGTTTTACAATTTGGAGCCACTGAAGTTAGACTCCTACCTCTCAGAGGTAGGAGAGATAAAGACACATTTTCCTTTCTGGCAGCATTTCAAAGCAATGCCCTATAGGTCCTTGAGAAAGACATTCCTTGGTCTCAAGACTGCCAAGGCTTTTAAGGACATTTATACATATTTGAAAGGAGTCAGTGAATTTATAATGTCACATTTTCTAAAGTAAATGTTTTACTTTAGGGAGAATAAAAAAGGAGGTCAGGGTATCTGAAGTCAGGGAGAAATATGTCCAAAATTTGTCAGACTGAGGGGAACATTAAGTTTTCACTGGTCAGGAGGCTCTTCTCTGGTCAGAGAGCAGCTGCTCTTGAGCAGCTCCTCCTCCACTTCCTTTTTTCCCCTTCTTCTTTTCCTTTTACTTTTCCTATATCCCCTCCCATTCTCTATCTGAGTCCAACCATTGAACCCTATCTCACCTTGTGGTCCTCAGTCCCTTCCCTGAGTTAAGCCTTGGAGCCACTGAGAGCCTGAGTAGGTCCTCCTCAGTAGCCATCCTCCTCTCCTGGCCAGGGTGACAGACCCCTGAGGCAGAAGAGGCTTTAAGGGCTGGGAGAGCAGTATGCACTAAGCCTCTATTATGGCCAAGGTACCCATGTCTTCCCTCCTTTATGTTTCTTTGTAATGTTCTTTTGCCATCTTGCTGCAGGTTCTACTCATTTCTCCTTGGGTGGTCAGAAGGTGGAGGAAAGAATCAGATAAAATCAGATAAAAAACAATCTCTGCAAGGATTAGACATGTCAAAAGTTCCCACCATTTACCCCAAGGACCCCGTTTTAATCCTTTGAATTTGTGAAAAACAAATACATCAATCCTTGAGGTCACGCTCTGGAATTCCTATTAGGGCTAGTATAGACTATGGACATTGACGGGCCCTACCGCATGTCAATTCAGATGAGGAAAATGATGCCCAGAAACCTGTAGAGTCTTGTTTTAGAGCACATGTTGATTTCTAGTTCCAGTTTTTGACTCCTACTGTACAGTGTGCTTTGTACTTCAGGGCACTGTGGTCTAAACTGGCTTCAGATTGGGTGGGCAGAACATTTCAGAGAGGAGTCCAGCATACTGATCCAGAGCATTTTGGAGACCAAGAGATCTGGGTTTGAATCCTGCTCTGGCTTTGAATCCTGACTTTGCCACTTGTTGGCACTGTAGCCCTGAGTAAGCTAACACCATCAACATACCATGACACTGCATAAATTTCCAGAATTTAGCCTAATCCCTGGGAAGGGAACAGAGGAAGGAAATGTGGGTTGTGCGTGGCTCAGAGATGTCAGAAATTAATCTGAGACCCAGAAAAATAAGAGCCACGATTTGTCTCACACGCCAAAACTTGAGCTGACATTCTTAACGGCCCCACTGGCCATGCCAAGAAGCGCATTTTGCAGTTCCTGTGATTTATCAGTCTTGCCTGACCACGAAAACAGTCCAAACCCTTTCCATGCCAGCTTAATTTTCTAGTCCCTTTTTCTTTCCGTCTGTCTGGCACCCGATTCTCCCTCTGAAGCTCGAGATGGCCCACGACGGCGGTACAAGCTGTTCTCTGGCCCGTGGCCCCACAGGTGGCTGAAAGGAGGGCGAGGACAGCTCTAGCTCCCTAACTAGTGTCGGTCGAGGGCCCAACGGTCAGTGGGTGAAAGGGCCCTGGGCCGGGAGGCACAGTCCCTGGCGCTTCCCCCAGCTCCTTGCAGCCTGCACTCTAGCGACCCCCGATCGCCAGCCGGGCTAACTACCCGCCCGAATCAGCAGGCGCCGCAGCTCCGGTGATAGCCAATCCGGCGACCGCAGCGGACGAGGCCCAATCCTGACGCTCGGCCGGGTCCAGACCCGTTCACACAGCGCGCCTGCGCGAGCCCGTGTGTGCGTGTGCGTGCGTGCGTGTGAGCGCGCGCCCTAAAGACAGGGATCAAACGCTTCTTAGGGGCGGTTGGTGGCCCTCCTGGGCGTGACCGCGAGCTCGCGGGGCGCGGCGTGAGGCGCTCAGTCCACCTGTCTGCAGAGCAGGTCAGCCCGCGCGCTCTCCAGCCCTCAGTCCACCTGAGGTCCCGCCAGCCGCGACCGCCCTGCGGAGAACCGGGCCACGCCCCCGCCTCGGCATCTGGGTTTTCTGGGATTCATGACGGTTCGGACACAGCCCTCTAATCTGTCAGATTTCCAGAAACGTTTACTTGTTTTTTATATTCGAAAAGTCCGTTTTTGAACTCTTCCTCTGCAGTGAGTATATTAGACCCGGCACGTTTTAGGCAACCTAGAGTAATGAAGAAGTGGGGACTTTGGTAAATGACTTGAATTCTATTTAAATCTCCTGGCTGACTTCCCCATTGCATTTTAGGAGGAGATCTGAAATTCTTATATGGTTTCCAGCTCTTGCAAGATCTCTCTTTGAAGAGTGGCTCTAACTGCACCCACCAGCCTCTGTCTCCTCAAGAGGCTCTAGTCACTTGGACCTCCTACAAGACTAGCTTTTGCGCTGTTTTTGGTGACTTAAAGATTCCTCCTCTCTGCCTGCCTCATTCTCCTGCTTCATATTTCAGTTTAAATGTCCAATGTCTTTCACTAATCTCCCAAAACTTTATTATCATTGGCATTTAATAGTATAGCACTACAAAAATATATCTTGTGTTTACTACACGGTAAATTTCACAAGAGCAGGGGGATTATGTCTATTTTGCATCTTATATTTTCAGAACCTAGTGGTAGCTGGAATTTAGTGGATATTCTTTAAATACATATTGCATGTCAGGAAGAAAGGAATTTTCTAGAGATGTAATTATGAACCTTTAATTTGAGAAAAGTGCAAGGTTTGTAGGTAGGTGTGGTGAAACCAGTTTTGAATCCTGGTATCTAGACTTTTTTGATGGTACATAACTTTCAGAAACAACTTTTTTTGGGGGGTATACACTCCATAAAAATATTTATTTACAAATTATAAACTTGTAATGTGTATTCATATATACTTATATATTATTATGAAGAACTCACCAAATAGAAACTTTATAAAGCTGAGGTAATGGTAGCACAGTGGTTAGGGCACTGGACTCCCACATGGCCAGCTGCGGTTTGAGTCCTGGAACTGGTGACTTGTTTTCTCCCTTCCCCTCTCTCTGTCTCTCTGGTGCACACATGTGTCCTATAGCAAATTAAAAATTAATAATAAAAAGAAATTAAATAATTCTTTAAAAAATAGGGTAAAAATAATAGCTGTGAATAAACGACCCGACATATTTTCCTATAGTGTACTTAGAGCCCACCAGCTCATTTGAAGGAAGAGAGCTGTAAGGACATTTGCTTTGGATTGCCTGTGGTCTGCATGATTCCACAGGTTTACCATTTTGTGGACTACTTGGGTTGTATACTCTTTACATTCACAGTCTACATTATTTTCATTCCTGGAAAATGTAAGGCAAAGCATTTTTTAAAGGTAGCATATCTTATATCTTTTTTTTTTTTGAGAGGTTTTTTGCTATAAGGCATGTATGTGTTATCGCCAGAAAGAAACAGAGAGACACAAAGCGAGAAATCACCCCCCAGGGGGGATGGCCACGTTGCAATCCCTTCTCCTCCATTCTCCTCTTGGGATCTTGGGCATGCACACACACGCTCCTGGCATGAGTTTAAGCCACCGGGTCCAGGACTCGAACTGCCGTCGACTACGTGGGAGTCCAGCAACATAGCCATTGTACTAACTGCTGGTCCCGAGGTAGCATATCTTTAAAAGGCAGAGAGATTCATGTTGTGCAGTCATACTGAATAAGGAAATGCTGAAACATAAACAAATATAAGTGACTCCAAACAGAGTGTCCATCTCTATAATGTCATGGTCAATGCTCAAGAAACAGAAATCAATGAGTTAATCTGTTTCCACAGGTCAAGTTTATAAATGTTTCTTCTTTGAGAACAGCTGAATTATTGTAGTTTTAATAGTGGGGTATCCCCTGTAACAGTTTTAAATACTATTTAAACATAACATACTTTCATAAAACAACCTGTCTCTTTGGCTTGAATTGTTTTGTGTTGGAATATACTATAAAGGGCTTTTATGCAAGAGTGTAAAGGGGGATATGGACAATAATACACTTCTAGGAATATATTATAGATCTATGCACAAATTTCCAACAAAGCCAGCAATGTCTTCTGAGAGAAATGTGAATGAAGAGTGTAGGAAAGAATATAGTGAAATATGAAGTTGTTTATTAAGCTGTCAGCTTGTAGATTAATAATTCAGTTGCTTTTGCTTATTAGTCCAAACTATTTTTTTTAATTGCATGACCAACATATTCAATTTACCTTCTCAGTTTTATTTCTACAGAAGCTATTGTGGTTCAGAATATTTCTAAGCTGCCCCTATCTTCAAATTCTGTCTTTAGGGGTATATGCAGGGTGACAAATGATCATAAGCAAATAAGAGTCCTAAGCACTTACCCTATCTCAGAGAGAACATACTCACCAGCAAATATAGACAGATTTCCCAAAGTGCCTAGGCAGGGTGGAGAAAGGGAGGAGGGACAACTATGTAGGATTGCTGCAGAAGTACCATTGATTTTGAGCAGTACATTTTCACATTTCCTTCACAGTTCATTGTATTTCTCTGTTCTGGCTCTATAATAAATGTCAGACAAGAAAATTATGCAGGCAGCACACAGTCCAACCACAGTATCCAAAGGATACAGGTTTCCCAGAATTCCTACCTTAAAACCCACATGTGAATTCAATGCTTTCAAATTTGAAGAACACTATTTTAATTAGATGATAAATTTATCATCACTAATAACATGACACATTGGCTTTTATTTTTTTGGAGAGGTTTTTGCTACAGGGCGCATGCGCTGGTCAGAAAGATAGAAACAGAGAGAAGGAGAGTGAGAAATCGTCCCCTGGGGGGATGGCCACGCCGCAATCCCTTCTACTCCATTCTCCTCTCGGGATCTTGGGCACTCATGTCCATGTGCCTGGCATTGAGTTTAAGCCACCTGGTCTGGGACTCAAACTGTGGTCAACTACATGGGAGTCCAGCAACATCGCCATTACACCAACTGCTGGCCCAGGTACCAAATATTTTTATTGACTGGTGATTATTTCAAATATTTTATAATTTGTCCTTTAATTTTTAAAGTTTACTTACCCACTTCTTCCATTAGGGAGCAAGAGAGACAGAGTATGTCTTTAACAGGGTCTTGATACAATCCACCTCTAATCTCAGCCAAACCTGGACCATGGGCACATGTGTGACTGACATGTCTCTGAATGTGAACGCAGAACCTTACCATGTGGGTCAGCCTCCCAGAGCATTGTGTTTTACCATTGCCCCACATCCTGGTCCCAACTTGCCTTTTAATTTTGTATTTAACTTATTTAGGAGTACATTTTCAGTTTCCAAATATTTGAATTTGTTTTAAGGTGCACATCATTTCTTTTTTTAGGCTTTTGTCATAGGATGAGTACACTCATCAGAGAGAGACACAGAGACAGTGAGAGGAAAGCAAGAAATCACGTCCAGAGAGAATGGCCATGCCGCAATCACTTTTCCTCTGTTCTCCTCTCGGGATTTTGGGCACTCAGGCACATGTACCCAGCATGATTTTCAAGCTGCCAGGGCTGGGACTCAAACCATAGTCAGCCATGTGGAAGTTCAGTACCTTAACCATTATGCTACCTGCTGGCTCCTAAGTTGCAAATCTTGTAAGATCCCCTGATCTGGATTTATATTTTTAGTAGTATTGCAGATTCAACTAAAGAATTGTGTGACAACTTTGATCCCACTCTGTTATTGTCACTGTCTTCCTGTTTCTTTGACTCCAGTTCATCCTAGAAAGCCTTCTCCCCAAGAAGTGGGTCAGCAACAGTGGTTTTAGGCACCTTCATGGAAGAGGATCCCTTAGACCCCTTTCTGTCTTTAAGTCGTAATTCTGGCTCTGTCAACTTGGCCCTGAGACTTTGGAACCCTTTTACCCACAGAAGCTGAGTTCTCTGGCCTCCCCTTGTCACTGAACCAGTAGTCTAACAAACTCACTGCTTATTCCCTCTCACTGTTTTGCATTTTTTTCTTTTCCTTTTCCTTTTTTTTTTGAAAGAGACAGTGTGGGAGAAGTAAAGTGAGAAAGCAAGCTGCCAGGTCTGGGTCTCAGACCACCATAAGCCATGTGGGAGTCCAGCTGCCTTAACCATCACACCACCTGCCAAGACCTTCCCCCAACCTCCCCCCCGACACACACACACACACATTTCTTTTTCTAAGAGAGATCTTTGCCATAGGGCATATGCATTTATTGGAGAGGCAGAGAGACAAAGTGAGAAATCACTCCCCAGGGTGGATAGCCACGCTGCAATCCCTTCTTCTCCAGTCTGCTGTTGGGATTTTGGGCATACAGGCCCAGTATGTTTTAAGCTGCGGAGACTGGGACTCAAACCGTGGTTGACCAAATGGGACTCCAGCTATGTAAGCATTATGCCGTCTGCTGGTCCTACATTTCTATTCCATTTATAGCTGCCCAGGAGTGTGCTTTTGGTTTATTCTTTTCCCATTTTATTAGTTGTTGCTTATGTGTTTGAAGTAGAAGAGGTGCAGTAAACTGTGCACTCATTGTCCCACATTGCCCACAAGTCTCTTTTTCAGTCACTTTTTACGTTACATTATGCCTCTGTCCCTTAATTCAGCCAGCATTTACTGAGTGTCTATTATTTGCACCATATACTAGGCATCGCGGTGGTATATAAAGGTGATTTTGATAGGGATCCTGATCCGGAGAGGGATCCGTTTCAGTAAGAGATTTGGACTTTCTGTTTTCATTGTTCTGAGTTTTAGTTTTAAAATCTATGAAATGTGTATAGTAACATTTGCTTTAATCCCATTAGATTATGTAGGGCACTTAAAACAACAGATTATCTACATATGAATGGTGATAATAGTAATGATGAAAATCATGATGATGAAAATAATGATTGATACATGGACGAGTAATCCACAGAACATTT
>NW_006160154.1:5715882-5718417 GCF_000334495.1 Tupaia belangeri chinensis | reverse complement strand
ACATTGACGAGTAATCCACAGAACATGTTTCCCTACAATAGTATCATCTCAATAATTTCATTAAGTAATTTAGTATGGTACATGTTTAGCACTAAAATTAGAAACTAAATCTGGGAACTGTTTGAGAAGCAATATTGCTTTGAAAACCCTTAGTCACAATAGGGCAAAGAGATTTCTGTTGCTCATAAGTATTGCCCCAGGATTTTCTCTTCCAAATGGCCATTTTATATTACTCTTGTCCAGCTTTAAGCTGTAACTTAAATATTGATGAATACAGTTGAAGAGCTCTCACCTGACAATATACAACAGCTGGTTATTGCAGGCATAAAAAATGAAAACGATATGGGAATGAAAAAGGCAAAAACAGCTCCATGGCCACTGAGTTTCAGCATGTTGAAGTGAATGTGTGTTTCTCCATGAGAAAATGATTAAATGAGTCTGTGCTCTGTCTTTAATTGCCAGAGGGTACATGTTTTCAGGAGTAAAGAGAGAGAGGGAGAGAAAGCACCCTCCACTGGGGCCTAGTCACACATTATAAAATCCTCTTTTTCATTTCTTCATCCAGTCAGGATTTGGGGTACCCATTCACACATACCTGACAAGCTCCCTGCCCTCCCGCCCCCCCACCCAGAGGTTTTTGCTATAGGGCATGTGTGCTCACCTGAAAGACAAGAGACAAAGCGAGAAATCACCCCCCAGGGCCGCAATCCCTTCTTCATTCTTTTCTCGGGATCTTGGGCACACATGAACACGCGCCTGGCATGAGTTTAAGCCACCAGGTTTGGGACCCAAACCACAGGTGACATAGCCATTATGCCAACTACTGGTCCCCTGACAAGCTTTTTCAAGCCACTGGGACCAGGATTTGAACCATGGTCTGTCGTATGGGATCCAGCTGTGTTAACCACTAGGCTATGAGGCTGGCCCCTCCATCTTTTCTTTTTCTTTCTTCGTGTATTTTTCCTTTTTTTTTTTCCAAGAAGTTTTTGCTATAGGGCGCGTGCGCTCGCCAGACAGAGAGAGACATAGACACAGCGAGAAATCACCCCCCAGGGGAGATGGTCACGCCACAATCCCTTCTCCTCCATTCTCCTCTCAGGATCTTGGGCACGCACGCACTAAGTGGGAGTCCAGTGATGTAACCACTATGCCATCTGCTGGTCCCCATTTTTTTCCTTTTAATCAGCAAAAATCACATGTATTTTTGGTATAAAGATGTTTTGAAATATGTGTACTTTGTGGAATGGTTAAAGATGCTAATTAACTTATGCATTCAAAGTGAGGTCTTACCTTATGATATGTTTGGTCCTTGGTAGCAAATGAGGCACATTTTAGACTTTTTTTTCACCACGTGGAAGGAATTTGAATAAACTTCTAAGTTTATTCTTCCAAGTTGAGCTGGAAGGATGGAGATACTTCCGAGCACAATAAAAGCCCATCTGTGAATGTGCCAGGGAGGGAAGCCAGGTAGCCCTGCCTTGGGAGCATAGCGCAGAGAGGGGAAGTCCTGGGCCCTCAACTGTCAGAACTCTCAGAGGCATGCTGAGAAGATTTTCTGTCATTGCAGGTGAAGAGCAGGGGTCACCAGCTGGGAGTAGGGCTGTTTGTGCTGAGCAGCAACATTCAGGATAATACTGAGCCCCAAACCATCAGTTTTCCAGTGAGAAGTGGTCTCCTCTCATAAGACAGGTGAGTACCTTTATTTCAGTTTGCTGCCCCTTTCAGCAAACAGCTGCCCTCCAACAGTTACAATCACTGCCCTTGGGTACATTCTCAGACTCTCAGATTCTCAGACATCTCTGGCTCACTCAGCCAGCCTGTAACTCCTCTTTCATCAGGTTCCTCCCTTGAAATCCTGTGAGATAGGAGCTGAGGATCAAATCAGTGTTTTGTATTCTAAATGGCCAGAGAAATAATTAATAGAGATGATCAATTCATTTGTAAGTTACCTATTGCTTAAAAAAGATTCTAGTAGTTTGGATTGTAACTGTTTGGTGGGTACCAATATAGTCTATGTGATGTGTGTGTGTATGTGTGTGTAAAATTCAATGAACACATTTTCTGCTTGTTCGGGGGGGAGGAGCAAGAACTGCAGTTGGCCATGTGAGATTCGGCTTCTCTTAACTACTAGTCTATTCGGCTCACCCTGTTAAGTTTCTTTCTAAGCATTATTTTTTAAATGAGATTGTTCACTTAATATTCTTTTCATATTGTTCATTGTTATTGTACAGAAACCCAACTGATTTTTGTATGTTGATTTTTTCATCCTGCAACTTTGCTGAATTGATTAGTTATTTGGGGGGGAGGAAATACCAGTTTTCGTTGAATCCTTAGGGGTTTTAAAGGTAAGTTCATTTCGTCTGGAAACAGGAATATTGGTCTGTCGGAAAAGTCCTGATGCATTTTTGCATAGAAAAACAGAAAAATACATCATGGCTTTTCCAGTAAACTAATACTTTAATGAGAGAGAGAAAGAGTAAGAGAGAGAGAGATGCAAGGAATGAGAAAGAGGATATACATACATACACACATATA
>NW_006160154.1:5714771-5715321 GCF_000334495.1 Tupaia belangeri chinensis | reverse complement strand
TGAATATAATGTCCACTGTGTGTGTTTTAAAAATTTAGTTATTTCTTCTGAGAGAGATAGAGAGAGAGAGAGAGAGAGAGAGAGAAGGAATCCTTAACAGAATCTTGAAGCAGTAATCCTCTCCCAGGCTCCAGCCATCCCTGGACATGAGCACATGCCTGGTATAATCAAGTAGGTCTCTGGATTGAACTGCAAGTCTTCTGCTATGGATTTTTAATCTCAGGCTTTTATTATATTAATTACGTTTCCTTTATTTCTAATTTATTGAGTGTTTTTATCATGTAAAGATATTGAATTTTGTGAATTGTTTTTTCTGCACCAACTGAGATGATTATGTGATTTTTCCCCTTTTGTTCTATTAGTATGGTCTATCATACCAATTGGTTTTCATATATTGAAAAATGCTTGTCTTCCAGGAATAACTCCCACTTGATCGTGAAATATAATTCTTTGAATATGTTGCTGAATTAGTTTGCTAGTATTTTGTTATGGAGTTCCATAGTCTGGCTTGCTTTATTCAGCATTAAATTCTTTTTTTTTTTTTTTTTTT
>NW_006160154.1:5682278-5714720 GCF_000334495.1 Tupaia belangeri chinensis | reverse complement strand
CAAAACAAGAAATACCCCCCCCCCCGGGGAGGGGGGATGGACATGCTGCAATCCCTTCTCCTCCTTTCTCCTCTACGGGATCTTGGGCACACACGCACATGTAACCAGTGTGAGTTTAAGCCACTGGGTCTGGGACTCAAACTGTGGTTGACTACATTGGAGTCCAGTGATGTAACCATTACACTATCTCCTGGCCCTGCATGGACAATCCTTAAAACATGAATGGGGATGGGAGAAGAGTTGTAGGCCAACCATGTTTGCTAATTGGTTTTACCTAAAGAAAAAGTGAACTTTCTCTTTATGACAGAAGATGGTTTTACAAATCGGAGCCACTGAAGTTAGACTCTTACCTCTCCGAGACTGAGAGATAAAAACACATTTTCCTTTCTGGCAGCATTTCAAAGCAATGCCCTAGATCCTTGAGAAAGACATTTCCTTGATCTTAAGACTGCCAAGGCTTTTAGGGACATTTATACACATTTGATAGGGGTCAGAGAGAGAATTTATAATGTCACATTTTCTAAAGTAAATGTTTTACTTAGGGAGAATATAAAAGGAGGCCAGGGTATCTGAAGTCAGGGAGAAATATGTCCAAAATTTGTCAGACTGAGGAGAACATTAATGTTTCATTGGTCAGGAGGCTCTTCTCTGGTCAGAGAGCAGCTGCTCTTGAGCCAAGACACTCACAGGTGGAACCTCCCATCCACCTCCACTTCGTTTTTTCCCCTTCTTTTCCTTTTACCTTTCCTATGTCCCCTCCCATTGTCTGTCTGAGTCCAACTATTGAACCCTATCTCACCTTGTGGTCCTCAGTCCCTTCCCTGAGTTAAGCCTTGGGGCCACTGAGAGCCTGAGTCGGTCCTCCTAAGTAGCCAGCCTCCTCTTCTGGCCAGGGTGACAGACCCCTGAGGCAGAAGAGGCTTTAGGGGCTGAGAGCAGCCTGCACTAAGCCTCTAATAGGCCAAGGTACCTGTGTCTTCCCTCCTTTGCGTTTCTTTGTAATGTTCTTTTGCCTTCTTGCTGCAGGATCTACTCGTTTCTCCTTGGGTGGTCAGAAGGTGGAGGAAAGAATCAGATAAAAACAATCTCTGCAAGCTTTAGATATGTCAAAAGTTCGCACCATTTACCTCAATGACCCCCTTAAGAATTTTTTCTGCAAAAACTACATCAGGTGAGACAAAAAATGTATAGTAGTCACTTCTTAGCCATAGTTTTACTTTTGATACTTTCAGTTACCTGTGGTCAACTGTGGTTCAAAATATTAAGTGAAAAATTCCAGAAATAAATAAATTTACGTTTTAACTTACATGCCATTCTGAGTAGCGTGATGAAATCTTACACCGTGTTGTTCTGTCCTGCCCTGGATGTGTATCATCCACATCGTGTACACTACCCTCCTACTTGTAAGTTACTCTGTAGCAGTCTAAGTTATTAGATAGAAAAAACAAAATATGTATAGGGTTTACTACCATCTGTGCTTTGGGATCTACTTTGGATTTTGGAACCATGGATAAGGAGAGGTGTTACTTTATATATAGCCAAGAGAAGAGGAAGGGGGATCAGCAGGTGGCATAATAGTTACATCACTGGACTCCCACGTTCGAGTCCCAGACCCAGACAGCTTAAAACTCATGCCTGGTGCATGTGTGGGGGTGGCCATCCCATCGGGGGATGATTTCTCACTTTCTGTCTCTCTCTCTTTCTTTGTCTCTCTGGCGAGAGCACGCACCATATAGCAAAAATCTCTCTTAAATAAAAAAAAAAATTAAAAAGAAAAAATAGGAGAGGAAGAAAGATGTGGTCCTCACTCCCAAAACAACATGTTGATGGATAAATTCATGTAGCCTAAGCTCCAGGCTACAGTAATTTTCTCTGACCTTGTAGAACTTTTAATTCTCATCTTCACTGCTGAGGATAGGATTTGTTTTTTTATTTTTTAAATTTAAATTTATTTATTTACATTCATTCACTGTACATCATTACAGCATACAAAATGAGATTTTTCCATTTAGAGTACAACCTCCCCCCCGTCCCACACTGTCTCTGGTATCTATGCTTGCTTTCTATACTCCCCCCCCCACACATTTTATTTTATCACTAAAGATCTTAATTAACCTAAATATTTTCATAGCAAGCACAGCTGATATATACATTACCATGAACACAAGTCCAATTTTAGGCATAAGCCTCAGTGAGTAGAATGAACATCCTATAAAGTAGCACCTAGCTGGGGCTATATATCTTACTGCAGTCATCAAATAGGTATTTTTAATGCATTTTTTTAATTTTAAGAAAAAGTCTTAGTTTTTTTTTCTGAACCTTTTTTTTTTTTAACTTAATTTACATTCATTCCCTATATATTGTCACAGCATGCAAAATGTGATTTCCCATCCAGCATATACTACATAGCGGCTTAATCATACATGTTATTATCAAAAATTTTTTCTGAGCTTTTTTTTTTTTAACTTAATTTACATTCATTCCCTATATATCGTCACAGCATGCAAAATGTGATTTCCCATCCAGCATATACTACATAGCGGCTTAATCATACATGTTATTATCAAAAATTTTCCATTTCTAGTTTCTAGTATTTTTTTTTTACCCCTATTTCTGACTCTCTGTCCTTTCCCACTCTCTTCTCACACTATCTCTGGTGTCTACAGTTGTCTTCCATTTCTTCCCCCCCCCTACATAGTATTGATCACACAGTTTCTTAAATCTAACTACTTTCAATAGCAAGTTCACTTGGTAATTTCAAGAAAAACAGTTTTAACTTAAATAAAAGAAATGCTAAGGAACTTTGCTTAAAACTGAAAGCCAGGAAACAGATTAGGATTCTGTTCAAATGGTAGGTACATGAACCTATCCATATCTCAAGACATGACACAAATCCTTACCATTAGACAACAAAGTCTACAAGAAAATCAGCAATGTTTTAGTCAAAAGTCATAAAATTATACTTCACCAATTCAGTCTCATGTACTTTATCTTCTGTTGTCATTTGATTTTCCCAGTTAAAATCTGGGATATAATATTCAACTTCAGACTTGTCCCTATGATTAAGTTGACCATTTTCTTAGATTTTGAACCCTTATTTCTGTGTGTCTGTATTTAATTTTCCTGAGATAGCACTCCCTTGAGAATTTTTGGAGATCTGGTCTGGTGCTGGTAAATTCTTTCAGGTTTTGTTTATCTGAGAATGTTCTTGTCTTTTCTTCACACATGAAAGATAGTCTTGCCGGGTACAGTATTCTTGACTGAAATTGCTTTTCCCTTAACACTTTGAATATATTTTCCCATTCTTTCCTTGCTTGCATTGTTTCCGATGAGAGGTCTGCTGTTAGCCTGATGGGATATCCTTTGTAGGTAACTTGATGTTTTTCTCTTGTCAATATTAGTATCTTGTCTTTGTCTGTGTCTTTGGTCAATCTAGCTATAACATGTCTTGGAGAAGATCTTCTTGAGTTGATTCTATTTGGGGTCCTTTGTATTTCTTGGTACTGGATCTTTGAGTGCCTCTCTAGGTTTGGAAAGTTTTCTTGTAGGATTTCATGGAATAGATTATCAATGCCCTTGTGAGTCTCTTCACCTTCTGGAATGCCAATTATCCAAATGTTTGGACATTTGATGGTATCTAGTACTTCTTGTGTATTATTCTCATATTTGGGGCAATTTTCTCAGTCTTCGTGGTGGATTTTTCTAGACCAGCAATTTTCTCTTCTATGTCTGAGACTCTATTTTCTGTATGATCTAGTCTGCTTTTAATACTTTCAAGGGAGATTTTGACTTCCTATATTATAGTCTTCATCTCTAACAGTTCTGTTTGATTCTTTTTTAAAGTGTGCAATTCCTCTTTTAGATCTTATATGAATTTTCTCACCTCCTGGAACTCATCAACTTCTTTCTCCTTTCTCTTCAGCAGTTCATTGTCTCTTTTCTCTTCCATCTCTGTTAGCTTTGCCCTTATCAATGTTCTAAATTCTTTATCAGACATTCAGACATTTCCATGATTTCCATTGAACTGCTTGTGGATGAAGAGGAATTATTCTTTTTCCTTGGAGGAGAGGTATTTTCTTGCTTTCCCACATTTCTTGGGGTCCTGTGGTTCTTTCTTTCTTTCTTTCTTTCTTTTTTTTTTTTTTAGGTTTTTGCTATAGGGCGCGTGCGCTCACCAGACAGACAGACATAAAGTGAGAAATCACCCTCCAGGGGGGATGGTCACGCCACTATCCCTTCTCCTCCTGGGATCTTGGGCATGCACGCACACATGCCCGGCGTGAGTTTTAAGCCACCGGGTCCAGGACGCGAACCGCGGTCGACTATGTGGGAGTCCAGCGACATAGCCATTACTCTAACTGCTGGTTCCCTCTTCCTAATTCTTGAAGTTCAATCTGAACGTTCAGGAGCAAGCAGAAAGAGGTGATCTGGAATCTCTCTGTTGTTCTGTTGTGATCGCAGGTGCAGCAGATTCAGTAGATATTGAAGAATATGTTAACCCTAATAGTATTTGGATGTTTAGCTACAGTGCTCTTAGATCCATCACACTAGCTTGTTTGTTGGGGCTGAATTATCAGTAGAAAATCTCCATTTCTCTTGTACCCTGAAATGGCTATTTCACAGGAGCCATGAGGGATCTTCTCCAAATGAATAATTCTTAAAAAGAAAAAAATAAGAAGCAGAAAAAAAGCACATAATTTGCCTTTGGCCTCCTGGCCATCAAATGACCCAAATAAAATTCAAGCTTCTTTTCTTTTCTTTCTTTTTTTTTTTTTTTTTTTTGAGGTTTTTTTCCTTTGGGGGTTTAGAGAGAGAGAGAGACAGAGACAGAGACAGTGGGAGGGAAAGTGATAAATCACTTTCCAGGGGAATATCCATACCCTAGTCCTTTCTCCTCCATTCTTCTCCCTGGATCTTGGGCCTGCAAGCATATGTGCATGGTGAGACTTGAACCACTGTCAACCATGTAGGAGTCCAGAGACGTAACCAGTAATGTAACTGCTACATCATCTACTGATCCCTCAAAATCAGTTTTCTTTCCACATGAGTACCTCCAGCCTTTCTGGTTACAGATATCCGTATATTTTTAAATATAACAATATTTTAAAAATATAATGAGATGAACTAGATATTGTGTAATGGTTATGTCACTGTAATCCCATGTAGTTGATTGAGGTTCGAGTCTCAGGCTTGGCAGCTTAAAACTCACGTCGAGTGCATGTATGTGCATGCCCAAAATCCCAAGGAGAGAATGGAGGAGAAGGGATTTCAATGTGACCATCCCCCCTGGGAGGTGATTCTCCCATTCTGTCTCTTCTGTCTTTCTGGCAAGCACATGCTCCCTATAGCAAAAATTTTTTCAAAAAATATATATAATCAGAGAAATTTAGATTCAGGAGGGCTCTTTGATTATTATATTATTATAGAGGAGAAAAAATGAAACAGAGGTGTTGAGAAGTGAAAAAATCCAACTGAGATTCCAGAGTTAGTGATGTGAATTAGGTCTCCGGATATTAGTTTTGTTCCCCTTCTTTTTGACATTTACTTAAGGAATTTACCAGTATTTTCTTTCATATATATGAAAAGCTAGTTACTAGGTAATCTATGTAATTTTCTTTGACATATTTATACATGAAATTATATGATGCATGGGATCTTTTTCACGATAATATGTGGTAAAGTAGAAGTGGTGGACATGGACAAGACAAAGTTGATCATTGTTGAATCAGGGGATAAGGATGGGGGTTTATTATTTAGTCTTTCCATCTTTATTTTTGAATTAACTGAACAATAAATACCTCTTTTGTTTAAATACGTGTGCCATGCGGGTGTTGAAATTATATGATGCATGGGATCTTTTTCACGATAATATGTGGTAAAGTAGAAGTGGTGGACATGGACAAGACAAAGTTGATCATTGTTGAATCAGGGGATAAGGATGGGGGTTTATTATTTAGTCTTTCCATCTTTATTTTTGAATTAACTGAACAATAAATACCTCTTTTGTTTAAATACGTGTGCCATGCGGGTGTTATAAATGTTGTAGTCAGGTGTGAAAAATGAACTGCCATGCTGTGTATGTGCATAGTGTTTTAGACAAGGTCTCACTGTATTGCAATCCTCCTGCCTTGGCTTCTAGCTTTTAGGGTGGGCCAGGAACCAAATGGAGGCCGCCCATCTGGCCTTAGCCTGCCAAGCAGGAATAAATTATTTGTGGTATCCCATTTTGGTGGCAACTACTCTATCTCTTTTCTTTTCCATACCCACAATATAAAGGACATTAACGACCCATCATATAGTGTGTTAAAAGAGGCAGGACAAGAGTATGTAATTTGCATTTGGCCATCTGGTCATTAAGTAGCAAGGCCAGAGTAAAACCCAAGCTTCTTTGGTCTCAAAATCCACTTTCTTTCTGCATTAGTACCCAGACTCTCTGGTCACAAGTAACAGATTCTTAAGCAGTATCCAGAGTGTGCTACTGCAGGTGGGACATTTTTGTTTTATTTGACTGTAGTTCTGCCCTGATACTTTGTTCTATGTTCTTGCATGAGGTGTCAGCTAGGAACATTCACAAAAGGAGGCACATAAAACAGAGTTTATTGGGACCAGCAGATAGCAAAATGGTTATATCGCTGGACTCCCATGTAGTCGACCACGGTTGGAATCTGGGATCCAGCGGCTTAAAACTCATGCCAGGTGCATGTGCATGCATGCTCAAGATCCAGAGAGGAGAAAAAAGGAGAAAGGATTGCGGTGTGGCCATCCCCTTAGGAAGTGTTTTCTCACCTTCTGTCTCTGTCTCTCTGGCGAGCACACACACCCTATAGCAAAAATCTCTCTCTGAAAAAATAAATTAGAAAAACCCCAAGAAAATAGAGTTTATTGTACTCACAGGTCTGAGAGAGAAGGTCAACACATTCTATGCAGGGTCACAGGGGATGTGCCACGTTTTGGTCAGGAGGCTGAACACAGGAGTAAGAGGAGAGCTTAGGCCACAGCCTTTGTTGGGGTTTCCATGAGCAAGGCAAAGCAGGGCACAGTGAAGAGTTTAAGATTGACTTATGTGCATAAGCAAGAAGCTGGTCATCTGTATGCCAAGGAATCAACCTTGTTGACACCCTGATCTTAGAATTCCAACCTCTACAATTTTTTTTTTTTTTGAAGAGATTTTCGCTATAGGGCGCGTGCGCTCGCCAGACAGACAGAGAGAGACATAGAGACAGAAAGCGAGAAATCACCCCCCAAAGGGGGATGGTCACGCCGCAATCCCTTCTCCTCCATTCTCCTCTCGGGCTCTTGGGCACGCACGCACACGCGCCCGGCGTGAGTTTTAAGCCACCGGGTCCAGGACGCGAACCGCGGTCGACTACGTGGGAGTCCAGCGACATAGCCATTACGCTAACTGGTTCCCAAATCTACACTTTTTGAAAAATAAATTTCTGTTGTTTAAGCCACCTAGTCTGTGGTATTTTGTTACAGTAGCTTTAACAAATAAATACACTATCCAATTGTCGCAATATAACTTACAGAATAAAATGAGGTCCTTACATAGCACCCTGTGTGAAAATAGGGTTCAGTTTGATTATGGACAAATGTTAAGACAAAAAAAAGATAAAAATGTTAGATGACAATAAAAACTTTTTATAATCCTGTAAAATTAAAATAATGCTATAATAAAAGTTAGAAGTAAAGCCAAAAGTAGCCAAACTAATTAAAAAAGTTTGGCATTACAGCATGAGCAGTCTCACAGGCAGCCAACCCTACACTGATCCTGTGTTTATTGGATTACACATTTCTTATGCTAAACAAATACTTATATTAATTGACTTATTTAATGTTATCACTTACTGTTTTGGGCACAGCTCAGTATATTTTGGGGAAAAAAGATTTATGTAATACTTTTTGCTAGAAGGAAAGTTTTTTCTAAGATTTGTTGCTTGGGAAAGCCCTCAACAATCTTTAATGTTCAATTAATAGAAAAGAATACGGTTGATACTTTAGATCATGAATTCATTTTGATAGAATTTTGTTTAAAGTTTTAGTCTCCATGAATCCAAAAATATAAAGAGTTGATTTCTTTAAATATTCTTAGAAAGTATGTTGAAATCTGGTTAGTAAAAACAATGTGTTTTAAGTACTTTCCTTTAATGTTTTTTCCTTCCACTTACTCTTTTTTTTTTTTTTTTTGGAGAGATTTTCACTGTAGGGCGTGTGCGCTCGCCAGACAGACAGAGAGAGACATAGAGACAGAAAGCGAGAAATCACCCCCCAGGGAGGATGGTCACGCTGCAATCCCTTCTCCTCCATTCTCCTCTCAGGATCTTGGGCACGCACGCACACGCGCCCGGCATGAGTTTTAAGCCACCGGGTCCGGGACACGAACCGCGGTCGACTACGTGGGAGTCCAGCGACATAGCCATTACGCTAACTGCTGGTTCCCCTTCCACTTACTCTTTAAATTCTTTATTATGTTTGGGTTTCCTCGATTTCATAAGTGTTGTTTTACATAAATTTGGTGGTTTTGGGATGGGAAGTTTGATATTTCTGCTTTTAATTCATTTTCATCAAATTTGAGGAACTCCCCCAGCAGGATATTTTTGAAAGGCTCTTGACCTAAATGAATTAATAACTAACAACTAAAAATAACTCAAAGTTTATTACAATTAGTACATTTTAATATGAATAATATTATGAATAGTGATATACCAAATAATTCTCTAAATCTGGAATTTATAAAATTATCTACAGTAATTTATATTTTTGTGATGTATTGCTATTTAAAATTTTGGTTCATTAAGCAAAATTCCTTAGTATTTCTTTGATGTAAGTTAAAACTGGTTTTCTGGGTTTTTTTTGGAGAGGTTTTCGCTATAGGGCGCATGCACTCGCCAGACAGACAGAGAGAGATATAGAGACAGAAAGCGAGAAATCATCCCCCAGGGGGGATGGTCACACCGCAATCCCTTCTCCTCCATTCTCCTCTCGGGATCTTGGGCACATACGCACACGCGCCCAGCGTGAGTTCCAAGCCACCGGGTCCGGGACGCGAACCACGGTCAACTACGTGGGAATCCAGCGACATAGCCATTACACTAACTGCTGGTTCCCAAAACTGGTTTTCTTAATAGTACCAAGTGAACTTACTATTGAAAGTAGTTAGATTATTTAAGAAATTGTGTGATCAATACAATGTGAGTGGGAAAAGAATGGAAGTCCATTGTAGACACCAGAGATAGTATGAGAAGAAGGTGGGAAAGGACAGAGGGTCAGAAATAGGGGTAAAAATAAATTCTAGAAACTAGAAATGGAAAACTTTTGATAATAATATGCATGATTAAGTCACTATGCAGTATATTCTGGATGGGAAATCACATTTTGTATGTGTGATGATGCTTAGGGAAGGAATGTAAATTGAGTTGCTATGAAAATATTTAGGTTAATTAAGATCTTTAGTGATACAATAAAATGTGGGGAAAAACAGTATAGGAAGCAAACATAGATACCAGGGACAGTGTGGGAAGAGAGTGGGAGATGGCAGAGGGTAAGAGATAGGGAATCAAGGATGGGGGAAAAAAGCAAAACATACAGGAAACAAGAAATGGAAAATTATTTGTTGATGATAACACGTATGTTGATGTGCTTGATTGAGCCAATATACAGTATACTCTGGATGGAAAATCTAATTTTGTATGCTGTAATGAAGTACAATGAGTGAATGTAAATAAATAAATTTAAATTAAAAAAAAATTGGTTCAAAGGCAGTATAATGTCCCTGAAGTTATCTAGCTAAAAACTCACAATGTTTCTATTAAATATCAAACTATTTTCTTATTTACATATTTGGAAATTCTCAGTTATTGCTTTTGTATATAAAATTAATAGCCTCCTCTATCATCATTAATTATCATAGCATGTTTATGCTTATGACTGATCCAATTTTAACATATAAGAAATACTTATATTTGAAAGTTAATATTAAATATTAACAATAAACTTAAATGACAAGCTTTGTTCATATTATTGGTTTTGTTATACAGGATTCCATGATCATAAATTATGCACACTAGAGATGCTCGAAAAAGAATCAAAACAGAAATTTAGTTATTGGAACTTTAGAACAATTAAAAAAAAGGAAACTTTGAAACAAGAAAAGAGAAGACACAAAAATAATGATTCTTTGAAAAAAATTTTTTTTTGGAGAGGTTTTTGCTACAGGATGTGTGCGCTAGCCAGAAAGACAGAGAGAGATAGACAGAAAGTGAGAATTTACCCCTGGGGGGGATAGCCATGCTATAATCCCTTCTCCTCTATTCTCCTCTCAGGATCTTGGGCATGCATGCACACGCACCTGGCATGAGTTTAAGCCACTGGGTCTGGGACTCGAACCACGGTCGACTACATGGGAGTCCAGCAACATAACCATTATGCCAACTATTAGTTCCCCGGTTGTTTGAAATTTTACCACACAGAAACATCAACTTTAAGTATTTGTTGAAAATTCAGTGTATGTATACACACACATATTCATGCACAGAAATATAGGTATAGAATTTCATATAATGGGATTCTACTTCAAATATTGTTTTAACTCCTACTTGTATGTCAGTAAACTTAAATCTACATAACTATTTTTGGTGACTACATAATAGCCCACTGAAGAATTATCTATTTTTTTATTTTAAGTTTTGCTATATAGCATATATGCTCATCAGAGAAAGACAGACAAAGAGAAGAGAGGGGAAGCGAAAAATCACCCCTTGGGAGGAATGGCTATGTCACACCCCTCGGGAGGAATGGCTATGTCACAATACCTTTTCCTCCATTTTTCTCTCAGGATATTGGGCATGCATGCACACATGCCTGGCATGTTTTGCAAGCTGCCATGTCTGGGACTCAAACCATGTAGTTGGTCATAGGAGAACCAGCCATCTTAACCCTATGCCACTCGCTGGCCTTTATTCTTAACCAGTTTTTTATTAGTAGACATTTATAAGTAACTCACCTTTCACAGATACCATAGTGCTGTAGTAAATAGATTTTTATATGTATATTAGTGTACCTTTATTTGTCTATTTTGTTATGGTGAATCACCAGAATTGTGAATGACTGAAATGATTCTGCTAGTGCAATTCACTTCTATTACTTTTCCCCAAACCCCAACATACAAATATACATACACATATGTGTGTGTAAAAAAGGAGAACTTTGAAACAACAAGAAAAGAGAAGACACAAAAATAATATGTGTAGGGGACCAGCAGTTAGCATAATGGCTATGTCGCTGGACTCCCATGTGTTTGCGTCCCGGACCCAGTGGCTTAAAACTCACGCCGGGCGCGTGTGCATGCGTGCCCAAGATCCCGAGAGGAGAATGGAGGAGAAGGGATTGCGGCGTGACCATCCCTCCTGGGGGGTGATTTCTCGCTTTCTGTCTCTAATGTCTCTCTCTGTCTGTCTGGCAAGCACACACGCCCTATAGCGAAAATCTCTCCAAAAAAAAAATATATATGTATGTATGTTGGGGTTGCCTTTCTATCTTTCTCTGTCTCTGTCTCTGTCTTTCTCTCCCATGGGAGAAATAAACTTTTTTTTAATATGAAAAGAAAAAGATCAGTGTTTTATAACTATGTGTTATTGATTTTTTTAAAAATTATTTAATTTTTTCATTATTATTGTTATTTTTAAAATTTACTACAGGGCACACACACTCACCAGAGAGAGACAGACACAGAGAGAAGGAAAGTCAGAAAGCAAGCCCACAGGTCTCAGACTCAAACTATGGTCCGCCATATGGGAGTCCAGTACCTCCATCACCATGCCACCTCTTCGGCCCATGTTTTATTTATTTATTTTATTTTTAATTTTTTTGGAGAGGTTTTTGCTATAGGGTGCGTACGCTCGCCAGCCAGCCAGAGAGAGACAGAGAGACTGAAAGCAAGATATCACCCCCCAGGGGCGATGGCCACGCCGCAATCCCCTCTACTCTGTTCTCCTCTCGGGATCTTGGGCACGCACGCATACGTGACCAGTGTGAGTTTCAAACCACTGGGTCCTGGACTTGAACCGCAGTCGACTACGTGGGAGTCCAGAGACAGAGCCATTACGCTAACTGCTGGTCCCAACCATGTTTTATTTTTTAATTCACCTTTTATTTATAACTAACTTTTTGTGTTTTCTATTAGTATTTTTAGAGTTCAGAAAGTCAACTGACAATGATATTTTTCTTTTCTCCTACAGCACAACTAAGTACAGCCTGTGGTCATTTCTCCCTCGCTACTTGTATCTGCAGTTTAGTAAAGCTGCTAATGCTTTCTTCCTGTTCATTACTATATTGCAGGTAATATTTTTGAGCATGTGATTAGAGTAAGATTCAAAAGTAGTTTAAAGAACACTTGTTAAAAAAACTCAGGTAGGGGCTGGCCCTGTAGCACTATGGTTGAGCAATGTGCAGAAGAAGCTGGATCTCACATGATTGACTGGGGTTTGAAGCCCAGCCCTGGAAGCAACTGGCCAGGCATATGAGCATGCTTCCAGCTATGGAGAACTGAAGGAAGAAGAACTGTGGTATGACCAGGCCCCACTGGGATGCTACTCTCTTTCTCTTTTACTGTCATGTGGGTGTACATGTACTCTCTCATGAATAAAGGAAAAATATGTTTTAAGTTTATTTATCTGAAAGAAGAGGTTGATGTAAAGAGCAAATTTAAGTATTGTAAGAATTTCCTTCTTGCAATATTTAAGTCAGTGAGACACTGAATCTCCATTAAGGGGCTGCAGAACAAGTAGATGTACAATGGGTGAACTGGCCCATAGGTCATCCAGATTGAGATCTTTAATGATAGAGCTGAGGGACTTTGCTCATTTTTGCCACCTCTGTAATAGGATAATATTACTATATTTTGAAAGGAATAATTTAAAGAAAACCCAAATAATACTTTATATTAGGATCTTTCAAAACAGTTAAATTCAAGATTTCCACAATCTGGTTTATTACTGTTTTTTCAATTTTTATTTCCAGCATGAAAATCCAAACTCAAGTAAATTTTCTCAGTGTTCCCCAATTTCTTATCATCTCCAGAGGTTGACGTATACTTGTGCCTAAACTGTTCAGTTTATTCATCTGGCTATGTCCTACCCATTCTTTTAAAAGCCCAGCTCAAAATTATCCATCTCCAAACTTCACCAAATGCCATAGTCTATTCTGGTTTCTCCTGTCTTCAAATGTCTATAACAAAAATCTGTTCTATCTATTTTAATTGGTTTTATTTCTCCTATCAAACTGTAAATTCCTTGAGAATAAAAACTGCTAAACTTTTGCATAAGAATTCAATAAATTTGTTAAATTGACTTCAAACAGAAGAATTGGATTCAGTAAATATTTATAGAGGCCACAGAACATATGTCAAAAATCCATGCACAGAAGTTCCAGGATTAATTATCAGACATGGTTCCTGCCCTTGGAGAGTTAATAT
The DNA here is from genome assembly GCF_000334495.1 of Tupaia belangeri chinensis. NCBI lineage: Eukaryota > Metazoa > Chordata > Mammalia > Scandentia > Tupaiidae > Tupaia > Tupaia belangeri. Next base: position 5,701,249 of record NW_006160154.1, on the reverse strand, counting down.
ACAAGTACTTTAAGACATGTTTATAAAGTGCTAGAGAGACACAACCTGCTGGAGGGTGAATGGTCCAGTAAGAACTATTGAAAAGAGGAGACATCAAGGAGGAGCTTAAGAAGAGTAAACCTACAGGCCAAGGAGAGAAGGTCTTTGGACACAGGGGACATATATGGAACTGGAGACATGCAATGGCTTTCTGGAGAATAAGGACCCAAAGGGACGGAGAGAAAGTTAGATTTTCATTGTGAATCCTTTTTTGTATTCTGAATTGTGAAATATGTAAATGTGTTAACTATTTAAAAATAAATGAAATACAGGGATCAGCAGTTGGCATAATGGCTATGTTGCTGGACTCCCATGTAGTCGACTGCGGTTCAAATCTTGGACCTGGTGGCTTAAACTCACGCTGGGTGTGTGTGCATGTATGCCCAAGATCCCAAGAGGAGAATGGAGGAGAAGGGATTGTGGCGTGGACATACCCCCTAGGGGGGGGTGATTTCTCACTTACTGTCTCTCTGTCTCTCTCTGTCTTTCTAGCAAGTGCACGCACCCTATAGCAAAAACAAAAAGTCTCCCAAAACAAACAGACACAAAAACAAAAACAAAAACAAAAAATAAATGAAATACAAATTTAAAGTCTAAATTTTCTCTAGTATGTGAAATGCTCTAGAAGCAGTAAAAATTCAGTTTGGGGAGCATAGAGTAGAAAAGACATGAAAGACTTTAGCTGAGGCTGGGTTATAAAGAAGTTGGTGGGTTATGCTTCTAAGCTTAGACTTCTTCCTAGAGATGGTGAGACGGCAGTGGCTGTCATGAGCTGTACAGTGAAGTGGACAGCTCTGGTGAGATTTAAATGAGGAACAGAAAGAGGGGTCTGGGGACAAAGAGGGTAGCTTGGAGATGCACTACAAAGAGGGAGAGACACAAGATATGTTTCAAAGGTGAGTCTATTGATAGCTTAAGCATTCTAAAATTTCCCCTTTTCTTCTATTACTCAGTCAACTTCCTTCCTGCCTTTCTCTCTTCCTTCCTTTCTTTTCTTCTTTCTTCTTTTCCCTCCCTTCCTCCTTCCTCCCTCCCTCCCTTCCTCCGTTCCTTCCTTTTCTTCTTTCTTTTTCTTTCTTCCTTTCCTTAATGAGAAAGGAGAGAGAGAGAGAGAGAGAGAGAGAGAGATTAGGAGTGGAAACAGACAGAGATATGTATTTTTTTTTTACAGAGTTTTGCTGTGGTTGTGATCCCCCTTCCCCGCAGCTTCCCAGTTAGTTAGTATTACAGAGGCACTACCACACTTAGTGTGTTCAGGTTGGCCCAGCTTTGGAAATACAAGATTAAGAACTTATCTACATCTTGAAAGGTAATGGGTCACATCTATGTAGGATCCATCAGAAAACCAACGCCTCAAATTTGGTTGCTTTATTTCTCATATTTTCAACAGTGGCAGGTAGCACTAGAGGACTCAATAATTCATTTGTACAAAGATTATTTTTCTGAGACCTTCCAAAATTTTTCTCCTTTGCCTCAAAAAGGAATAAGATTCAGTTAAGTAGCTGATGATCTAGATTTGACTTAAAAAGAAAAAAGATATTAGTGGGCCAACCGGTGGAGTGGAGGTTGCTGGATCCCATATGGCCGACTGCCTGCTTTGAGTTCTGGACATGGTGGTTTGAAAATCATGCTGTGCACATGTGCATGTGTGTGCAAAATCCCCAGAGGAGAAAGAAGGAGAGGGGATTGTGGCATGGCCATACCTCCTCGGGGAGGAGGTGCTTCCCCCTGACTCCCAGTAAGCATACATGCCCTACAGTAAAAAGTAAAAAAAAAAAAAAAAAAGTATTTTAAGTTAACATTTACATTGTGAACTATTCCTTTCAAAATACAATCAAAGTATCACATGAAGAAGATGTCATAAGAACTGGGGTGTTATTAAGCATCTGCACTGGCTTCTTTTCCATATTAAGTGTCACACTCAGGGATGGTTTTGATATGCTAAGAGTTTCCTTTCCCTTTTTATTTAATGTGTCTATTGTCTCTATGCCCTGGGCCAGGTCCTTAGTAGTGTGACTTGGAGTGTAAAAATATATATAGATATCAAAGATTTATCATACGACTAATAGCGTTAATTCTGATTGTCTTGCAGCAAATTCCAGATGTGTAAGTATTTTAAGTTAACATTTACATTGTGAACTATTCCTTTCAAAATACAATCAAAGTATCACATGAAGAAGATGTCATAAGAACTGGGGTGTTATTAAGCATCTGCACTGGCTTCTTTTCCATATTAAGTGTCACACTCAGGGATGGTTTTGATATGCTAAGAGTTTCCTTTCCCTTTTTATTTAATGTGTCTATTGTCTCTATGCCCTGGGCCAGGTCCTTAGTAGTGTGACTTGGAGTGTAAAAATATATATAGATATCAAAGATTTATCATACGACTAATAGCGTTAATTCTGATTGTCTTGCAGCAAATTCCAGATGTGTCTCCAACAGGAAAATACACAACTCTCTTGCCTTTGACGACTATTCTTATAATTTCAGGCATCAAAGAGATTATAGAAGATTATGTAAGTTTATTGTTACATAGTGAAATGCGCTCAAAACTACTGCCTTGAACATAAAGGTATTTATTGATCTTTTTTACAAGGCAGTTGGTTGGAATTGGTATAATTTTTTCAAGTATGTAGTTAATATGAAAAGAGAATTAAAGTTCTTAGGTTTCAAATTTTAAATTATACGGTCTTCGGATTATATATTTGGGAGACTAACAGGACTTAATAGCTGCAGTAAGAACTGATAGTATCTTCAGGAGATACAACCCAACCTTTGGTGAATATCTTAAATGGTCAAGAAGGCCATCCATACAAATTGTGTTGTCTTCATATCTTCTTTAGCCTTGTCACAAGAACAAAGAGATACTTAATATTGTTTTCTGCCTACTCTGACCCTACCAGCAACATCTATGTTCACTCTGGTAGACTCCTTCCCGTGCACTGACAATCCTAATGCCCATTTTTCAAAATTGCTTGCTATTGTTATTTATATGCTTCTGCCTGATTCCTGCCATCCTGTAAAGATATGGAATCAGTAAACTCTATTCAGTCATTGCCATTTTGGTTAGTTTATAATATGAAATAATTCTTCAGATTTAATCAGAAGCTTTAGGTGAAGTTAGGAAGAAATCCAAAACTTTAATTTTTTTTTTAGTTAAAAAATTTGCCATATAGCAAACCAGCAGTTAGCGTAATGGCTATGTCGCTGGACTCCCACGTAGTCGACCGCGGTTCGCGTCCCGGACCCGGTGGCTTAAAACTCACGCCGGGTGCGTGTGCGTGCATGCCCAAGATCCTGAGAGGAGAATGGAGGAGAAGGGATTGCGGTGTGACCATCTCCCCTGGGGGGTGATTTCTCGCTTTCTGTCTCTATGTCTCTCTCTGTCTGTCTGGCGAGCGCAGGCGCCCTATAGTGAAAATCTCTCCAAAAAAAAAAAAATTTGCCATATAGTACGTGGATAAAGATAGAGAGAGAAAGGAGAGTGAGAAAGCACCCCTCTCATGGGGAATGGCCACACTACAATCCTTTTTACATTTCTCCTACCTGATGTGTTTTTCAAGTTGCCAGGTCTAGGATTCTAACTGTGCAGTCAGCAGTGTGGGATCCAGCTGCCTTAAGCACCGTACCACCAGCTGGTCTCCAACTTTTAATTATGTGTTAACCAAATGTTGTCATTATAAGTAACATACGATATGCTAACATTTCAAATAGTACTGGATACACTGTATAATATATATTTATGTATGTGGATCTGTATTTATACTGATTTAAATTGAGGCACAAAACAGGTTAGTAACTGGCAAGGCAAGTAAGGGACACAGCTGGGATTTCAACCAAGACAAGCTCTTTCCAGAATCCACACACTTACCCACATTGCCATACTTACTCCCCTAGGTCACTTCTCAATTTAGAGTCATGTGAGGACAAGACTAAAGTCAGTTATACAGAGAAGACTTTATAATTAGGTTAGCTATTACCTCTATTCTTTCTTAAACCTACTGGGTCTGGTGTTAAGAATTATTATTCTGCATTTTTGATGTAATTAATGTTTCCCCCCAATAACAGAAACGGCATATGGCAGACAGATTAGTTAATACAAAGAAAACAATAGGTAAGTATGGCAGTTAATTTTATGTGTCCACTTGGCTGTGGTACATGATGTTCAGATAGTTGGTTAAACATTATTCTGGGTATTTCTGTAAAACTGTTTTTGGAAAAGATTTACATTAAATAAGTAGATTGAATAAAGATTACCCTCCATTATATGGGTGAGTTTATCCAGTCAACTGAACAAAGAAAGCTGACTATTATTTGAATAAGAGAGGTGGCTTTGAAACTAGGACATCAGCTTTTTCCTACTTTTGTACTAGAACTGAAACATTAGCTCTTCCTGTGTCTCAAGCCCATTGGCTTTTGGGTCGGAATAACAACATTGGCTTTTGTGGGTCTCTAGCTTGCTGACTCACCCTGCAGATCTAGGGACTTGCCAGCCTCTAATCATATGAGCCAATTCCTTATATGAAAACTCTATACACACACACACCCCCAAATACACACACACACACATATCTACATATATAAAGATATATAAATACACACATATATCTATATATATAAAGATACATAAATACACACATTTATATCTCTCTATATAAAGATATATAAATATGTTAAGATATATGACTATATATAGTACCAAGAGTGGTTCTAGAGGAATGGACTTTTGAAGATGAGTTTTCTGAATTGGTTTTTGGGTTTCTGGAATTGACTCTGTAGACTGATTAGATTTGAAGACGTTAATGACTCTATTTCCAGTATTAAAGAGACCACTCATAGAAGATGACTTCTCAAAGGGCCTGAGTTTTATCTTTCCTACCAGTTTGGTGGATCTTGGATCTGGATGTGAAGTCTGAGCAGAAACTCTGGTTGTCTTAGCCCCTGAAAGGGATTGCTCACAGCTCAAATGCCCCTACTCCTAATTTTGTTATGTGCTTTGTAATTAATTATAAACGTATGCTGGTGAAACGTCCCTAATCCAACAATCTAAAATCCAAATGCTCCAAGACCCAAAACATCAGAAACTACAAAAGTGGAAAATTCTGGGGCCAACAGGTGGCATGGTGGTTAAGGCTCTGGACTACCACATGGCCATCCATGGTTTGAGTGCCTGACCCAGCAGCTTGAGAATCACACTGGATGTGTGTGCATGTGTCAGAAATCCTGAAGGAAAAATGCGGGAGAAGGGATTGTGGTATGGCCACCCCACCATGGAGTGATTTCTCACTTTCCCTTTGTCTGTCTCTCTCTGTCTCTTTTCAGGGAGTGCATGTGCCCTGTGGCAAAAATCTTTTAAAAATGTGGGAACCAGCAGTTAGTGTAATGGCTATGTCGCTGGACTCCCATGTAGTCGACCGCGGTTCGAGTCCCATACCCGGTGGCTTAAAACTCTCGCTGGGTGCGTGTGTGTGCCCAAGATCCCGAGAGGAGAATGGAGGAGAAAGGATTGCGGCATGACCATCCCCCCTGGGGGGGTAATTTCTCGCTTTCTGTCTCTGCCTCTCTCTGTCTGTCTGGCGAGTGCACGCGCCCTATAACGAAAAACCTCTCCAAAAAAAAAAAAAATCTTTTAAAAATGTGAAAATTTCACACTTGACCTCATGTGGTAGTTCACAGTCAAAACACTGCAGTACAAAAATATTGTATCAAATTACCTTCATTCTATATGTACAGGTGTATAAAAAACATACATGAAATTTCTGTTTAAACTTGGGTCCCGTCCCATCCTTACTGTATCTCATTATGTATGCACAACTATTCCAAAATCCAAAAAAAATCTGAAATGTAAAATGCTCTGGATTCAACCATGATATAAGGAATACTGAACCTCTATTGTGTCTTAGGCTATCAACTAGTTTTCTTTTTTGTTTTTAGAGAGAGACTTTTTTCTATAGAGTTCATGTGTGTTCCAGAGAAACAGAGAGACAGAGATATTGAAAGCAAGAAATCACCTCCCCCAGGGGTAATGTCCATGCTGCAATTTCTTCTCCTCCATTCTCCTCTTGAGAGTTATGCACGCTTGCACACGTTCCTGGCATGAATTTTCGTTCTTGTTTTTTTATTTTTTTTGAGAGGTTTTTGCTATAGGGCACGTGTGCTCGCCAGACAGACAGAGACAGAGAGACAGAGAGACAGAAAGCAAGAAATCACCCCCCCCAGGGGGATGGCCATGCTGCAATCCCTTCTCCTCCATTCTCCTCTCAGGATCTTGGGCATGCACGCACACGTGCCTGGCATGAGTTTTAAGCCACCGGATCCGGGACGCGAACCACGATCAACTACGTGGGAGTCCAGCGAGATAGCCATTACACTAACTGCTGGTCTCCTGGTGTGAATTTCAAGTTGCCGGGTCTGGAACTTGAAATGTGGTCGAATACATGAGACTAGAGATGTAACCATTACTCCCTCTGTTGGTCCCTCAATCAATATTTTAGCATGTAATAGCAAGCTATTTTTCTTTAGGACTGGAAGTGATTTAATTTGGTCTCTATTTCTCTTTATTTTGAAGAGATTATTTTGTTTGTTTGTTTTTTTTGTTTGTTTGTTTTTTGCTATAGTGCACATGTGCTCGCCAGAAAGAGAGAGAGAAATCACCCCCCAGGGGAAATGGCCACGCTGCAATCCCTTCTCCTCCATTCTTCTCTTGGGATCTTGGGCTTGCACGCACACGGGCCCAGCGTGAGTTTAAGCTACCGGGTCCGGGACTCAAACCAAGGTCAGCTACATGGGAGTTCAGCATCATAGCCATTATGCTAACTGCTGGTCCCTGTATTTCTCTATCTAGATTTTACTATATTATGTTACGTTGCTACAGTTTATTATATATACTGCTCCATTTTAGAATGTATATGAATTGAATTTACATAATCTTATAATGTATATACATGAAGATTAAATTAACATAGATAGCACTTTATAAAGAAATCCATTTAGTTTTTAGGAAAAAGTATTTTTTATTATTTAGGACCTTTCTTAATGTAATAATTACAGTTAATATATAGCTATTTCCTTTTCAGTGTTAAGACAAGATTCATGGCACACAACTATGTGGAAAGAGGTAAAAATGTATTTTATTTTATTTTTTTTGAGAGGTTTTTGCTATAGGGCGTGTGTGCTCGCCAGAGAGACAGAGAGACAGAAAGTGAGAAATCACCCCCCAGGGGGAATGGCCATGCCACAATCCCTTCTCCTCCCTTCTCCTCTCGGGATCTTAGGCACACACGCACATGTGCCCGGCGTGAGTTTAAGCTACCAGGTCCGGGACTTGAACCACAGTCGGCTACATGGGAGTTCAGCAACATAGCCATTATACTAACTGCTGGTCCCAAAATGTATTTTAACTTTTAACTTTGTAAGAAGCACCTACCTTGCATTTAAAATGACAAATTTTCAGGGCCAGTAGGTGGCATGGTGGTTAGGGTGCTAGACTCCCTTGTGGCCAACCGTGGTTCAAGCCCTGGACCTGGTGGCTGTTTTCTCTCTCTTTCACTTTCATTCTCACTCTCACTCTGTCCCTCTCTGGTCAAATTTAAATAAATAAATAAATAGTTAAATAAAATAATTATTAAAAAAAGTTATAGATTTTTATCTGTGAAACATGTCTTCAGGAACTGTAATATTATCCCCTTTTGTGGATGAGGAACTGGAGGATCAAAGAGCATAAGTATTCTGCTTACAGTCCCATAGCTAGTAAGTGGTGAAAATGAGATTTGAATTCATCTTGCTGGCTGGAAATCTACATACTTTCTAGTGTACTTTGGTGTCTTCTCTGTGTCACTGGATAGACTACTTAATGACAGTGCTTCATAAACTATTGCTCCGGGTATAAGTCAGCCTTTATGTGGTGAATATCTCAGAGAATGTTGTCATAAATATTTGCCTTTGAAATACATTTTTATCCATTTGGGCTGCTATAACAAATATCTTAGACTAGGTAATATAGACAACAGAAATTTGTTTATCCAGTTCTTTAGGCTGGGAAGCCTGAGATCAAGGTGCTGGCAGGGTCTGGTGACAGTCTGCTTCTCCACAGTCTGGATCTTGGTCATTTATAAGAACAGAGGTTTAAGACCAGCTCCTGGCATGTGGGTAAGGTAACGCTCCCACATGGCTGACCTTGTGGCTTGAGAAACATGTCGGCATACGGGCCTGAGTGCCCAAAATCCCAAAAGGGAGAAATGGAGAAGGAATAGTGGCGTGACCATTGACCATCCCCATGGGAGTGAGGGTGTGTACTTTCTCACTTTCCTTTTCTTTGTTTGACCCACCCTTTGGAGGAAGAAAGAACCTCACAAAACAAAGTACACAAGAAGAAAACATCCAGAGCTTATCATTTTTTGTGGATGTCTTTGCTGTGTTTGCATCTTTCTCTCTGTCTTATTTACAAATTAGAATCCATACATAACTTCAGCCATTAATATCATACATTCTGTGCTTATCGTAGGGCAGAAACTGCTAAGCTCTGGGAATTCATGTGGAAACAACATGGGCATTTTCTCTGCTCTTACAAAGCAGCGGAGGAAAACACTGTGAAGCAAACAATTACAGTGTGATAAGTGCATGAATAAACATCACGTTATTGCAAAAATAGCCCTACAAATAGATCTGTCTGGGATCTTTCCCCTTTTGTACCTCTTTTTAGAATGTTTGAAACATTTCAGGCTAGAGCAATATTTGTCAACTGTGGCAATATTTACATTCCGCACCAGATCATTCCTTGTAAGGGGCTGTCCTGTGATTTGTGAAATGCTGTTTTAGCAGCATCATTGGCCTCTACTCAGTGGAGAGCGATAGCCTCATCTCCCTCATCACCCACAGATGTGCCTCTAGGCATTACCAAATGTCCGCAGGTGCAACAGGAGGGAACAATTGCCCCTGGTTAAGAACAACCATACCACCTAGAGGAATGGATCCATCAGGGAACACAATTATTCTAATGTAGTTAAAATTTATTAGGATGGCTAAATGATTTTCACACTGTCCTTTCTCCCGAGAATATTTGACATATTTTTACTCTATTTGTGCTTCCAAAATTCATGCTTTCATCTTCTCCATTTTGCTTTAAAAGGTAACCGTGGGTGACATTGTGAAGGCTTTTAATGGAGAGTTACTACCTGCAGACATGGTCCTGATCTCTTCCAGGTTTGTTATCTTAGCATTTGAGGAACTTTTATTCTGAGTTGAAATTTTAAGAAAATTGGGACCAGATGACGTAACGGTTACATCGCTGGACTCCCACGCAGTCGATCACCTTTTGAGTCCCAGATCCAGTGGCTTCAACCTCATGGCAGGTGCTCGTACATGAGTGCCCAAGATCCCGGGAGAATGGAGGAGAAGGGATTGCAGCATGGCCAAACCCCCTGGGGGGTGATTTCTTGCTTTCTATCTTTCTGTCTTTCTCAGTCTCTCTGGCAAGCACATGTGCCCTATAGCCAAAATATATCTCTAAAATTTTTTTTAAAAAGAAAGAAATTTTAACAAAATCAAAGGCAAAAGCTGCTCCACCCTCTTCCCCCTTACTCTTTTCGCCTTATTGTAGATGAATGGCTATGAAGTTTTACTTTACAGAAGCAGCTGTAGATGATGTGTAAATAAATGGGTCTGGCTGTATTCAACACAACTTTATAAAAAGGAGTGAGCTAGATTTGTCTTGTAGGTCAGAGGTTTTTTTTTTTTAATTTTTATTAAAATTTTTTTTTAACCTCAGTTCTATTTCTTTATTATCTCTGCCTCAATATCTTTGGATATACTTTCTCCTATCTTAATTTTTAGATTACTTTCATCCATTCCATAATTTCTATAGACATTCACCTAAACATAAAAATGTACGCTTATTATCTCACTTTATGTCTTGGAAAATCTGAAGTGTTTCCATTCTGTGAGCATACTGACACACACTGAGGTTAAAGTGATTTACTCAGTATTTTCTTTTTTTTTAAGTTTATTTATTTATTTCTTCCATGAGAGAGGGAGACAGGATCCCTATTTCCACGCCCCTACTCCAAGTCTCAGCCAGCTGGGATCATGGATGTACACTCCTGGCATGCACAGAGAGACCTTGGGACACAACGTGGGGTTTTTCTCACATGGCCTCAGCATCATGGACATTGTGTTACTGTTATACTACCATAGCTGGCCTATTTGATATCTTTAAGTGGGCTTTTGTTAGGCCCAAATTTCAAAAGAAAGCCTCCATTCTTTTAATGGAATCGTACTGCTTTCTAGACTAGCTGTTTTGGAGGAGACTTATACAGAGATACCTATTAGTGGTATTTCCTTCTCATGAGGTCATATTTTGTCACTTTTACTTTTGTGTCTATGCTGGGCCCTCTGGGGAGCTCAGCAATCCATTTGCTGTGAGAAGCATATAGTAGTCTGGGGTATCGGTGAGTAAAAGTAACCACAGTCATGAACCCAGCTGCATTTGACATGTTTGCCAAGCTGCATCCCTAGATCAAGCCATGATCATCTCAAAGGAATTAAAAAATGTTTTCAGCCTGCTAGACATGCATTGCTTTGGAGAATGATGAACTTTCTTGGGAAAAGAGATTCTTTAATTCTGGAGCCATTCTCCAAGCTTCTGGAAAAGCTGTAATAGCTAAATAGATACACAAGCTCTTTTTTTTTGGAGAGATTTTTCACTATAGGGCGTGTGCACTCACCAGACAGACAGAGAGATAGAAAGCGAGAAATCACCCCCCAGGGGTGATGGTCATGCCTCAATCCCTTCTCCTCCATTCTCCTCCTGGTATCTTGGGCATGTACGCACATGCACCCAGCGTGAGTTTTAAGCCACCGGGTCCGGGACGCGAACCGTGGTCAACTACATAGGAGTCCAGCAACATAGCCATTACGCTAACTGCTGGTTCTCATACACAAGCTCTTATTGTTGCCAGTTATACTTGTTCTTTTGCCATGAACACATTAACACAATTAACAAAGGAACTTCAGTATAGATAACATTTATTTCCCTCTTGAACTTGGCTGGGAATATGAGGTTGATCCAGAAGGCTATGGATGTACTATAGGAGATTTTGTTTTTATGACATCTACATTATTTTAATTTTGGCTTTCTTTGCATTTTCCTTGCTCCCAGTAAAGTACTGCCTGCACGTGAACTAATCTTTGTTTTGGGGGAAGGGAGGAATAGCAGACTGGCAGACAAAAACTTTACTCTTGGACTTTTTTTTTCCTGACAGTTTTGTAGATTTTATTTTCCAAGTGGTTCTCTCAGTTCCCATTAAAACAATGTGCTAGTGCACACACAGAATCCCACATGCTAGTTGAGTTGGCATAAAAGTAAGAAAATCAGAAGGCCAACAGAAATCCTAGGAAGCCAGAAGATAATCCCATGCCAATAACAGCTTCTTCCCTGAGAGTTTCTGACAACTCTGAAGACCCTGAGTTTCCATTTCATTGAGCATAGGAAGTGCAAGGGACAAGGGGTACAGCCTAGGGGATTCTCCTGCAGGAGAACCTTGAGTGATCATTATGTAAAACAGAACTACATGCTCCTGTAAGGAAGAATGGAAAGTAAACCCTCAAGGAGATAACAGAGAAATGTCCTGTCTTACCCATGGCATAGTGCCATAGAAAACACAGTCTCTGTGAAAATTTGTTCAGGCTTCATATAGACTTGATCTCTGAACTCATTTAAAAAGTTTACATATTTGGATATTTTTTGTGGGGTACAGTGTGGTTTTCCTAGCATACATACAGTGCGTAATGATTGAATCACAGCTATAGATATATTCATCTTCTTCAACATTGAAAATTACATTACATTTGTATATTTGATAATAATTCTATTTTTAAAGTATATATTTAACAGATAATGACATTTTTTTACTTTGCTGTGGTACTCCATTCCACAAGCCATTTCATTTGTTTACATGCAGTCTTGCATTTGTGAATCACTCCTGAACCTCCTCCCAGTCCCATTGCAGCTTTTGGTATCTACCATTTCTCTCTCTACTTCTTTGCCATCTAGTCCTTTGGTTTCTACCACAGGGGGTGGATATTCAGTATGTGTTAAGCAAAGACATATGATATTTGTCTTTCATATCCTGGCTTGTACTCAGCATTGAATCTTCTAGGTTTCTCCACTTTGTGTCAAATGACTCAATATTGTTGATTTTTATGGGTGAGAAATATTCTATTGTATATACATGCCACATTTTGTTAATCTAGTTTCCAGATATTGAGCACTTAGGATTGATTCCATATCTTAGTTATTGTAAATAATGTTGCAACAAACTTGAATATGCAAATGTCTTTCCAACTGAGTGATTTCCTGTCCTTTGGGCAGAATTTCTATTAATTTAGGGCTTTGATTCCCTAACTATTGAGAAGAGATGGAAACAGAGAAGTCCTGTGTATAGTTGTTGTTTCAGGGCCTCTGCTTTTTCCACACGTATCCTAAAACATGTACCCTCATTCTAAAGGTCAAAGAGCTTCGGTCTTTAGGAATTACAATGGACCCATTTTAGAAAATAACAGAATTTTATATTCGACTTCATATATGACTGTTCTGAATGATATAACACGTATTTATCATAAACAACTTCTCTTTTTTGGAGTTAAAGAATACTCACAGGACTGTAAAAGTAGAGCCTCTTCTTCTGAGCCATTCTGCCACTGAATTTTAGGTTGGTAGAATCAGACTGTTAATATTTCCTGACAAAATAATTACAGTCTTTTCAGTTTTTGAAGAATGGCTACTGATGTAGGTCATATTTTTAAAAAAGAATTATTTTATTTAACTTTATTTATTTTTAATTTGACCAGAGAGAGATAGAGTGGGTGGGGAGGAGGGTAGTGAGAAAACAAGCCACCAAGTCCAGGACTTGAACCACAATCAGCCATGTGAGTCCAGACCCCTTAACCACCATGCCACCTGCCAGCTCCTGATATAAATCATATTTCATACTTAATCATTATTAGGAAAATAATTTGGTGGAGACATATTAACTCAATATTACTTGTTTTATTTTTCTTAGTGAACCTCAGTCGATGTGTTATGTTGCAACATCTAATCTGGATGGAGAGACAAATCTAAAGATACGGCAGGTAAAGATCTTTTTTCTTGGGAACCAGCAGTTAGCGTAATGGCTATGTTGCTGGATTCCCATGTAGTCGACCGCGGTTCGCGTCCTGGACCCGGTGGCTTAGAACTCACGCCGGGCGCGTGTGTGTGCGTGCCCAAGATCCCGGGAGGAGAATGTAGGAGAAGGGATTACAGCGTGACCATCCCCCCAGGGGGTGATTTCTCGCTTTCTGTCTTTATGTCTCTCTCTGTCTGTCTGGCGAGCACACGTGCCCTATAGCGAAAACCTCTCAAAACAAAACAAACCAAAAACAAAAACAAAAACAAAGAAGATCTTTTTTCTTATCCTACTTTTATGTCTGAGTTCACAATATCATGTTTTGTGGGATACCAGTTGCTTTTTCATAAAGAAAATTCTTTTACCACTACTAAGTGGATGTAAGTTATCCTCAATGGATATTTAAAGGGTAATTTATTTTATTCTAAGGGGACTAAGTAAATGTGTTACTATTATTAAAAAAAAGTATGTGCTTATAAAATCAGGTCATAAAGGACAACATACCTTTATGCTTATTATTTTGAAGCTATGTCTATTGTTACTTGGTGATACAACTGCTGATATGGCTAAATATCTCAAGATTGAAAGACAGGTATAAATAAGACTTAAGTGATCTTATTTACCACTGCTTTTTAAAGTCGCCATTTGGATTTCAGAGAAATTTGTGATTATGAATGCAAGGAGATGACTTTTCCAATTGGTTCTTTAGTTTACAATGACTCATTTCTTCTTTATTTGTTAGCTTAGTAAGGAAGCCCCTGATGTAAAATTTGATTATTCATGTTTGTTTGTGAATCTTTTTCTTAAACCTTCATTTAATTAAAAAATGGAAAAAAATAGAACTTGTTAAAATAGTATATCATCTTTGTAAAAATACTTTAAATAATAGAGAAATATATGTAGTCTATTTAACCCTCTCTGTCTTCCAAATTCCACCATTATCCCCAATGTTAATTATTGTAATAATCTGTTGATACCTGCCAGATTAAAAAAATGAGATTACAGAGTTTTGTTTCTGGGAAGATGAAGGAAATATACTCTTCTTTATTTTTTCTGCTAAGTACAACTAACAACTTGGGGTATTATATAACTAACAACTTGGGGTATTATATAAAAAAATATATAATATTCTGAAAGATTGGGAGTGTAAGGCAGAACTGGTGAGATAACATGCAGTGAGTTCTCTCCTTTTCTTTTGGCTGATATATCTTAGGCTTGAAAACAAAGAAGTCAGAAACCCATAATGGGTTGTAAATTTTACAATGGATGTAAATTTTAAAGTGCTCTAACAAAAGCCTACTTTCTCTAGCCAAAGGATCATGGGCAGACTAACAAGACAGAAACTTTTAGACAATACCCACTCTATGTCAGCCAAATACCATTGTGAAAATATGGCCCTACTGCCACTGGTACCAGCAAAAGTCTGGTAGGGAACCTAAATTTCCATACTGTAGTGAGGCACCCTTTCACCTTGAGGATTGTGTCAGAGCAGTTCGAGTAGGAAGCCAGGACTTTTATTCCTGCCAAGTGATAAGAAGTCCTTTCCTCTTTTCACAACATCAGTGGGGACCATATGAACACAGTAACAAGGCTCTCTGACTCCTTTCAGCTAGGGCGGTATCATCGATGAGCGAGAACGCATACTGTTGCCCAGCTGTAACAGGGATCCCTGCCTTGGCTGTCAACAGAGGCCAAGTGTGCAACTTGAATTTTATTTTTCATTTGCATTAATGAGGCAATGTACCCTTCCCTTGTTGGAGCAGTGTCAAAGGAATCTAAATAAGACAAAAGGTTTAAATAATATTCAGAATCTTACTACACAATACCTACTATGTTCAGGTTTTAATGAAAAAAAGTCATTCATTATACCAAAAACCAAGAAGATTTTCAACTGAATTTTAAAAAATGCACTGATGTCAACTCCAATACAGAGATATTAGAATTATCTAAAAGAGATTTTAAGGCATTCATTATACAAAACAAATGCTTCAATAAGCAATAACATGCTAGAAAAAGTTAAAATATAATAATACTTAGCTAAGAAACAGAAAGGCTCAGGAAAAAAAAAAAGATATAAGGAAGAGCCAAATGAAAATTTTAGAAATTAAATATTTAATGACTGAAATTTTCAAAAACATTTTAAAATTAATTAATTAATTAATTAATTATTATTTTAATTTGCCAGAGAGAGAGAGAGATAAGGAAAGTAAGAAAGCAAGCCTCCAGGTCTGGGACTTGAACTATGGTTGGCCACATGGGAGTCCAGTGCCTTAACCACCATACCACCTGCTGGCCCACTGGCTGAAATTTTTAAAACTCAAGGGATGTGCTTTATAGTAGAATGGAAGAGATAGAAGAATGAATCAATCAGTGAACTGAAAAATAAAGCAATAGAAATGACCTAATTTGAATAGCAGGGAGGAAATAGATGTAAAAAAAATGAACAGTACCTCAGGTATCTCTGGGAATATAACCAAATAACTTATGTCACAGAGTCCTGGAAGGAAAAATGAAAGATAATGAGGCAGAAAAATCTGACTGAAAACTTTCCAAATTGCCAAAATTCATAAGCTACAAATTCAACAAACTGAATGAACCAGAAGAGATAAAACCAAATAAATCCATGTAAAAACACTTCATAGTCAAATTTCTAAAAACCAAGAAAAAAAAATCTTGAAAGTGGTTAGAAAAAAAATGACACTTTCCCTATAAGGAAAAGACTATCTGAACAGTATCAGATTTGTTCGTTAAAAATCATGGAGGCCAGAAGAAAGTGACATGACATTTTCAATGCCGAATGAGAAAATCTGTCTGTCTGGAATTATATCCATAAAAAAATGTATTTCGAGAGCAAAGGAGAAAATTAAACATTCTTAAATGAAGGGAAATGAAGAAAATTGTAGATAAAAAACTTACCCTGAAAGAATAACTAAACAGAAAGGAAACAGTTTTAAAAAAGAACTTAAGAAAGGAAGATAGACTTAAAAAAACATTGTAAACAAAAATAAATCTAAATACGATAGAATTTCTTTCCTGTGAGTTTTCAAAGTTATGTTTGATGGTTGAAGGTAAAATTACGAAACTGTCTGAAAGTGGTTCTAAATATATATAGAGAAAATACTTAAGATATACATTATTCTTGGGAGAGTAAAAGGATATAAGAGGAAGCAAGTCTCATATACTTCATTCAAGTTTGTAAAATGACAAATAGACTGAGAAGTTATGTATAAGTAATGTAATACTGGATATGGCTGGAAGGTTGTGCTGCAGAGACCTGTGGTTTATCCCCTCCCCCATTCACCTTTGAACTCTCAGGTGCGTTACTCAGCACTTTGAGGAGCCCTTGTCCCCTCCTTGCTCCATTAGGACACCCATTCCAGCCATGACGTTATACTGAATGGGGAAAAGCTGAACGCTTTTCCAGTAAAAACTGGTACAAGACAAGGTTGCCCACTTTCTCCACTCTTTTTCAATATAGTACTAGAAGTCCCAGCCCATGCAATCAGAAAAGAGAATAATACAAAAGGCATTCACATAGGCAAAGAAGAGTTGAAGATATATGTATTTGCAGATGACATGCTGGTATACATGGAAGACCCAAAGGCATCCATGAAAAAACTTCTCGAAGTAATAAATGAATACAGTAAAGTGGCAATATACAAAATCAACATCCAAAACTCTATAGCATTTCTAGATATAAACAACAAGCTGACAGAGGTAGAACTGAAGAATGGAATCCCTTTTACTATAGCCACAAAATGTGTAAGATACCTAGGGATAAACCTAACCAAGGAAGTCAAAGACCTTTAAAAGGAAAACTATAAAAATCTTTAAAAAGATATTGAAAAAGACATAAAAAAGTGGAAGGACATTCCATGTTCCTATATTGGAAGAATTAATATAATAAAAATGGCAATTCTACCCAAATTATTCTACAAATTTAATGAAATTCCAATCAAGTTACCAGAGATATTCTCCATAGATTTAGAAAAGACAATCATCGAATTTGTCTGGAATCATAAAAGACCCCATATTGCCAAAACAGTCCTGTGCAAGAAGAGTGGAATGGATGGCATCTGACTCCCTGACCCCAAATTATATGACAAAGCTGTGATAATCAAAACAGCATGGTATTGGCACAAAAAAGACAGTGGACCAATGGGATAAAATAGAGATCACAGAAATAAGTCCCAAAACATACAGAAATTACTCCCAGAGGGATGACCATACCACAATCCCTCTCCTCCATTCTCCTCTCAGGATTTTGGGCATGCATGTACACACACCTGCCACTAGGTCTAGGACTTGAACTACAGTTGACCATGTGAGAGTCTAGCACCTTCACCACTACACCACCTACTGGTCCCTGGAAACATTTTTTGATTTTTATTACTCAAAGTGTGATCTATAGTTCAATATCACCAACTCAATATATAAATGTACCAAACACTATATGCTGTTTGGTTATGGTAAGTATATTTTCAAAAATATATTCATTTGAAGTGATACAAACTTCTCTACCTCCTTCATTTTTGTTAAAATTATTTGCAAAATTCTGGTAAAGTCTTTCAATAAAGCTTATGTTAAAATTTTATGTATATTACTTTACCACCTAAGTGCAATATAGTTTTAGGTACTAATTTTTATCATCATCTTTTATAACTTCTAGAGATAAGGAATTTGCTATAATCAATTACACTTATTTTCACTTTTCCCCCTTTGTTTTTATTTTATAGGCTTTACCAGAAACAGCTGAAATGCAAGCAGAAAGACAATTGTTAAATATGTCTGGAAAAATAGAATGTGAAGGACCCAATCGTCATTTTGATACCTTTACTGGAACTTTGTACCTAAGTGGTAAAAGGTATCATCTTTTTATTTTTTATTTTAAAATTTTTTTAAACTTTATTTATTTATTTTACAATTAAAGTATGAATTTATTTTGGTACAAAAACTTTTTGAAATTCATGTGTAGTTTTCCTATTTCACAGTATTTCCATGAGTTTTTTTCTGCAACATTTTTTAATTAATTAATTTACATTAATTCCCTAAGCATTATTACAGTATACAAAATGTTATTTCCCATCCAGAATATACTGCATAGTGACTTAATCATGCATGTTATAATTGATAATTTTGCATCTTAATTACATAAAGTTTTTACATTTTCTGAGCTGACTTTTACATTTTCTGAGCTGACTTTAGACAATAAGACATATTCAAATGTCTAGTAAAGATGCTTTTTATAAAATATTAAGAGTCTAAATCCTTGAAAATAAGATTTAATGCATTTACAGTTTTTTATAGTTTTGTCCCACAGGTATATCTCTAAAAATATACTAACATATTGTTTAAGGCCTTATATCTCTGTATATACACATCATCATTTGTTCATTCACTTATTCTTATAGGAAACCTGAGATTTCTGAATCAAAGACAAACTTTTTTTTTTTAATTTGCCAGAGGGTGTGTCTGTTCATCAGAATGAGAAAGAGAGAAAAAGAAAAGGAAAGTGAGAAAGCGCCCCCCACAGGAAGTGGTTATGCCTCTATTCCTCCTCCTCCATTTTGCCCTTCTTTGGGGATTTTGGGCAGGCGCACACACATGCCCGGCCTGTTTCTCACGCAGAGAGTTCAAGGCTCGCCACAGAAGGTCAGCTGTGTGGATACAGCTGTCTTCACTGCCAGACTTGAAATGACTCACAGAATGTCTTGTCGGGTGATACAATAAGAGCAAAATATACACAGGACATGTGGCGGTTCTAGGCAA
>NW_006160154.1:5673988-5680934 GCF_000334495.1 Tupaia belangeri chinensis | reverse complement strand
TTCTTTATCAGACATTTCCATGATTTCCATTGAACTGTGTGTGGATGAAGAAGAGTTATCCTTTTCCCTTGGAGGAGAGGTATTTTCCTACTTCCCCATATTTCTTGTGGTCCTGCAGTGATTTCTAGTCATCTGGTGGATGGTCGGTTTCTTCCTAAACTTGGAAGTTCAATCACAAGAATTTTGTATGCTGGAGGCCAAATTATCAGTGGGACCTCTTTATTTCTCCATTTCCCCCAAAATGGCTAGATCGCAGGAGCCATGGAGCTGTCTCTTGAAGAAGGCCTGTTCTCCATAATTTCTTATATAATCTAACAACTTTCAATCGCAAGTTCAGCTGGTAATTTCAAGAAAAGGAATTTTAACTTTAATAAATCGAAGAAATGCTAAGGAACTTTGCTTAAAACTTAAAGCCAGGAAACAGGTTAGATTCTGTTCAAATAGTAGGTACATGAACCTATTGACAGCTCAAGACCAGACAAAATCCTTAAAACCGAAAAACAAGCCTAGAAGAAAATCAGCGATGTTTTAGTCAAAAGTCATAAAATGCTATTTCACCAATTCAGTCTCATTTTTTTTTATCTTCTGTTGTGGTAGTCCCATCTTCCCAATTAAATTCTGGGAAATAATATTCAACTCCAGACTTATCCCTACTATTAAGTTAGCCATTTTCTTAGTTTTGGAACTCTTATTTCTGTGTGTCCATATTTAATTTTCTTGGTATGGCACTCCCTTGAGAACTTCTTGGAGATCTGGACTGGTATCTGTAAATTCTTTCAGGTTTTATTTATCTGAGCATGTTCTTGTTTTTTTCTTCCCATATGAAGGATAATCTTGCTGGGTACTCTTGGTCGTAATTGATTTTCCCTTAACACTTTGAATATATTTTCCCATTCTTTCCTCACTCGCATTGTTTCTAATGAGAGGTTTGCTGTTATCCTGATGGGATATCCTTTGTAGGTAACTTGCCGTTTTTCTCTTGTCAATCTTAGTATCTTGTCTTTGTCTGTGGTTTTGGTCAATCTGGCTATAATGTGTCTTGGTGAAGATCTTTTTGGGATGATTCTATTTGGGATCCTTTGTATTTCTTGGGACTGGATCTTTGAGTGCCTCTCTAGGTTTGGAAAATTTTCTTGCAGGATTTCATGGGATAGATTATCAATGTCCTTATGAGTCTCTTCACCTTCTGGGATACCAATTATCTGGATGTTTAGATGTTTGATGGTATCTAGTATTGCTTGTATATTCTCATTTTGGGGGGCAATTTTCTCAGTCATTGTGGTGGATTTTTCTAGGCCAGCAATTTTCTCTTCTGTGTCTGAGATTATACTTTCTGTATGATCTAGTCTGCTTTTAATACTTTCAAGGAAGATTTTGACTTCCTGTATTATAGTCTTCATCTTTAACAGGTCCATTTGATTCTTTTTTAAAGTGTGTAATTCCTCTTTAGGATCTTGCAAGAATTTTCTCACCTCCTGGAACTCGTCAGCTCCTTTCTGCTTTCTCTTCTGCAGTTCATCGTCTCTCTTCTCTTCCATCTCTGTTAGCTTCACCATTATGAATGATCTAAATTCTTTATCAGACATTTCCATGATTTCCATTGAACTGTCTGTGAATGAAGAGGAATTATTCTTTTCCCTTGGAGGAGAGGTATTTTCTTGCTTTTTCATATTTCTTGTGGCCCTGTGGTGATCTCTAGTCATCTGATGGATGGTGTGTTTCTTCCCAAACTTGTAGCCCTTAGATCTGCCTAGAAATACAGAGAATAGAGATTGAGGAGAAAAGTGATGAGATAAAAGAAAAAGAAAAGGAAACAGAGAAAAAAAGAAACGGAAAAGGAAGAAAATCTAAAAAAACCATAATTAAAAAAAAAAAAGAGCGAAAATTAAAAAGCCACATGGCGTGCAACTGCTAGTTCTCAGGAGCCATGGAGGAGTCTTCTTCTGAAGCCTGCCTCTTGCCTCTCCTGGATGAGTGGGGGAAAAGGGATTATTAGCAAGATAAAGGTGGGTCTGAAAGCAAGATAATATCTTTAAAAATTTTTAAAAGGAAAAATTACCAAAAAATGAGAAGACAAAGGCAGAGAGAGACAGAGACAGAGAGAGAGAAGGCCAAAGGGGCTCCCTACTGCTCAAATTTGTGGGCTGGAAGCTGAATTATCAGTAGAAAAATCTTCATTTCTCTTTTTTCCCTGAAATCACTAGTTCTCAGGAGCCATGGAGGAGTCATCTTCTGAAGGCCTGCCCTTTGCCTCCTATTTTTAAAATTTTTTACACTTAATTACTGTACATCTTTACAGCATATAACATGAACTGTCCCAGCATGAATATATTGCATATTAGTCCAACCAAAGATATTACCATACATGCTATCAACAGATAATTTTTCATTTTTGTGTCTGTTAAATATATTATTTTTTACCCCCTTGATTCCCTCCCTCCTTCCCTCCTTTCATCGTCCACCCACCTCCCACATTGTTTCTAGTTTTCAGCATTGCTCTCCATGCATTTATATTTTTCAATCTTTCAGTTTTTACTACAGAGTGCAGATATTCAGTATATATTAAGTGGGAACATATAATACCTCTCTTCCATAGTCTGGCTTGCTTCACTTAGCATTAAATCTTCCATATTCATCCACTTTCTATTAAATGTCAGGATCTCATTGTATTTTTATGGCTGAGTAGTGTATCATGGAGTATATGTACCACACCTTTTTAAAAAAAGAATTATTGGGACCAGCAGTTAGTGTAATTGCTATGTCGCTGGACTCCCACATAGTCGACCACAGTTCACATCCTACCCGGTGGCTTAAAACTCACGCTGGGCACATGTGCGTGTGTGCCCAAGATCCCGAGAGGAGAATTGAGGAGAAGGGATTGCAGTGTGGCCATCCACCCTGGGGGGTGATTTCTCACTTTCTGTCTCTCTGTCTGTCTGGCAAGCGCACATGCCCTATAGCAAAAACCTCTCCAAAAATAAAAAATTAAAAAATTATTTATTTAATTTTATTTATCATTATTATTATTATTATTAAAAATTTTCTACAGGTTATGCTTGCGTGAGAGAGAGAGAGAGAGAGAGGGAGAGAGAGAGAAAGTGAGAAAGCAAGCCATCAGGTCTGGTACTTGAACTGCAGTGCGCCATGTGGGAGTCCAGCACCTGAACCACCATGCCACCTGCTGGTCCCATGGCACACTTTTTCATTCAATTCATTTGTTCTTGGACATTTGGGTTGATTCCATGTCTTAGTCATTGTGAATAATGCTGCAATAAATGTGGTTGTGTTTTCTGAATGGATGAATTCCTATCCTTTGGTTAGATACACAGGAGTGGAATTGCTGAATCATATTATGGCAGTTCTATTTGTAGGTCTTTGAGAAGCCTCCATATTGTTCTCTGTAGTGGCTGTACTAATTTATATTCCCACCAACAGTATAGAAGTGTTCCCTTTTCACTACAACCTCACTAACACTTTTTTTTTTTTTTAAACATAGCTATTCAGACTAGGTGGTATCTCATTGTGGTTTTAATTTGCATCTCCGTTATGATAAGGGATGTTGAACGTTTTTTTATGTGTTTTTTTTTTTCCTCTTTGTATGTCTTCCTTGGAAAGTTGTCTTTTCAGCTCATTTGCCCATTTTTTAATTGAAAATTTTTTTCCAGAAAAAGCTGCTTGAGTTCTCTATGTATTCTGGTCATCAGTCCCTTATCCAAAACATAGTTTGCTAATATATTCTCCGATTCTGAGAATTCTCTCTTCACTAATTATTGTTTCTTTTGCTGTGCAGAAGCAGAAGCCTTTTAGTCTGATGTAATCCCACTTGTTTATTTTGGGGATTATTGCCTGTGTTCGAGGGTCTTATTTAAGAAGTCTTTGCCTATTCTGATGTCTCCAAGAGTTTGCCTTGTGTTTTCCACGAGTAGTTTTATAGTTTGAGGTCTTAGGTTTAGATCCTTGATCCATTTTGAGTTGACTTTTGTTACTGGTGAGAGACAGGGATTCAGTTTCATTTTTCTGCAGATGGATATCTGTTTTTTCCAGCACCGTTTGCTAAAAAGATTTTCTTTTCCCCACTGAGTTGACTGGTGCCTTTTGTGGAAAATCAACTAGCTGTTATGTTTTGGGATTTACTTCTGAGTATAGGGCTAGCAGGTGGCACAGTGGTTAAGATGCTAGACTCCCATATGGCCAACTATGGTTCAAATCACAGACCCAGTGGCTAGAAACTCATACCAGGCATGTGTGTGTGTGTGTCGGCTAGAAACTCATACCAGGCATATGTGTGTGTGTGTGTGTGTGTGTGTGTGTGTGTGTGTGTATACCCAAACTTTTGAGAGGAGAATGGAAGATTAGGGATTGTGGCATTGCCATCCCCCTTGGGGTGTAATTTCACTTTCCCTCTTACTGTCTCTGTCTATCTCTCTCTGGTGAATGTATGTGCCCTATTTGAGGAGAGTGGGGGTTATACCTTCTTTTAAAGTTTTGTACAATTCAGAAGTGAAGACATGGGGACTTGGGCTCTTCGTTTATTACTGATTCAATCTCATTCCTTTTTATTGGTCTATTCGGGTTTTCTATGTCTTCCTGATTCAATCTTGGTAGATCATATGTGTCTAGAAATTTGTCCATCACATCCATGTTTTTTTACTTGTTGGTGTATAGTTGCTCTTAATATTCTCTCTTAATATTTTTATATTTCTATGATGCCTTTTGTATACTTCCTGTTTCATTGCTGATTTGATTTCTCTGTTCTTAATTTGTCTAGCTAACAGTGTATCAATTTTGTTGATCTTCTCAAAGAATCAGCTTTTTGTTTCATTTATTTTCTATGTATTTCATATATTTTCTATTTCATTTATTTCTGTTCTAATTTTTATTATTTCTTTTCTCCTGGTACTTTTTGTTTGTTTGTTTTTCCAGTTTCCTAAGGTATGTTATTAAGTTGTCTAATTGCCACTTTTCCATCTTTTTCTTATGTGCACTAATTGCTATGAGCTTCCCTCTTATGACTGCTTTTGCTGTGTCCCATAAATTATGGAAAATTGTGTACTTGTTATTGTTGGTTCAATGAATCTTTTGATTTCAGTCTTAATTTCTTCAGTAGTTGTGAAGTTATTCAGGAGCAGGTTGCTTAGTTTCCATATGTTTGTGTATTTACAAGGGACTTTTCTGATATTAATCTACAGTTTAATTCCATCATGGTCAGAGAAGATGCTGGGTATAGTTTCCATGACTTTGAATTTGTGAAGGTTTGTTTTGTCTCTGCCATGTGGCCAGTCTTCAAAAATATTCCATATAAGGGATGAGAAAGATGTATATTTTGTGGTAGTTTGCTGGAAAGTTCTATACATGTCTGTCAAGTCCATTTACATTTATGGCGTCATTTAGATCCTGTATCTCTTTGCTTTTGTCTAGATGATCTATCCAAAGGAGATAGTGTGGTATCGATATCCCTCACAATTAATGTGTTGCAGTCTATTTTTTCCTTTAGATCTAGTAGTCTTTCATATATTTTGGTACTTCTGAACTGTATGCATAGATATTTATATGTGTTATATCTTTCTAGTGAATTAGCCCTTTTAGTACTATATAGTGTCTTTCTTTGTCTCTTATCATTTTTGTCTTAATGACTACTTTGATATCAGTATTGATTCCAGACATTTTTTGATTTCCCTTTGCTTGCAATATCTTTTTCTAGCCCTTCACTTGCAGTCTATGTTTATCTTTTTCTGTGAGGTACATTGCTTGTAGTTACCATTCAGAAAGCTCCTGTTTTACTTACTTATTTTAATTTAATTTAATTTTAAATCCATTTAGCCAGTCTGTGTCTTTTAATTGGAGAATTTAACCCACTTATGTTCAGTGTTATTGATATTTATGAGCTTATTCCTGCCATTTTGTTAGCAATTTTCTTGGTTATTTTTTGTTCTCTTATTTTTGTTTGTTGTTCTTTAATTTTCCTAATATAGTACTCCCTTCAGTAATTTTTGAAGAGCTGGTCCAGTGTTGATGAATTCTTTCAGTTTTTTTGTTTATCTGAATGATTTTATTTGTTCTTCCCATATGAAGGAAAGTCTTGCCTGGGTATAGTACTCTTGCCATTTTTTAGACTCTTTTCTTTGTCTGTGATTTTGACCAGTCTAGTTATAATGTACTGGGGGAAGACCTTACATTGATTCTAGAGTTTTTTGTATTTCCTTGATCTGGATATTTGAATGTTTCTCTAGGTTTGGAACATTTTCTGCAAATGTTTCAAGGAATAAATTTTTCTATGTCTTTATTGATTTTTCACCTTCTAGAATGCCAATTATTCAGATATTTGGACATTTAATGGTATCTAGTAACTCCCATATGTTACTCTCTTCTTTTTTTGGTTATTTTTTTCATTCTTTTTGGTTGTTTAGGTCAGAGGTTTTGTCTTCTAGATCAGAGATTCAATTTTCTTCATGGTTTAATTTGCTATTAATACTTTTGAGGAGGATTTTGATTTCCTGTATTATAGTCTTCATCTCTAGAAGTTCTGTTTGATTCTATCTTATGTTGTCTCTTTTCCTTCAAGTTATAGAATTTTCTTATCTTCTGAAGTTGGTTGTCTGTTTTCTCTTGCATCTCACTTAGTTTTGTCACTGTAAATATTCGGAATTATTTTTCTGACATTTTTGTGAGTTCTGTAGTGCTGTCTGTGGACGATGAGCAATTATACCTTAGGGGAGAAGTATTTCCTTGTTTTTAATTTTTTTCTTATTTTTTGTGCATCTGTGCTGGTTCTTAATCATCTGATGAAGTACATGCTTCTTCCTAGTTTTTTGAATAGGTTCTGTAGTGTCATGTGAAAAGAATAGCACTTTTTCCCAGGTGTGTTCTTGGTAGAAGGCTGTGTCTTTCAATCAGAATAGGGTGTATCTAGCCAGATTCAGGTACTTGGATCCTCTAACAATCTCTA
>NW_006160154.1:5671997-5673018 GCF_000334495.1 Tupaia belangeri chinensis | reverse complement strand
TTCAGGTACTTGGATCCTCTAACAATCTCTATGGATGAGATGCACCTGGTACTGGGCTGCATTGCATACAGGGGAAAATCAGTGGAAAACTTCCCAGCTTCTCTCCCTCAGGAGCTGAATCCTTGGGTTTCTTAAAAGGTATCATCTTTAAGAAGAAACACTTTTTTCTCTTTTAGGGAATATAAAATATATCACTGTTTTTATGTTCACTGATAACATTTACAAGTAATGTACTTGTTCATGTTTTTCTTGACTTTGAAATACTCTGAAGCAACTATGTAGTTGTTAATAGAGAATTTATAAATATAGGTATGAAGTATATGAGATTTTTTAAATCAGTATACATGTAAATGATAGGGTTACAGAAGACAAGTCCAAGTTTGCCTTGAGTAGAAGTATTTAGAATATCCCTTGGAGTAAATCAGTGGAAAGAAGGAGGTTTTGAAAGTAACCAAAGAAAAGCCATTAACAACTGGCTTTTGATAATAATGGAATTATTTTTTTTTAAGTTTATTTATTTTACTTAGGGTAGAGAGTGTGTGTGTGTACACATGAGAGAAAGTTGGGGGCATCTTCATTAGTCTTACCGTGATCCCCTTTCCCTGGCCCTCTGACTCATGATTGCCTTGGGCATGCATGTATGCACCCATTGCATTTTCAAAGTGACTCAGGGATTTGAACCCACAGCTGGCAATGTGGCTTCAAACACCACAGTTCAGTCTGCTACTTAACTCTGCCACCAAATTGGGCCATAGAGGGGGTCTTCCCAACTTCTACACTATGTCTGCATACTTTCTTTTTTTAAATTTAAATTTATTTATTTACATATATTCACTATACATAATCACTTCTATAGTTACTAAATTAGCATACAGGTATTTATTTGTCTACATAATCCCTTTGGACAAGTAAACTTGTACACGATAGGTATAAGAGATCATTTTTCTCTCTAGAATTTTTAATCAACATTCATTCAGAATGGTAAGAAATTGATACTAAAGCAATTTTCCTATGCTTTCTA
>NW_006160154.1:5661999-5670840 GCF_000334495.1 Tupaia belangeri chinensis | reverse complement strand
GTATATTTTGTGGTAGTTTGCTGGAAAGTTCTATACATGTCTGTCAAGTCCATTTACATTTATGGCGTCATTTAGATCCTGTATCTCTTTGCTTTTGTCTAGATGATCTATCCAAAGGAGATAGTGTGGTATCGATATCCCTCACAATTAATGTGTTGCAGTCTATTTTTTCCTTTAGATCTAGTAGTCTTTCATATATTTTGGTACTTCTGAACTGTATGCATAGATATTTATATGTGTTATATCTTTCTAGTGAATTAGCCCTTTTAGTACTATATAGTGTCTTTCTTTGTCTCTTATCATTTTTGTCTTAATGACTACTTTGATATCAGTATTGATTCCAGACATTTTTTGATTTCCCTTTGCTTGCAATATCTTTTTCTAGCCCTTCACTTGCAGTCTATGTTTATCTTTTTCTGTGAGGTACATTGCTTGTAGTTACCATTCAGAAAGCTCCTGTTTTACTTACTTATTTTAATTTAATTTAATTTTAAATCCATTTAGCCAGTCTGTGTCTTTTAATTGGAGAATTTAACCCACTTATGTTCAGTGTTATTGATATTTATGAGCTTATTCCTGCCATTTTGTTAGCAATTTTCTTGGTTATTTTTTGTTCTCTTATTTTTGTTTGTTGTTCTTTAATTTTCCTAATATAGTACTCCCTTCAGTAATTTTTGAAGAGCTGGTCCAGTGTTGATGAATTCTTTCAGTTTTTTTGTTTATCTGAATGATTTTATTTGTTCTTCCCATATGAAGGAAAGTCTTGCCTGGGTATAGTACTCTTGCCATTTTTTAGACTCTTTTCTTTGTCTGTGATTTTGACCAGTCTAGTTATAATGTACTGGGGGAAGACCTTACATTGATTCTAGAGTTTTTTGTATTTCCTTGATCTGGATATTTGAATGTTTCTCTAGGTTTGGAACATTTTCTGCAAATGTTTCAAGGAATAAATTTTTCTATGTCTTTATTGATTTTTCACCTTCTAGAATGCCAATTATTCAGATATTTGGACATTTAATGGTATCTAGTAACTCCCATATGTTACTCTCTTCTTTTTTTGGTTATTTTTTTCATTCTTTTTGGTTGTTTAGGTCAGAGGTTTTGTCTTCTAGATCAGAGATTCAATTTTCTTCATGGTTTAATTTGCTATTAATACTTTTGAGGAGGATTTTGATTTCCTGTATTATGGTCTTCATCTCTAGAAGTTCTGTTTGATTCTATCTTATGTTGTCTCTTTTCCTTCAAGTTATAGAATTTTCTTATCTTCTGAAGTTGGTTGTCTGTTTTCTCTTGCATCTCACTTAGTTTTGTCACTGTAAATATTCGGAATTATTTTTCTGACATTTTTGTGAGTTCTGTAGTGCTGTCTGTGGACGATGAGCAATTATACCTTAGGGGAGAAGTATTTCCTTGTTTTTAATTTTTTTCTTATTTTTTGTGCATCTGTGCTGGTTCTTAATCATCTGATGAAGTACATGCTTCTTCCTAGTTTTTTGAATAGGTTCTGTAGTGTCATGTGAAAAGAATAGCACTTTTTCCCAGGTGTGTTCTTGGTAGAAGGCTGTGTCTTTCAATCAGAATAGGGTGTATCTAGCCAGATTCAGGTACTTGGATCCTCTAACAATCTCTATGGATGAGATGCACCTGGTACTGGGCTGCATTGCATACAGGGGAAAATCAGTGGAAAACTTCCCAGCTTCTCTCCCTCAGGAGCTGAATCCTTGGGTTTCTTAAAAGGTATCATCTTTAAGAAGAAACACTTTTTTCTCTTTTAGGGAATATAAAATATATCACTGTTTTTATGTTCACTGATAACATTTACAAGTAATGTACTTGTTCATGTTTTTCTTGACTTTGAAATACTCTGAAGCAACTATGTAGTTGTTAATAGAGAATTTATAAATATAGGTATGAAGTATATGAGATTTTTTAAATCAGTATACATGTAAATGATAGGGTTACAGAAGACAAGTCCAAGTTTGCCTTGAGTAGAAGTATTTAGAATATCCCTTGGAGTAAATCAGTGGAAAGAAGGAGGTTTTGAAAGTAACCAAAGAAAAGCCATTAACAACTGGCTTTTGATAATAATGGAATTATTTTTTTTTAAGTTTATTTATTTTACTTAGGGTAGAGAGTGTGTGTGTGTACACATGAGAGAAAGTTGGGGGCATCTTCATTAGTCTTACCGTGATCCCCTTTCCCTGGCCCTCTGACTCATGATTGCCTTGGGCATGCATGTATGCACCCATTGCATTTTCAAAGTGACTCAGGGATTTGAACCCACAGCTGGCAATGTGGCTTCAAACACCACAGTTCAGTCTGCTACTTAACTCTGCCACCAAATTGGGCCATAGAGGGGGTCTTCCCAACTTCTACACTATGTCTGCATACTTTCTTTTTTTAAATTTAAATTTATTTATTTACATATATTCACTATACATAATCACTTCTATAGTTACTAAATTAGCATACAGGTATTTATTTGTCTACATAATCCCTTTGGACAAGTAAACTTGTACACGATAGGTATAAGAGATCATTTTTCTCTCTAGAATTTTTAATCAACATTCATTCAGAATGGTAAGAAATTGATACTAAAGCAATTTTCCTATGCTTTCTAGGAAGAGGTGGTTTTTCTAAAAAAAAAAAAAAAAACTTGTTTTACTGTTATTTGCCCAAAGAGCTGAACATGACAAAAGAAATATATGTAAGATGGAAACTTATACTTTCTTTATATTGTGAAAAAACACAACTTCTTTTTCTTATAAATCCTCTCTTTTATTTTTAGTCCTGTATCCCTTGGGCCTGACCAGGTCTTGCTAAGAGGTACACAGCTTAGAAATACTCAGTGGATTATTGGCATAATTATTTACACTGGACTTGAAACCAAATTCATGCAGGTAAAATAATCTGTGATAGCAAGTAGATTTTTGTCTGCTTCTAAATTTTTCTTAGTATATAGCTCTTAAATTTAATAGTCTATTTCTGTTTCTTACTCTGAAATGTGAAGGCAAGTTCATATTCTTGTCTAGTTTAGATAGTTTATCTCACTTTAAAATTTATTTCCTACAATTTAATCCTAAAACACAACTATCTTGTGTCTTAAGAGGTAGGGGGAAATTTCATTCTAACCAGAACTTCCAAGTATATGTAAGTAGCAAGTAGTTTGAAATGAATGATTTTTCTAAATAATGTATGTAACTTTGCTTTGGTTTGTAAAAATGTTTTTATAGTAATAATGCTTGTTTTGCAGTACATTTATAGTGACTTATTTTAATCTATATGCTGCTTCTCATTTTGCCACACTGACATTAGAAATTCTACCTAAGTTCTCACTCTCATGTACCATTCCTCTTAGCTACTATTTTTTGATCACTTCTCAAAACTTCTTGTTTTGGGCTAGGAATTTCTATAATGTTATCTAAAAGAAGTAAATTGACAGTGAATCTACCCATTTATCCATTTCTAAAACACAGCATTGGGCTTTACTTTCCACAAATAACTATTTAGGACACATTTAATGGCATACTATGTGTTAAGTAAGACCTTGGGATATAGGAGGTAACAGGGTGTGTTTCCTGCCCCTGAGTTACTTATAGGGTATGGAGGAAGATAGTCAAGGTAATATAATAACAAGAGAGAAAGTAATAAAGGGTAAGTATAGGATACCATGTGTATATAAGGGACTCCATCCAATCCAGCATTGAGGCTTCTATGGGATAAAATGTTACTTTCCATGGAAGTACAAAAACCTTAAGGTTAAAATTTAAGGGGAACCAGCAGTTAGCGTAATGGCTATGTCACTGGACTCCCACATAGTCGACTGCAGTTCGTGTCCCGGACCCGGTGGCTTAAAAACTCACGCCGGGCGCGTGTGCGTGCGTGCCCAAGATCCCGGGAGGAGAAGGGATTGCGGCGTGACCATCCTCCCTGGGGGGTGATTTCTCGCTTTCTGTCTCTATGTCTCTCTCTGTCTGTCTGGCGAGCGCACGCGCCCTACAGTGAAAATCTCTCAAAAAAAAAAATTAAGGATGTGTGGAGGTGAGAAAGAAAAGGCAGGGAAGAGAGCTGAAGGCCAAGAATATTGCATGTGTCAAAAGAATATTGCATTTGGCCATTGAAACTCAGTGTGTCTGCTGTGTAGAGGGCAGAAGGTATGTAGGGGTGAGAGAGAATTCAGATGGCAATTGGTCCATACGACTTAGTGACTGCCTTTTCTTGTAAAGTTATAACAAGCTGACTAGCAGATCACTTAGTATTTGCTTCCCTTTTCTCTCACTTTTGTTTCCCCCTCAGCTTCTGCTATACTGGGATTGCACCTTTGCAATAATGCATTGATGTATTATTTTTACATGAGATTCTGTTTTCCAAGGTACTCAAGCTAAGAAAGTAATATAAATGTAAGTTTGATCACAAATAGAAATTCATATTTTAACAGGATTCCAAGGTTAATAATCACTTGTTACATGTGGTTCACTAGAATTCATGCCATTATGACCTATGGATGAACTGTGAAATACTCAGCTCTCTGTCCAAATGTTATATAATGCTATATTGCTTAATTACATAACAATAGTACAGCATTTCATCTAAAATTTAAATGTCTTTTATCAACAAATATATTTTGCTACCCTCCCAGAGTGGTTAATTTGCACTACAGTTCATGATAGAGTGTATCCTGCTCTATCTCATCATTTTGTGGGTCTAGATAATTGCAGGGATTATCATACATGTTGACCATCTCATTTAAGAATAATAAAAATCCCAGAAAGCAAATTTTCATGGTTTTTGGGAGAAAGCTAGTAGATATAAATAGGTCTGGAGAGAGAGGTAAAGGAACCAACACTTAAAGCTGACTACATACACCCAACTGTCATTGGAAGATAAAGTCCTCTCCCAAGAACACATCTGAGAAGTGGGCTCATCTTCCCCTCTGACTCTATAGAATCAACACCAAAATAGTAAGAAGAAATGTAAAATTCATCAGATGACTTGAAACCAGCACAGAGGCACAGGAAATATGAGAAAACAAGGAAATATCTCTCCCTCAAAGGAGCAGAACAATTCTTCTTCAACCATAGACAGCACAAAGGAATTCCCAAAAATGTCAGAAAAATAATTCAGAATATTCATAGTGATGGAGGTGAGGAAGACCTTCCATAACTTAAAGGAGATTGACATCATAAAACAGAATCAATGAGAACTTCTAGAGATGAAGACTATAATACAGAAAATCAAGACCTCCCTTGAAAGTATTAATATGCAGAAGATCAAATTTCTGATCTAGAAGACAATACCTGTGACCTAGAAAAATCACCAAAAAGAATTTTAAAAAATGAGGATAACATACAGGAAATACTACATACTGTTAAATGCCCATACTTCTGAATAATTGGTATTCCAGGAGGTGAAGAATCTAATAAGGGCATTGATAATCTATTCCATGAAGTACTTGCAGAAAACTTTCCAAATTTAGAGAAACATTCAAACATTCAGACCCAAGAAATACAAGGGACCCCAAATAAAATCAACATAAGAAGATCCCCTCCATGGCACATCAGAGCCAGATTGGTCAAAGTCACAGACAAAGGCAAGGTTCTAAAAATGGCAAGAGAGAAACATCAAGTTACTTACCGAGATTATCCCATTAGCTGAACATCAGACCTCTTAAGTGAAATAGAGCAAGCAAGGGAAGAATAGGAAGATGTACTCAAAATGCTCAAAGAAAGTTGCAATTACCATACCCAGCAGGACTTTCCTTCATATAGGAAGAACAAATAAAAACATTCAGATAAACAAAAACAGAAAGAGTGCACCAAAAGATTTTTTTATTCCACACCAGACAGATGTGTTTATTAAAAAACAAAACCAAAAATCCTTTAATCAGAAAATTTGATTAAATTCATTATGAACTCAAGCTCTTAAAAATCTTTTTGAGGAAGCCAAAAAGGTACATCAGAGAAAAGCAGATAGCAGCTGTCAATTCTTTGGTGGAAAAGTAAGTTGCATATTTATACAAGCTGCCCTAATGATTATCAAACCCAAGTTTCATTTCTCAAAAATATAATAGGTTTCAAGACATACCAAAGAAACCATAAGACACTCCTAACAATAGAAAAATTTAACAATAAAGTTTAAGGATATAGCAAAAGCCAATTTATAACACACATAAATAATTTATAAAATAAGACTTCAGTCCTAGAAAACTCAAATGGGAAGACCTCACTGAACGGGGACATACATAAAATGAGGGCTAAGAGCAAATGGACTGACCCTCAACAGTTGCCCAATGACTAAGCTACAAAAAGACAGGTTAGGAATACTATTACATGGAGATTTTCCTTTATACTCATGAGTTCCGTTCTGTTTGGATAAATCTGCTTATCAATCTGTGTATAAAGAGGATACCTTTTTTTTTCTACTCAGTTACCACCATTTCTTCCTTTTTATCTTTTCCCTAAATTTCTCTACCTACAGCGTACCATTGGTTTGACTAGTTGAACCTCAAGTGAGTGTCAATATTATTGAAATAGCACTTGGGAAATGCATGCCTAGAAAAGACAAATTTTTAACTGAAGAGGCTCAGCAAGGCATCCGTTTCCTCATCATGACCATGTCTCCCATGTTAATTAACCCAGGTCAGTGGCTGCTCTTGGTGAGATTGCAGGGCCCACCATGATCCTGGAGAGTTCCCCAGTGAGGTACTGCAGAGCCATATGTGCAAACACTCACCTATTTAGCTTTTAATAAATACAAAGCATCATTTGAAACCATTTCAGTAGAATAAATAAATAAATATTGCATTCTGTTAGCCTGCTTTGCTTCCTGAACTGGCCTGTTCATGACACTGAAGAAAGAGTTGGTGGCTACTCCAAGCTCTTTAGATTTTGGTACTTCCTGTTCTTCAAACAGCTGAACAACGAGGCCATCTACATTATCGTCATTATTTAGCTTATTGATTAAATTCAACAGTTTTTCCTCTGAAATCGAAGCTGGCTTCACAATGGTCTCGCTGTTGATTCCCACATCTGCAGCTGCCCTGGTTTTGTTGAGGACATAAGAGTGACTTGCAGGACTCTCACCAACCAGAAGCACACTCATGTGGGGCCACTTGTTGCTCTAGGCCACCCATTCTTCCACCTCCTGCTGCACTTCCTGCTTGATCTGCTGGGCAAATTTCCTTCCAGAAATGACAACAGCTTCATTTCCAGCTGTGGTGAGATGAAAAGGATGGTGGCCAAGGCAGCTGCTCTGCATGGGCCGGAGCCGCTGGGAGGCCAACATGGACAGCAGCGAACTCACAGCCATGGCCCCTGCCGATGCCCGAGTGAAGAGCTCACCAAAAGATTTTAATGCCAACGTACTTGGCTGAAAACCACACCCTATTTTACAACATTGAAGCTATTACTTATATAAGTTAACCAGAGAGCAGGAAAAACAACATGCTCTCTCTATATGTGTAGCATAGCCATAGCTTTTAATACATACAAAGCATCATTTGAAACCATGTATGTATATATTCATACACATATACGTATATACTATTATATATACACATATATGTAGAGTGTGTGTGTGTATATGAATATATATACAGAGAGAGAGAGAGAGAAATATGTATAAATGAAAATATAAGGACATACCCTTGTAATATACTTAATGCAGTTAAACCAGAGATTTTTTTTTTTTTTTTTTTTTTTAATTTCCAGAGGGCCCATGTGCTCATCAGAAAGAGAGAGGGAGATAACATCCTCTAATGGGACGTGGTCACACTATAATCCCTCCTCTCCATTTCTCCATCCTGTCAGGATTTGGGGCACACATGCACAAGCACTCAGCATATTTTTCAACCCACCAGGGCAGGGACTTGAAGGGCAGGGACTTGACTGTGGTCAGGCATGTGGGATTCAGCTCCCTTAAACATTAAGCTATGTGACCAGCCCAAACCTAGGATATAAAAATACTTACCTATTCCTGTGCTTTGTAAGAAGATAATTTGCATTACTATCGAATACTTCATATTGTGTTATTTTTATAAACTTTGAGTCTTTTTGTTTCTACATTTCCATTATAATGTAGAAATAGTAAATTTAGTCTGTTAAAATGTGATCAGGGGCCAGCAGTTGATGTAATGGCTATATCGCTGGACACCCATGTAGTCGACTGTGGTTCAAGTCATGGACCTGGTGGCTTAAACTCATGCTGGGTGCGTCTGCATGTGTGTGCATACATGCCTAAGATCCTAAGAGGAGAATGGGGGAGAAGGGATTGCAGCGTGGCCATCGCCCCTGGGGGGTGATTTCTCGCTTTCTGTCTCTCTGTCTCTCTCTGTCTTTCTGGTGAGCCCATATGTCCTGCAGCAAAAACCTCTTTAAAAAAAGTGATCAAAAGTTAAAAAGATTTTTTTTCGCCCATGTCTCCATAGACCTCTGCAGGTAATTTTGGGGAAATTTATATAAAAACCTAAAATATTAATGGAAAATTAACATTTAAAAATCTCACTTCAAGTGGGTGATACATTTCATTTTTTCATATCCCTAACATAAATATAAATATATAAATGCAAATAACTATAGCTCTGATTTTTCTAAAATATGCACATATTAGGGCAATTATTGTGCTGATAAAACTGATAATATTTTCTCAACAGAATCAGGAAAAAGGTCTATTTTCATAGTTTTAAAAACTAGAAGCAATGCAATAAGTAGAAATAGAAAAGCCAATCTATTAGTGAGGTTCTTTTTTTTTTTTTTAATCTGTACATAAGATTGCTTGGATTGTGAAATTTATTCCTTTATTTTGTTATTTTATTTTATTTTTTGAGAGTTTTTTTTTTTTTTT
>NW_006160154.1:5660917-5661887 GCF_000334495.1 Tupaia belangeri chinensis | reverse complement strand
TCCCAAATTTTTTCCTTAATTTTTTTTTTTTTGAGACGTTTTTTTTTTTTTTTTTTTTGCTATAGGGCGCATGCACTCATCAGAAAGGCAGAGAGAGACAGAGAGACAGAAAGTGAGAAATCACCACCCCCCCTCACCCCGGCCCAGGAAATATGGCCATGCCGCAATCCCTTCTCCTCCATTCTCCTCTTGGGATCTTGGGTATGCACATGTGCCTGGCATGAGTTTAAGCCACTGGGTCCAGGACTCGAACCATGGTCAACTACATGGGAGTCCAGCGACGTAGCCATTACGTCATCTGCTGGTCCCTGTTGTTGTTGTTGTTGTTGTTTTTTTAAAGAGATTTTTGTTATAGGGTGCATGCACTTGCCAGCGAGACAGAGAGAGAGACAGGGAGACAGAAGGCAAGAAATCAACCCCGAAGGGGGATTGCCACACCACAATCCCGTCTCCTCCATTCACCTCTTGGGATTTTGGGCACACACACACATGTACCCGGCACGGGTTTCAAGCCGCTAGGTCCGTGACTAGAACCACGGTCGACTATATGGGAGTCCAGTAACATAACCATTATGCCATCTGCCGGTCCTAACCATGGTGGTGTTTTTAGGAATCCTAGAACTTTGAGAGATAAATCTGCTGTGTAAATATGTCTTCTATGAAGTAAGAAAAACTCTTTGAGGCTGGAGTGGAAAATCCATACTCATTCCACAATGTGGCACACTAGGATTCTGTTAGTTATTTGCCACAAGATAAGTTCTGCTTTTGAATGCTAGAATTTTTACTTTGCTTGACATCAAAATATATGTACACTATAATCCCTTTTCAAATTTTTAAAAAAATTGTGGGGCTGTGTGTGTGTGCATGTATGTATGTATATGTGTGCTCTCATGCAGAATTCTGTCAAGTCTCCTCTCAAGAGATCGAAGGTTGAGAAAGTGACCAATGTACAGATCCTGATTCTATTCCT
>NW_006160154.1:5652825-5660887 GCF_000334495.1 Tupaia belangeri chinensis | reverse complement strand
TGGTGAGCTGTGTAGGAGCCATGTTCTGGAACAAGGCATATGGTGCAGACGTTTGGTACTTGATAAGGAAAGGTAAGTGCTGGAGGTGGCAAGAAACTGCCCTCATTGAAAGTTATGCTTAGAAGCATTTCTTTAAAGACTTGTTTCCTTGCTTTTATTTAAAAGAGAAGGCACTTACTTATTCTAACTGGTTTGTTGGTTTTTGTTGTAGTTTGTTGGGAAACTGATCATTAATGAGTATTAGAAACAATGTTCCCTTCTTACAATTTAAAAGATAAATATATCTTATTTGGTTCATGGAAACCTTGATTGACCTTTTAAATGCAAGTGTTTCTAAGGATCTTGGAGTCACCAAAAATTCTGTATCTTGGAGCCATAAGTCTCTGAAATTTTGTGAAATTTGTTTTCCTGAACAAGGGTCTTTATCAACTTCTTAAGAGTGTATTATTCTTGCTCATGCTAATCCTCCTAAGAGAGCTCACCTACTCTAAGAATGTCAACTACTATCTATTAGTTGATGTCTCCTGCCAGTTTCCTTCCAGCACAGGCCTGGACATTGCCTCAGGTTATACAGGTGTCTCACCTCAGGATGGACAAAACTAAATTGATCTTTTCTCCCCCGAACCAATTTCTTTTTCAGTGTTCTCTATGTAAATTGTAGATTCCATCTCTGAAATATCATCCCAGCAAGAAACATAAAAATCATTCTGATGTATCTGCTACAGTTTGGATAGTGGTTTGCCACCCAAAAGCTCATGTTCTGAAAACTTTGGGAGGTGATGAGACCTTTAAGAGGTGGGCCATAAAGGGAGGGCAACATCCAGTCAGCTGGAGACATGGGAGGGACAAACAGAGGAAGTGTTCATTCTGTTTCCTTTCTTCTTGCATGTGGCCACCCTTTGATCTGCTTCTGTCAACCATGTTGTGATGTAGCACCAGAGGCTGGCTGGCTTCATGCTGCCTACATGTTTTTGGACTTTTCAGTTACCAGAATTATGAGCTTGATAAGCCTCTACTCTCTATAAATCACCCAGTCTCCACTATTTCTGTTTCGAAACACAATAATGGACGAATACTTTTCAGCTTCATCCCTTCTTCCTCCACTCCCATCCCCACTGCTGTCATCATCCAAATCAGTTACAAAGTCTTCCTGATTTCCACCACCTTTTCTTTTTTAAAATTTTGCTACTTAAAATGTACTGAATGTCCGAACTCTATGGCAGAAAATGAAGATTGGAAGGTTTAAAAGCATGGAGAGCAACTGTGGATACTAGAGACAGTGTGGGAGGAAGGAGGAAAATGGCATGCGTGAGAAAGAGGGAATCAAGGGGAAAAAGAAAGAAGGAAAGCATTTCAGGGACACAAAAATGGAAAATTATATGTTGATAATAATAAGTATGATAATATCTTTGACTTGACTCATGTATTGTATTCATGTTGGGAAAATTTATTTGTAGGCTGTGATGATATACAGTGATTGGATGTAAATAAATAAATTTTAAAAATAAAAGAGAAAGATGGGACCACCAGTTAGCCTAATGGCTATGTCGCTGGACTCTCACGTAGTCGACCGCGGTTCGTGTCTCTGACCGGGTGGCTTAAAACTCATGCCAGGCACGTGTGCGTGCTGCCCAAGATCCCAAGAGGAGTATGGAGGAGAAGGGATTGCAGCGTGGACGTCCCCCCTGGAGGGTGATTTCTCGCTTTCTGTCTCTCTGAAAATAAATAAATAAATAAATAAAAGAGAAAGAAACAAATTTGTTACAGCACATGTGCACTCACTAGAGAGAGAAGAGAGAGAAATAAGGAGAGTGAGAAAGCACCTCCCTAGCCCCAGTCTTCTACTGAGGACGGTCACCCCTCTCTTCCACCTCTCCTTTCAGAATTTTTGGGAACACATGCACAAGAACAGATGAATCTCTCAAGCCACTGAGTCTGGGACTCGAACTGCATGGTTGACCATGCGGGATCCTTCGGCCTTAGCCACCATGCCACTGGCTGGGCTGTCTACCTTTTTAATATCTTTGGGTGCACTTGTCTTCATCCTTGGACAGGCATGATAGTTTCCTAACTTGTTTTCCAACCCTCAGTCAAGTTCCACTCAAATCCATTTTTCATACAATTTCCAGAAGGATGCATATAAAATGTAGTTATGAGTACAGTGGTATGCAGTTATCCACACTAAATTGTCAAACTACCACCCAGTGGCCCATTGTGTGTTTTTGTAATGAAGTTTTATTTCAATATAGCCATACTTACTTGTTTGTGTATTGTCTGTGGTGGGATTTTTTATTTTTCATTTTGCTGTAAGGTGTGTATGCTCATCAAAGACAGATTTTTTTTTTCTGCCCATAACATAATCATAGTATTTTCTGCCTTTACGTTCCTAAAAAGAATGATTTATAAGGGACCGGAAGAAAGTGTAATGGTTACATCACTGAACTCTCACATAGTCAACTTTAGTTCAAGTCCCAGACCTGGCAGCTTAAACTTATGCTGAGTGTTTGTGTGCAATGCCCCAAATCCCAGGAGGACAATGGAGAAGAAGGGACTGTAGAGTGGCCATC
Source organism: Tupaia belangeri chinensis (assembly GCF_000334495.1). NCBI lineage: Eukaryota > Metazoa > Chordata > Mammalia > Scandentia > Tupaiidae > Tupaia > Tupaia belangeri. The sequence continues at coordinate 5,658,320 of NW_006160154.1, read as the reverse complement.
CCCCCTGGGGGTAATTGCTTGCTTTTTGTCTCTCTTTCTCTCTGGCAAGTGCATACACTTTATAGTAAAAATCTCTCTAAGAAAAAAATAAATGAATGAGTTATAAATCAGTATAAATTTATATGTTAGGTATAAAATGCAGTCATGGAAATTAAGAGAAAATTAGTAGTCTCAGAGAGGATACTGATTTAAACTTGACCTTTAGGGTGATAGAATTTAGGAATCTAGATTTAGCTCCCAATGTTCTAAATTATAGATGAGCTTTCTTTCAAGAAAAATGAACATACAATTTTAGCTGACAAATTAAAATGATTATTTAAGTTTTTTTTATTTTACAGATTTTTAATGAAATGGATCCTTTCTATAAAATAATTTGTTTAGTTTTTTTCCAGTTATAACTTCTCTCTTTGTAACACTGCTATATAAGCTTAACATGTAAGATTGAGATGCAAGTTTTCAGAAAGACATATATAAAACAATGTGCATATATATCCCTGAACACCTTCTAGATATTTTAAGCTAATTTTCTGTGAAATTAAATTGAATTCTTAATGGAAATAACTATTTCAAACACCCCTGCATCTTTTAAAATTAGTGTAGATTTCACAATCTATCACATTTATCTACTTTTTGTAAGCCTTACTTTTCTTCTTCTAGAGTTTTAAAGATCATTGTAATTATGATTTTGTGTGTGTGTGTGTGTGTGTGTCGTAATTATGATTGTGTGTGTGTGTTTGTGTGTGTGTGTTTAGTTTCCCCAGTGCTGTTTGGTATCTCTCTGAGTTTACATCTACTATAGCTTCCAGTTAGAATGTCTTTCTTGGCCAGCCAGTGGTATGGTGGTTAAGGTGACTGGATCCTACCTGGCCAACTGTAAGGTTTGAGTCCTGGATCTGATAGCTTCAAATGCATGCCAGGCACCATGTGCATGTGTGCCCAAAATCCTGGAAGGAGGGAGAAACAGAGGAGAGGGGATTCTGGAGTGACCATCTCCCATTGGGTGGGGAGGGGAGTGGTATGGGGTGGAGAGTGCTTTCTTACTTTTTGTCTTTCTCTCTCTCTGGTGAGTGTTTGTGCCCCTGGCAAATTAAAAGAAAAGACCAGAAGAGAATATCCTACTCATCTCCTGAAGTTAATAACTTCTTCCTTCAAACTTTGCTCACCTCCTTTCTGCACCTTCCACTTTGTGTTATTGCTATGTTCCTGCTCAGTGCTACCTTGGAATCCATCTCACTATGTTTATTGACTCACCTAATGCCTTGGCCTGCTAGGCAAAGGGACATGGAACCCCAAGTGGAAGCGGCTGTGGGCTGAGAAAAAACAGACAGACTAAGTGGAGAAAGCAGGGATCAGGCAGGTCGGGTGTCTTTGATGGAGAATGCTGTGTTGATTTATTCTTTTATATTGCAATGGGGGAGGGAAAAGCTGAAGGGAAAGCCAGGCATTTTCTATTTAATGCGGTTGTGGAGTATCTTGTGTCCTGTGGTTTTGGGTCTCATAGTTCTAGACAATTCCCTCCACCTTCTCTGGCTGGCACTCAGCTTCCTTTAATTTATACTGCCTGCAGTGCAACAGTGGATTATGTCTTTGTGAGAACTTCCGCTTGCCCTGCAGTGTCAGCACAAAGACCATGTCTACTTTAAAGGTCGCTAGTACCTTATCTAGATCTGACTGCTCCCTACAGCTTCCTTCTTTTTTCTTTCTTTTGTTTTTATTCTTTTGCCATAGGCCACGTGCACTTGCCAGAGTGAGACAGTGAGAGGGAAAGTGAGAAATCACTGGCAGGAAGGATGGCCTGTTGCAATCCTTTCTTCATTCTCTTCCTGAAACTTTGGGCACATGCTGGCATGATTTTCAAGCCACCAGATCTGGGACTCAAACTGTAGTCAGCCATGTGGGAGTTTGGCATCTTAACTACCACACCACCTGCTGGCCCCTCACTTTTTCTTTACTTTTCTTTTTTTTTTTAAATAGAGGTTTTTACCTTAGGGCCTGTGCACTAGATGGAAAGAGAGAGAGAGACAGAGAATGAGAGAGAAAGTGGGAAATCATCCCCTGGGGGGATGGCCACACTGTAATCCCTTTTCCTCCATTCTTTTCCTGGGGTCTTTGGCATGCATCCACACATACCCCAGGTGATTTTCAAGCCAAGAGGCCCAGGACTCAAACTGCAGTCAGCTAGGTGGGAGTCCAGCATAACCACTACACCATCTGCTGGCTCCCCATCACCTAACTTTTAGAAGTTGCATCATAATCTATCTGAGGACAGGGTCTATGTCTTATTTGATATCAAATCTCAATGCTTCCAACATTCTATTACACAGGTAGGATTTAATAGTTTTTAAAAAACATTTCATATTTGTGTTCACTTTTAATAATAATTTTCCCGGAGAAAATTGTACAGTTTTAAAGAGCATATAAAGATGAATAACAGCACTGCCTGAAGCTGTGAGCTGATTCTTCTGATTCTCTCCACAGATGTTGTCTCCCACAGCTTTGGGTTTGACATACTGGTGTTCATCATCTTGTACCACAACCTCATCCCTATTAGTCTCCTGGTCACTCTGGAAATTGTGAAGTACATTCAGGCCCAGTTCATAAACTGGGTGAGTATTAAAATTACCAAGTTAAAAATTCTCTCTTCAGCCATGGCTTTTGTTTTCTTTTTAAGCATCAAGGTAACTGAGTCTTTATGAGGGGACTAGTGCAACCAGTGGGCTAGGTGCGTTTAGGACAGGAAAGTCATGGGTTGGTGTCTGCCAGCGTGGTTTGGCAGTGCCTGGGCCTCTTTGTATTAATCTTGAAGACGTTTTGTTTTCATATGAGGGGACTTCAAATGTTATGAAAATGCATATAAAAAAAACTATGTGTGGATTTCAAACTTTTTTGCACTGAAATATACTCATACTATAATCCTGTTTTTTCCATGAACTTTTTTTTTTTTTTTTGCTGTAGGGTGGGCACTTGCCAGAGAGGGGAAATGAGAAATCACCCCCTAGGAGAGATGGGCATATCACAATCCCTTCTCCTCTATTATCCTGCTAGGATTTTTAACACACACACACACACACACACATACACACACACACACACACCTGGTGTGAGTTTCAAGCCACCAGGTCCAGGACTCAAACCATGGTCAGCCATGTGGGAGTTCAGCACCTTAACCACCATGCTACCTGCTGGCCCCTTTTCCATGGACTTTTAAAGTACTCTCATTTAATTTTTTTCTAGCTGATAAGAAAGATTTAATCAGTAATGGCTTATTAGCAAGTACAGTGAGGTAACTGATCCATTAAAATTCAAGATACTCAATAGGGGAGGAGAGGAGAATCCAGTAGACTTACAGATCTTGGCAGCGATGACAGAAATATAATCATTCCAGAATCACTTAAATTAAGGAAAAGATTTCTTAGGTGACAACTATGTATGTAGTTGGGATGGAACTAATTTTCTAGTTTGAATGTGGGATTTCAAATTTTATATATATATATATAGTATTACTTTTAGTTAACCTTATTTATGCATTTATTTAATTTATTTTAATTTGACCAGAGAGGGATAAAGTGAGAGAGAGAGAGAAAGAGAGAAAACAAGCTGCCAGGTCTGGCAGGCCGTAGGTCAAGTGGAAGTCCAGCGCCCTTAACCACCATGGTAACTGCTGGCCCCCGAAATTTTATTTATATTTTAAATTATTTTTATTTGTAACAAAATTATTGCTAACTGTGCTGTTTTGAAAATATCCTTTAGATATGGCATTAGATTGCCATCAGATGTATTGTCATTTAATTTTCACAAGAGTATCAAGAGATCCATGTTGTTGCTCCCATTTTCTAAATGTAGTGGCTGAGGCATAGAAATGATAAACAACTTATTCAAGGTCCACAGCTTGTCTGAGACAGAAACAGAGATCTGAAAGCCAAGTGTTCAACACATGACACTTTTTCCTACCTGGCACTGCCTCTCCTGAGTGGACTCTCCCAACATGAGTGAGAAACCAACTTACACTGTTTCAGTTCAAGCCTTCTACACTCTCTGTTGTGAATCCTTTCTACATGTCAGTCACGTTAAAAGATCAGTGGCAGTGCAGGCTTCCTAAAGATATCTTGAGCCTAGTTCTGACTCCTGCTTGGGCTATGTCTTTTATCTCTCACAGGACGAAGATATGCATTATAAAGAAAATAATATCTATGCCATGGCCAGAACGTCCAATCTTAATGAAGAGCTTGGGCAGGTGAGGTCCCTTCAAAGCATCGCACTATGTGGTAGAAACTTAAAAGAATGCTCTATGGAGAGATTGTGCAAATTAAAATGCCAAAGTAGGCCTTGGAGTATAGTTTAAAATGACACATGTGAGATCTGTCACCTTCTGTAATCTCCACTTTGTGTTACTGGGTTTAAAAGCTTACTTTGTTCAAAATATTGCTAATACTGCCTCATGGAAAGTAATACTGCATCATGTGTAATTGATAATACTGCATCATGTGTAATTGATAATACTGCATCATGTTCAAACAGAACAGACCTAATACAGGTTATTATGTGTTTATGAGAAAGTGGAAGAGCAGGAGGTGGAAATAGGAAAATCTGCTGCTAGCTCTCAGGTTTCAGGTAGCTTTCAGAGTCAGTTGCCTATTGATGGGAGCCCTTGCCTTCTCCTTTCCCCACCTACCTGAGGCAGATAACCCACAGGAAGCATCCCCAGGCTGTTACAAAATTTTACACCTGTCACATCCATACTTATGTTCACAGTTGCTAGAAGAGCAATAAGAAAGTTTCCATTTTTTGGGACACATATTAATTGTACGTATTTATGAAGTACAGTGATTTTTCAGTATACAAATACAATGCATAGTGCTTACTAGAGGCAGGAAAGGGTAGGGCAGGTAGAATTCGGTTAATGAGGAAATTACAGTTAGAGGGCCTGCTCTGTGGTGAAGCTGGATCCCACATGGCCACGGTGGTTTGAATCCCTAGATCAGTCAGCCTGAAACATGTTGGGCATAAGCTTGAGTATCCAAGATCCAATAGGCAGAGACTGGAGGGTGGGGATCGTGATTTGACCTGTGCCAGAATGGGCAGGAGTGCTCATTCTGAGGACTGACATTCAGGCCTGGGTCACTCACTGCTTGACAAAGAGACAAGAGTTGGTGAATGAGGAAAATAACTTATTTAATAAGGCCAATACCAGGGAAAGAAATAAGGCCAATACCCGGGAAAGAGCAGACCAGAATCCATAACCATCTCTGCTGTACTGGACAAGATACAAAACTCAAATAAGGGAAGAAGTCAGTATGAGGTACATTTAGAAACAAAAGGCAAATTATTCATCGTCTTGGGGCATAACCATAAGGAAATTTGGGCATTGTCTTTGGACAGGATCACAAGGAGATCTAAAATTCATGTGGGCAATTACTACCTAAAGGGCAATTTTTGTTCCGTGCAGTCAGTGTAAGGACCAGTTTCAGTTCTTTGCAAAAGGCTTAAAGAAAAGC
>NW_006160154.1:5649923-5652812 GCF_000334495.1 Tupaia belangeri chinensis | reverse complement strand
AGAAACAAACGGAGTCAGTCAAAACAAATCTTAGATCCTGGTTTAGAAGCAGTGAAGGTCTAGGTGTGACTTTGCAGTGCGTAAGCTGATAAAATCTTTTCTGCTGGTCGTATGGCAGGGAACTGGTGGCATCTTTCCCTTCCCTGTCTCCAGAGCCCATCTATAGACTCAGTAAGTTTAGTGAAGCATTAGACTCCATCTGTTGTGAGGGAGATAAAAGGTCAGATTCTTTGTGAAGTAAAAGGATTTAAAGACTGATTTTCCTAAGACTTAATTTACTAAATTTACTAAAATGAACTTTAAGACCAAGTACAATATAGAATCAGTTTGGTTTGGTTAAAGCATGATGATATGACCAGACCCCTTGGAGGGTGCTCATCTCTCTCTCTCTTACTCTCATATGCACATGTATGCACTCTGATATGAATAAAGAAAAAAGTTAAAATAATTATTTTAAAAAATTACAATTAGCGGGACTAGCCAATGGCGTAAAGGTTACATCACTGGACTCCTATGTAGTCCACCGCAGTTCAAATCCTGGACCCGGTGACTTAAACCTTACGCTGGTCATGTATGTGTGTGTGCCCAAGATCCCCAGAGGAAAATGGAGGAGAAGGGATTGCGGCGTGGCCATTCCCCCTGGGGGGTGATTTCTCACTTTTTGTCTCTCTGTCTCTCTGTCTCTCTGGTAAGCACATGTACTCTATAGCAAACATCTCTCTTTAAAAAAAAAGTTACCGTTAGATAAGAAGAATTTCTAGCGTTCTACAGCACAGCAGGATAACTATGGTTAACAGTAATTCATTGTATATTTAAAAATAGCCAAGGAAAATGTTGAATATTACCAACACAAAATAATGACAAATATTTGAGATGATGGAAGCATTTTGGCATGGAGTAACTAAAAACAAAGGAAGATGGAATAATCAAATCTCAGCACCTTGTCTGCTCACAGAAATCTGATTATTTGTTAATCCTTTAGAATGTGTATTTTTTATTTACCATTGGAAAAAGATCACTTTTTTAGAGTAGTAATTAAATATAATTTCAATAATAGTTGGCTTTAGGACTCAATCTTTGAAAATTAATTATATTGTTTATGTGAGTAGACCACAAGAAAGAGAAAGATGCTCAATGTTACTAATGACGAAGGGAATGTAAATCAAAAATATCAATGTAATATCACTTCATACCTATTAGGATGGCTACAATTTTTTTTCCCCTCAAAAAAAGCAAAACAGAAACCAACAAATGTTGGTGAAGAAATCTCAAGCTCTGTGCACTGTTGGCAAAAATGGAATGATTGGGGGCTGGCAGGTGGCATGGTGGTTAAAGGTGCTGAGCTCCCACATGCCCAACCGTGGTTCAGGTCCTGGATTTAGTGGCTTGCTTTTCCACTTTCCATCTCTCTCGCTCCATCTCTCTCTGCTCAAATTAAAATAAATGGATAAACAAAGTTAAATAAAATAAGTTTTAAAAAAATGGTATGACTGATAGAAAACTTTGTGATGACCCCTTAAAAAGTGAATAATTACAGGGAACAGCAGTTGGCATGATGGCTATGTCACTGAACTCTCATGTAGTCGACCACGGTTCGAGTCCTGGACCCAGTGGCTTAAACTCACACTGGGTGTGTGTGCGTGCATGCCCAAGATCTCGAGAGGAGAATGGAAAAGGGATTGTGACATGGCCATCCCTCTTAAGGGGTGATTTCTCACTTTCTGTCTTTCTCTCTGTCTTTCTGGCAAGCACACGTGCCCCATAGCAAAAACCTCTCAAAAATAAAATAAATAAATAGGGACCAGCAGTTGGTGTAATGACTACGCCATAATCCCTTCTCCTCCATTCTCTTTTCTGGATCTTGGGCGTGCACACATACATGCCTGGCATAAGTTTTAGACCACTGGGTGTAGGACTTTAAGCATGGTGAGCTACTTGGGAGTCCAGTGTCTTTTTTTTTTTTTTTGAGTCCAGTGTCTTAACTGCTATGCCAGCTGTTGGCCCCATGATAATTTATATTGTTTAATATTAAGTAAAAAGTCCTCATTCAAACTGAACTTCCCACTCAAACTGAGCTCGCTCCCTATTCAGTTTGGGATGATTAAAGAGTTCTGGAGACGGATGATGGTGATAGCTGTACAATGTGTATGTATGTTAATAGCATATAAAAGTAGTTAAAATGATAATTTTCAGTATATTTTACCACAGTGATTAAAAAAAAGCTTTAGCATTGCTTTCTTCTTTTCTAGTTACATGCTACTTTTAACAGCATTATTTTTCAATTATTTTTTAAATTTTAGTTATAAGTATTATTGTTATTTTAATTTGTTAAAGGGCAAATGTGCTCACCAGAGACAGAGAGAGAGAGAGAGAGAGAGAGGGAGGAAGCAAGAAAGGAAGCCGCCAGGTCCTGCTGGCCCACAGCATTTTGGTTTAAAATTCTTTTAACCCTACAGATAAGCCATTATGATTATTATTGACATTATCATCATTATTTTACATGGCAATGCTTATTTAGATTTCTTCACATACTTAGCAATGTCTTTGCTCACTTTTATTTCTCATAACTCAGAACTGAGGTCATAGTTCAGAGTTATAAAATGTCTAGGTCTCTGAAGAGGAACCAGCAGATGGTATAATAGTTATGTTGCTGGACTTCCACATAGTTGACTGTGGATTGAGTTTCAGACCGGGCAGCTTAAAACTCATGCTGGGTGCATGTGCAAGCGTGCCCAAAATCCTGAGAAGAATGGAGGAGAAGGGACTGCAGCAGTGCCATCCCTCCTGGGGGGTGATTTCTCACTTTCTTTCTCTCTGTCTCTTTCTGGTGAGCACGTGTGCCCTATAACAAAAATCTCTCTAAAAAGATGCCTCAAGAGTATTCTTAAT
>NW_006160154.1:5648231-5649262 GCF_000334495.1 Tupaia belangeri chinensis | reverse complement strand
ATTGAACCTCCTGCTTAAGGAAGAAACTTATTTCTATAAATCTAAACTCATAATCTCTTTTTATGGATACCACATTGCAAAACACAGTAGAGGATATATTTTTTCACAGAATAACCAGGAACCACTACAGAGGCAAAATAAGTATGAAAAACAAGAAAATATCTGTCCCCTAAGGGAAGAGAAAAATCCTTCATCATCCATAGGCAGTACAGAGGAACTTGTGGAAATGTCTGATAGAGGACTAAGAATATTCATAGTGATAAAACTAAATGAGATGCAAGAGCTGAAAGATAATGAACTCAAGAAGATGCAGGAGAAAAGAGACCATGAGTTCCAGGAGATAAGGAAGTTCTTGCATGATCTGAAGGAGGAAATACACACCATAAAAAAGAATCAAATGGAGCTGTTAGAGATGAAGGCTGCAATACAGGAAATAAAAAACTCCCTTGAAAGTATTAAAAGCAGATTAGTCCATGCAGAAGATCAAGTCTTGGATGTTGAAGACAAAACCTCTGACCTGGAAAAAACAACCAAGAAAACTGAGAAAATAACCCCTCTCAGATAGAATACTATCTGAGAAATACTAGATACCATTAAGTGCCCAAACATCCAGATAATTGGTATCCCAGAAGGTGAAGAAACGAATAGGGGCATTGATAATTTATTCCATGAAATCCTGGAAGAAAAAAACTTTTAAAATCTAGAGAGGCATTCAAATATCCAGACCCAAGAAATACAAAGGACCCCTAATAGAATCAACCCAAGAAGATCTTTTCCAAGGCACATTGCAGCCAGATTGACCAAAACCATAGACAAAGACAAGATACTAAAATTGGCAAGAGAGAAATGTCAGGTTCGGGGAACCAGCAGTTAGCGTAATGGCTATGTTGCTGGACTCCCACGTAGTCGACCGTGGTTTGCGTCCCGGACCTGGTGGCTTAAAACTCACGCCGGGCGCGTGTGCGTGCGTGCCCATGATCCCGAGAGGAGAATGGAGGAGAAGGGATTGCGGCGTGACCATCCCCCCTGGG
>NW_006160154.1:5618340-5648168 GCF_000334495.1 Tupaia belangeri chinensis | reverse complement strand
CAGCAAAATTATCCTTCATATGGGAAGAAAAGATAAAAACATTCTCAGATAAATAAAACCTGAAAGAATTTATCAACACCAGACCAGCATATCAAGTTCTGAAAGGAGTGATTTACCAGGAAAACTAAAGACACACATATAGAAATAAGAGAACAACAACAACAACAAAAACCCCAAGAAAATGACTAACTTAATGCTAGGAACAAGAAATATCATTAATGACATTTGAATGTTAACTTCCAGGATTTATATGGAAAGATCAGACTACAGTAATATTGTAAATTCAACAGAAGAAAGATTAATTACATAAGACTGAATTGGTGAAATAGAATTTTATGACTTTTTTGAGTAAAACATTACTGTCTTTTTGTTTACTATGCTTTGTTTTCTCAATTTAAATTTTTGCTTTCTTTTGAGCTGCTAATAGGTCTAGCAATTTGTTAAAATGTGTTTTATTGTTTGTTTCGTTAAGTGGAAAAATAAACTTGATAGGTCTAGCAATTTGTTAAAATGTGTTTTTGTTTGTTTGTTTGTTTGTTTGTTTCGTTAAGTGGAAAAATAAACTTTTATCCCTTCCTGACCCCTCTGGAATTGGAAAATATTTGTGAGTATTCTTATTTTGTGGCAGAATGGTTATTTGCATAAGTTCAATAATACCTGTTGCCTTGAATCAGAAATCGGAAATACTCGTTATTAGGGCTTTGACTGGAATGTCATATGAAGATTAAACTAGAAAACTATGAAACTAAGGTAGATCTCAAGTAAGCCAACAGAAGCTCTTGGAAAGATGGCCTGGCACCATAAACAGTTTTGCCTGGCAGAGAGGATTAAAGAAGCTATGCAAAATAATTTGTACCATAAAATAACCTGGCCTTTTCCAGCCCAGCATTGTAGTCAGTAGAGATTGCAAAAGAGCAGCCACAACCAGAAGATTATTTTGAGGAAGACTTAGAAGGAAGAAAAAAAAGACTGATCTTCGCTAGCAGATGGTATATCACAGAATACTTGGTAGGCAGGGCTGAATTGATAAGATTTATGTGTGAATTGTATGCTGAGTGTTTGCTTTCAACAGTTTGAGTAGTTGACATGTAAATATTTTCTCAAAAATATTTAAAACCGTACTGTCTTTGTTATAGAGTTACAAACAAAATTATAACTTAATGTTAGGGACAAGAAATATCATTAATATCTCAAACATTATCTTTAAAATTCAATTTTTTATAAATTTAAAAGTTATTTATCAACTGTTAAGAACTATGGAGTATGAGCAAAAATTTTTTGATATGTAAAGTAAATGTTTGTGGGAAAATGTAAAAATAAATAATTAATTAGAAAAAAAAATGTCTTTATTTCTCCTTAGTTGAAATATTACTTTTCCCCATAACCTTTAAAATATTATTCCATTGTCCTGTGCCTTTGACAATTTTGAGAAGATCTCTCTCTCTCTCTCTAGTATTGGTATCTTGACATGTGGTTGTTTTTTTCTTTCTTCTTTGAAAATTTCCTCTTTAGACTGCTCTAGTTTCATCATGTGTCTTTTTATTATCATATTTCTGAATAACTGGGCTTTCAGAATATGAAGATCAGTGACTTTTAATAATTTTAGAAAACTCTAGTCTATGTTTAATATTGACATCTCTAGCTTTCATCCTCTTTCCTTTCTTTGGAACTCTAACTATTGATCCATTTCTGTCTTTATGCCTTTACCTTCCATTCATGTTTCCCATCCTTTTTACCTTTTTGTACTAGATGATTCCTTTGCACGTATCCTTTTGTTCTCTAGTTGTCTCTGTATTTAATTCCAGTCTGCTGTATAATCTTTCAGTTATTCAACTTTTAATTTCTTTGTGGCTATAAAATAAACTTGTACTTTTGATTTCCTAGGTATGATGACTTAAAATTGAATTGTATAGGGCCAGCAGGTGGTATGGAGGTTAAGGCAGCAGAATCCCACATGGCTGACTGTGTGGTTGGAATCTTGGACCTTGTGGCTTGAAAATTATGCTGGGTGCATGTGCCTGTGTTCAAAATCCCAAGGATAACAGAGGAGAAGGGATTACAGCATGGCCAGGAATGGCCATTGCCCTAGAGGGATAATTTCTCACTTTCCCTCTCTCTCTGAAAAGATTATATGCCCTATAGCACAAGTTAAAACAAAACAAAACAAAACAAAACAAAACTTGTTGATTACCACGTAATTTCATCTCCAGTATTAAAAAGGGTATGGCCTTCAAAAGAAGTCTAAATACTAAAGAGCATTTCTATAGGCTGAGTTTTCTGTTTTCTAAAAAAATCACATATTTTGGAGATTTAAAGATATAGTCTGTGAGTGCAGAAGGTACACATTGTGCTAACTGTGCCATGTTTCCAGAGCTGATTGTTGCAACCATTCTGATGTGTGACTGAAAGCTGGTTATGCAGTAGGGTGTACTGAGCAAGGTTTACTCTTTTTGTTTGTTTGTTTTTTTGGAGAGGTTTTTGCTATAGGGCGTGTGTGCTCGCCAGAAAGGCAGAGAGACAGAGAGACGGAAAGTGAGAAATCATCCCCAGAGTGGATGCCCACACTGCAGTCCCTTCTCCTCCATTCTCCTCTCGGGATCTTGGGCACACACGCACACATGCCCTGCGTGAGTTTACGCCACCGGGTCCAGGACTCGAACTGTGGTCGACTACATGGGAGTCCAGCGACATAGCCATTACGCTAACTGCTGGTCTCAGCAAGGTTTACTCTTGCAAGTGCAAAATGATCATCCATAGAGTGTAACAAATTCTGTATTTAATTTTGTGGGGTTTTTTTGGTTTGATTTTTCTGTTTTTGTAATATTCTTAAATAAAAAAAAAGGTGAAAAAACATCTTGTCTTTGCTCTAAAAATACATTATAAATTTATGTGATTTATCATTTTCATTTTTTTCTTTGTTTAGGTAAAATATTTATTTTCTGATAAAACAGGAACCCTCACTTGCAATATCATGACATTTAAGAAGTGTAGCATTGCGGGTATAATTTATGGGTAAGTGTTTTTATTCCTATACTCTATAAGAAATTCTCATTTTTTTTTCTTTAAAATGAACTTTTATTTACTTTCACACTACCTGAATTTCTAATACTATAATGGTATTTGAATGGGATTGAACTTTAACAAAACTTATAGATGTTAAGAAAACATAGTTTACGTCTGTTTTTACACATGGTTAGAATTCCTACTTTATCATCTTATAACAGTTACATTTCCTCCCTTATCTTCCTTTAGAAATCACTCAGACTCAAATGGCGCTGGTACAGAAGATATCTGGTATAGACAATATTCTTTTCTAACTTACCCTTGCTCCTTTTTCTTGCAACTCACTTTTATTAGTACTGGATTACTGATAAGTTCTGTCCTGTCCTTGGGAACCAGCAGTTAGCGTAATGGCTATGTCGCTGGACTCCCACGTAGTCGACCGCGGTTCATGTCCTGGACCCGGTGGCTTAGAACTCACGCCGGGCGCGTGTGCGTGCGTGCCCCCTATAGCAAAAATCTCTCCAAAAAAAAAAAAAAAAGTTCTGTCCTGTCCAGACTTCAAGTGGCATATCCAAGAAAGCTCTCCTAGGTAGATTTTCCCATACGACATTCAGAGAACCTAGAATCTAGGTTTTAATTTGTTACCTTTGTACTCACTCTGTGTCAGATTCCTTTAAAAACTATACAATTTTAAATACTAGTTTAGGTATTTTCTAATGCCATGTTCTAGCTTGGGAAGAAGTATTATTTGACAGAACTTTAAATAATTACTATAGTTCTATAGATTCTTTAAGTATGATCTGAGGATAAAAGATGGGGCTGTGTATTTATTTTAGACCTTTTTGACTATTGACTGCTATCATTGGGAACTTCCTATTAAAAATAATCTTTTTTATTTTCCTTATAGTCATTCAGCTTCTTTTACCACAGAATCTTCTGAATTTAATGACCCCAGATTAATGGAGAACTTTGAAAATGGCCATGTAAGTCTGTTATTTTTATTCTAAGTTGATACAGTAATGCTATCTAATTTTAAAACATGTATACATATGTGGTTTTCTAAAAGGTATAATTTTCTGAACCAAGGAAGAGACAGTTTTGAAATTTTTTTGATGTTTGTATAATAAACAAGGGATCACGTATTGAACTTAATTAGTGTATGTAAATGAAAATGTTACATAAGAACTTTTACTATGTATCAATCTATGTAAGATTATCTACCTGCTTTTAAACTATTTGAACTCTTGCATGCTACCAATATCTTCACTTACCTAGTTTAAGATACTGAATTACTTGATTTGAAATCTTTACCCTCTCAAAAATTAAAATGATCTTTCAGAGCATAAGACTATACAAGGGATCTTTTAAAAATTCATAGAGAGTATATATTATAAAAACTATGCATAGATTTCAAAAAAAATTTGTTTTGGCACCAGAATAAACTTATACTTTTCATGACATGTCTGAACAGGATCTAGTTGGAAGCACTAATGAGAATAAGACATCAGTTTAAAAAGGGACCCTATCAGTGCAATATGAATGCTGCTAAAACTGAAGCAAGAACAAATATCAAATTTATGGTGATGGTTAGATGAAAGAATGGTAAAATCATTGATGCTCCAGAAAGTTTATAGGTACATTGTCTGAAAGAAATCAACAGTTTACAAAAGAAAGAACAAGATGATGCCTGGAGCAATAGACCATCCACATCAATTTGTGAGGAAAAACATTAATTTTGTTGGTGCTGTAATTGACCGCAGAACACTAGGCCACTTTTGGTACAGCTTACACAATTCTGACTGAAAAATTAAAGTTGAGCAAGCTTCCTGCTTAATGTGTGCCAAAATTATTGCACCCGGATGAGCTGCAGAAAATGGCAGAACTTTCAATGGAAATGTTAAACAAGTCAGATGAGATCTTGATGCATTTATTTAAGGAGTTGTAACCGGAGATGACACATGGTTTCACCAGTGTGATTCTAAAGACAAAGCACAATCAAAGCAATGGCTACCAAGAGGTGGGAGTGGGTCCCTCGAAGCTAAAGTGGATTGGTCAAGAGCAAAGATCATGGCCACAGGTTTTTGGGATGCTGAAGCTTTTTGTTTATTGACTTTCTGGAGGGCAAAAGAACAATAATATTTGCCTGTTGTTAAAGTGTTTTGAGAAAGTTAATCAAAGCTTTGGCAGAAAAAAAACGCTCAGGAAATCTCCACCAAAGGTCCCTATCATGACAATGCTCCTACTCATTCCTTTCATCAAATGAGGGCGATTCTGCCAGAATTTCGATGGGAAATTATCAGGCGTCCATCTTACAGTCCTGATTTGTCCTGTTCTGCCTTCTTTTTGTTTCATAATCTCAAAAACAAAACAAAACAAAAACAAAAGGACACGTATTTTCCTTCAGTTAATAGTCTACATTTACATAATTAAATTCCTAGTACTCTTAGTTCTCTAGGGATGGTGGCTAATATTATTGCCTGCAAAACTGTTTTGCACTTGATGGAGCTTATGTTGAGAAATAAAGTTTTTTTTTTCTTTTTTCTTTTTTTTTTTTTTTTTTTTGGGGGGTTTTTTCAATACGCGCTCACCAGAAAGACAGAGAGACACAGAGACAGAAAGTGAGAAATCACCCCCCCGCCCCCTCCAGGGGATGGCCACACCGCAATCCCTTTTCTCCTCCATTCTCCTCTTGGGATCTTGGGCACGCATGCACAAGTGCCTGGGGTGAGTTTAAGCCATTGGGTCCGGGACTCGAACCACTGTCGACCACGTGGGAGTCCAGTGACATGGCCATTACACCAACTGCTGGTCCCGAGAGATAAAGTTTTTTAAAAAAATATTTATCTCTTATTTTTCCACAAACTTTCTTAAGTCCCTTCATACATTCATTTCCTTCCTTTTATTAAAAACCTACTTGGGGACCCCAGCGTCCTGAGGCACCCATCCCCAGGGGCGAGGAAGTGGGCGGAGTCCGGCTTTGGTGCCAGCCCCTCCCTCAGCCAGACTGAGCAGCCTCTGCCTAGAAGACTCAGACCGTCCTCGCCCTCACCTCTCCCTCCCCTTCGGGGCCCACCGGGCGGCATGCTGCGAATGCAAAAAATGGATAAGAAACAGAATGGAAAGAGTAAAAAAGCTGAAGAAGCAGAGCCTGAACAATTTGTGGTGGAAAAAGTACTGGACCGTCGCGTAGTGAATGGGAAGGTGGAATATTTCCTGAAGTAAGGGATTTACAGATGCTGACAATACTTGGGAACCAGAAGAAAATTTAGATTGTCCAGAGTTAATTGAAGCATTTCTTAATTCTCAAAAAGCTGGTAAAGAGAAAGATGGTACAAAGAGAAAATCTTTATCTGACAGTGAATCTGATGATAGCAAATCAAAGAAGAGAGATGCTGCTGATAAACCAAGAGGCTTTGCCAGAGGTCTTGATCCTGAACGAATAATTGGTGCCACAGACAGCAGTGGAGAGTTGATGTTTCTCATGAAATGGAAAGATTCAGAGGAGGCAGACTTGGTACTTAAAAGAAACAAATATGAAGTGTCCTCAAATTGTAATTGCTTTTTATGAAGAGAGACTAACTTGGCATTCTTGTCCAGAAGATGAAGCTCAATCATTGTTTGTATTATATATATATAATCTTTGTCTTGGATTTTGATTTACTAGTGTGGAGAAGTAATTGCATTCTAATGGAAAAATCAAGTCTGATATGTTTGTTTTCAAAGTAGTATTGGGGAATTGGGGGGCTGCATCCCAATAGCACTGGTTACTTTGAACAAATAAAAGCTTTCTGTAGTCACTTCCTTATTGGAAAAAAAATTTTATACCATGGGATTTAATCATCTGCATTTGGGAACAGGTTTTCTAAATGTTGAGGAACTGTTTCCCCGCCATGAACTTGCCTTTAACTCACATGCCTCAGTACCAGTCTGGGGTTTTTGTTTTTTGTCTTTGTGTGTGTGTATACACAATACGTAATGGCTTTCTCTTTTTGAAACCTTCACCAAAACAAAAACTGTGTATAAACTCATGTGTCTGAGATACCGTCAGAATAAGAAATAAGTTCCTCCAAATTAAATTGAAAGTTTTCCTGAAGCCATAACCTTTCAAATTAATGATTTTGTAATTGGACGGTCTGAATTGGATAACTTAAAAGCAACCATATCAGAATTTTTACCTATCTGTATTTATCTGTCTGTATTTTATTTATCTGTCTGTAGTCATGTAAATTCAATAGTTTATTTGCAGAATTCCTGAAAGGAGAAATTATACCCTTACCAGCAAGCACCCCTCCCAGACGACAAAAGCAGACAAATTCCAGTGTTTAGCTAAGAAAGACTTAAAGTGGGCATTTTTTAAAAGAATTATTTATTGAATTTTTAATTTATTCATTCATTTATTTTAATTTGACCAGAGAGAGAGAGAGGGAAGGAAACTGAGAAAGCAAGTCACCAGGTCTGGGATTCAAACCATGGTTGGTCATGTGGAAGTGTCCAGCACCTTAACCACCATGCCACCTACTGGTCCCTTAAAGTGGGCATTTTACCCCTCGTAAACTTTTCCTTTACAAAAAGTTGGAATCCTTATGCTCTATTGACTAAAAGGTCATTATTCATGAAATGTCTAAGATTTGGCTCGTGGAAACGTAATCAGATGGTTAAAGATGTTAGCAGTTTAGGACTTGCTGGCATAAACGAGTGAACAGATCTGTGATCTAAACTATTGTGCATGTTTCTTTTCTTAACCCCAATTCATTCCTTACGTGTAGGCCTCAATCTTTTCAGTATTTGGGTTACTGATTCAGCAGAAGCAAGGAAAACCATTAACTGTAGTAATCGGAATGTTACCCAACTGTATGTTGTTTACTTTATTGTAAATACTGGTGAACAATGGTCAATAAATCGTTTTATATTCCTTTAAAAAAAAATCCCGGTGCCAGCTGGCGGTGTGGTGGTTAAGGGTACTGGACTCCCACATGGAGTCTTGCTTTCCCTCTCGCTCTCTTTCTCTCACATTCTGTCACTCTCTGATCAAATTTAAATAAATAAATTTTATTTATTCATTCATTTTTTAGTTTTTAATTTAACCAGAGACAGAGACACAGAGAGAAGGAAAGCAGGAAATCAAGCCACCAGGCCCAGGACTTGCCCGGCGCTTAACCCCCCACGCCCCCTGCTGGTCCCAAGTTAAAGAAAATATTTATTTATTTTATTTATTTATTTTAGTTTTTTTTCCTTTTCTTTAAATTTACTTTTTTACATTAATTCACTATACATCATTACAGCATACAAAATGAATTTTCCATCCAAAGTACACTGTATATTGGCTCAATTAAGCACATCAACATACATGGTATCAACAAATAATTTTCAATTTCTTATGAAAATATTAAAAAAAAAAAATCCCAACAGGAGAGGGACCAGCAGTTAGCGTAATGGCTATGTCACTGAACTCCCATGTAGTAGACCATGGTTTGAGTCCTGGACCTGGTGGCTTAAACTCACGCCAGGCACATATGCATGCATGCCCAAGATCCTGAGAGGAGAATGGAGGAGAAGGGATTGTGGCGTGGCCATCCCCCCTGGAGGGTGATTTCTCGCTTTCTGTCTCTCTGTATCTCTCTGTCTTTCTTGAGAGCGCACGCACCCAATAGCAAAAACCTCTCCAAAAAGTAAAAATCCCAACAGGAGAAGGGATTGCAGCATGGCCATCCCTCCTGGGGAGTGATTTCTTACTTTCTGTCTCTATGTCTCTCCAGCAAGCCTACATGCCTTTTGGAAAATTCCCTCTTAAAAAAAAAAAAAAGAAGGGGCTGGCAAGTGGCGTGGTGGTGGTTAAGGGTGCCGGACTCCCACATGGTCTGGCGAGCGCACACGCCCTATAGCGAAAACCTCTAAAAAAAAATAAGAAAAATTAAAAAAAGTTGAAATCCTTATGCTCTATTGACTGAAAGGTCATTATTCATGAAATGTCTAAGATTTGGCTCATGGAAATTTAATCAGATGGTTAAAGATGTTAGCATAAATGAGTGAACAAATTTGATCTAAAACTATTGTGCATGTTTCTTTTCTTAACCCCAATTCATTTCTTATCTGTAGGCCTCAATCTTTGTAGTATTTGGGTTACTGATTCAGCAGAAGCAAGAAGAACCAATAACTCTGTAGTAATCATAATGTTACCCAACTGTATATTGTTTACTTTATTATAAATACTGGTGAACAGTGGTCAATAAATAGTTTTATATTCCTTAAAAAAAAAAAACAAACCCAAAAACCTACTGGACTGACACCACACTTAAAAACAATAAAATCCAAACTCATTATCTTCTTTCTAGTCTCATTTGGGTCATTGTTCTCCTCACTCAGGATGCTAAAATCACACTTGTCTGGAAGCCTCTCAAGCACACTGTTGTTTCTTGATTAATTCCTCTATTATGGTCTCTATTTAGTTTCCTCCAGAAATCCTCTTTACCCAAAGAGAATAGAAGAGAGCAAGGTCATCTTGTTCCCTGTGATTTTCTACACCTTCCCTGACTCAAATGCATGATAAGGTGTTCGACTGGTGCCAGTCTTTGCACCTGAGGTCAAACCTCAGTTGTATACGTTGCAGACTATAAAAGGGAACTTTAAAAAGTCTGTGGAAAAATGAAGTTAAAGTATGAATTTATTTTATGGCAAAATCTTTTTGAAATGCACACATAGTTTCTCCATAATATGTAATCTGCATAAACTTTTCGAAGACCCTTATTTATGAAGCTCATGTTGCTGGCACTGGAAGAGACTTACTGACTCTGTCCCTTTTCTGTAGCCCACAGAAAAATACATAAAAGAATTTCTTACCCTCTTGTGTGTGTGCCACACTGTTATTCCTGAGAGAGATGGAAATGATATCATCTACCAGGCTTCCTCCCCGGGTAGGTATGATGTGCAGGCAAAGGACATAGCTCACCTCCTTTGCAGGTGAGAGGCCTCAGAAGTGTGAGGTCTGCTGACCTCTGTGATTGCTGCTGCCTTGCTCCTTCCCTGGAGTTCTTGCAGGTTGGGCCACTGTGGTACAGAGCAGCCCTGAGCCTCTCTATGGCTCTAGGGCTCCTCATTCCCCACTCTCAAAGCCTGCCTTAAGGAGGCTGGAGAGGGATTTCAGAATGCTCAGCAGCATTTTTTGGTTATAGTCAGTTACAAAATAGAGTTAAAGTTAAAGCCCTGTGGTAGTTTATGAAGATGCTATTTAATGACTTCAAAAATGAAAAAGATTATTATGAGTAGTAAGAAGATATTCACTGTCAGCATCATCAATTCATTTTAACAGCCCTGAAAGAGACCCCACTCAACCAAATCTCCTTGCTCATGAACTCTTTATGGTACCTAGAAGGACAGATAAGTGCATTTGAATAAAAAACAAAATCCGAGTTTAAATGACATGATATTTTAGTGCTAGGTAACAGAAATCTGTATGAATTAAGTTCATTGTGAATACATTTGCTCAATTCCTATTACTCTCAACTATTTATTGACAGATGAAGCAGCTTTAGTGAAAGGAGCAAAAAAGCTTGGGTTTGTTTTCACTACAAGAACACCATACTCTGTCACCATAGAAGTTGTGAGTAGCACCCTGAACATTTTCAATGCTTTACGTATAACTGTTTTTCCAGAGAGGTTCAAGTGTACAGAGGCTCAGAATAGGAGCCCTGACTCAAAGTTCCTGGGATTCCAACCAGACCCTGTACCTTCCCAACTATTATTCCTGGTCACGTGCCTTAACTTCTCTCTATTTGCCCCAGCTTTATCATTATGCTGGTTGTAGGGTCCTTGTGACAAATAAGTTAGTATCTCTAAAGCAATTGGAATTGCTCAATTAAAGTGAGCTAGTTCAAAGACTTAGGATCATGAGACCTTCAAGAAATTTACTAAGTTTTACTTGTGGGGAATGAATATGGACTCAACATTTTTTTTTTTTTTGGTGAGTTCTGTTATGCTGATTATTCATTTTATTGTATATATTTCCTTGTTCTGTCTTAATCACTATTCAGTATAAGCCTTTGATATTATTGGGAGAAAATAGAAGCAGTGCAAACACGGTGGCCAACCCACTGCAGTAACGTGGTGGTTAAAAATGTTCACTAGATGTTGCGTCCTTGGTAGAAGGGATTGATCAGTT
Organism: Tupaia belangeri chinensis; assembly: GCF_000334495.1. Taxonomy (NCBI): domain Eukaryota; kingdom Metazoa; phylum Chordata; class Mammalia; order Scandentia; family Tupaiidae; genus Tupaia; species Tupaia belangeri. The sequence goes on along the minus strand of NW_006160154.1, from coordinate 5,637,010 downwards.
CATCTTTATCTTAATGGTTCCTGGCACGTGGTTAGCTCTCAGTGGCTTGTTGGTGATACTGATAGCTTGGCTATAGGAAGTCAAGAGACTGTAACTGGATGAATTTTTTAAAAAAATGCATCACTGCTACAAAACTTTATATATATTATGCCACCTCTTTCCATATTTACTCTTTCAAATGATCTAAGCATTAAGGATGTCATTCAGTCTGTATGATTTAACAAAAAGATTTATTTGTTCTCTTTTTTTATTTTTTTTTTTGGAGAGATTTCCACTATAGGGCATGTGCGCTCGCCAGACAGACAGAAACATAGAGACAGAAAGCGAGAAATCACCCTCCAGGGGGGATGGTCACGCCGCAATCACTTCTCCTCCACTCTCCTCTCGGGATCTTGGGCATGCACGCACATGCGCCCGGCGTGAGTTTTAAGCCACCGGGTCCGGGATGCGAGCCGCGGTCGACTATGTGGGAGTCCAGCGACATAGCCATTACGCTAACTGCTGGTTCCCCTTATTTGTTTTCTTAGTGCTGTCTGATGATGGTCTTATTTCATTTACCCATGCTATTGGAGAAAATAAAGTGTTTTGAATAGTGGTATTTTAATTAATTAATTAATTCTAGAGAGGTTTTTGCTTTGGCACGTGCACTCCCCAGAAAGACAGAGAGGATCAGAAAGTGAGAAATCACCCCTCAGTGGGGATGGCCACATTGTAGTCCCTTCTCCTCTATTCTCCTCTCAGGATTTTGGGTAAGCAAGCACACTTACCCGGCATAAGTTTTAAGCTGCTGGGTCCAGGACTCAAACTGTGGTCGACTATGTGGGAGTTCAGTGATGTAACCACTACACCATCTGCTGAGCCCAACTATTTTTAGATTGAAAAGAGAAGTGCTTCTGTACTGAAGGGGTACGGTTAGGAACCTTTGTGTGGTTATTATACGGGTTGCAAATAATGCTCTTACCAGAAGAGGGCACTGTCATCTCATAAGATGTGAGACAATTTATATTTTGATGAAGATGTGTATTTGGACGGTCAAACTTATTTGTGATAGGGGAATGAGTAATTTTGCACGATGAATACTTTTATCATCAAGTAAGAATATATTGTCTTACCTTTCCATAGGTGGGAGAAAAACACACTTTTGAAATCCTTAATGTCCTGGAGTTTTCTAGGTAAGCTACTTTTTCATATAGTTCATGTATTTTCTATGGCTCTTTCTGTGATTGTTCACATTGAGGACTGGCAACATAAATCAAAACTTCAGTACAGAATCATGACATTCCAGTTGGCCTCTACTTCTAAATCTCAGCTCAGATCTTACATCTTCCAGGCCTCATAGGGTCAGTCCCTCTTGCAGGTTCAGATGGGTATATACAACTCTCCCATTTTAGCACTAGTCACAGTCAGTTGTGATTTTTGAAACTGTTGTTACTCAATGACCATCTTACCAAGCAAACTAAGCTACTGAGGATAAGATTCACCTCCCACAAGGTCTGCTTTAAGTGCTCAATAAATATTTGATGGAAGATGGATGTTGGATATTATTTTCACAGGAGAACCAAAAACCATTTTTTAAAAAGTAGACAGTGAATTAATTAATTTTTTTCTTTGTAAAGGGAGAAAAATGTATCCAGAACCTTTCATTTTCTTATGTTTTAATGGGCCAGCTGCTCTCGCAGCTGTAGCCTCATTTCCCAGAGTACATCGTGAGAATATTGTTGGTATTATTTTTATTAAACTTTCCCCGAGAGTTATACAGTCATAGCTCTTGAACCATGTGAGAATTTCTAATGTGGAATCTGAAAATTTAGAAAAGTAAATGACAAAATATGTCATTAGTTTTTCACAATGTCAGGTGATTTCTCAAATCACATCTTTGAAGCTTCTTTCCTAATGATATTTGAGAGGAAAAAAAAGGCAAACCTCTTAGAACTTGAGGGAAGTTATTACCACCCCACCATCCCCACCTTTCCTAAAACCTTTATTATGAGAAAAGATATCTCATGTTACTTAGTCTTCCACTTAATATTTGACTACATAATTTCTTGCTATTAAAATAATTAAAATGTGCACTCAAGGGCCAGCAGGTGGTGTGATGGTTGGGATACTGGACTCCCACATGACTGACCGCAGTTCCAGTCCGGGACCTGGCGTCTTGTTTTCCTATTTGTATTTCTTTCTCTCTCTCTCTCTCTCTCTCTCTCTGTATGTCTTTCTGGTGAGCACATGTGCCCTGCAGCAAATTAAATAATAATAATAATAAAATTAAATAAATACTTTTTTAAAAATATGCACTCATAGCTAGGTGCTGGATAAATAACTTCATTGCCTTGGGTAGTGTTCCACCAGTTTTCTAAGAAATGGCTGAGCCTTTATTGATTATTGGGAAGTTCTCTCCAGTTCTGGTTCTCCGGTTGATGAGTACACACTTGGACCATCTTTGAGGGCAGGAGCTTTGGTTTAGAAGCTTCAGAGTAAGATGGAAACAGATGAAGGCTGTGCCTTAAGGAGTCATGGCTGAGTGGGCTCCCAGGGAGGTAGAAGACGGGTAGATATTTCCTCCACCTTTTCGGCTCAGTCTTGCTAGCATGCTACTCACAGGTGGCCGGCAAAGTTGTCATGTTGGTGGCAGAATGTGCTATGTTATGACGATACTGAAGAGGTCCAGTAGGCTAGAGGAGGAAGAAGAGAGGTGATAAGCACAGATACCTTATGAGAGAGGAGTGAGTAGGATGAAAACAGCGTGGGAAGCTTAGGAGGGAAAAGTATTACAGCGGTCATTGTGCTACTGTTACTTACTAGCTCATGGCCTTCCTGGATGCTTATCCTTTCTGTGTCTAACTTTCTTCATCTATAATATGGGATTAACAATGGAACCCTCTTCAAGGATTGTTGTGAAGATAAATAACAATGCCTGGCATATTATAAATACTTATGTAGCATTTACTGTTTTGGCATCACATACTAAAGGAGGTAAAAACTAATTATACTTTTTATGTTGTTACAGTAATAGAAAAAGGATGTCCATAATTGTCCGGACTCCTATGGGACAGCTCAGGCTCTACTGCAAAGGGGCTGTAAGTACTGAGATTCCGTATTTGCATTATTTTTTTCTCTTTGTTCCAGCAACTTGTAGAAAGCCATTGCAACTTCATATTTTTAGATGATGTTGCTTTTTATCTGCTGTTCCATTTGGTTGTTGACAGCATTATCTAAGATTGGAAAAATCATTCCAAGATATCCAAAACGCTTTCCCAACAGCCAAAGCCTTTTGAAATTTATGGTGCCACACACTAGGATGTTTTTGAAGGTTTACTATTAGTGAGAAGTGTGGCCACTCAGTTGTTTTATTGAGAACTTGCGATTGTTGATACTGAGGGTTTGTAGCAGGAAATTTTTATTCCAGATCCATGCCTAAAGTGTATAATTTTGGTGGGTCTCAGAAATTTACATTTACCTCTGTAAATCTTAATTTTTAAAAGCACTTACATGGTTTTTCATGGCCATATGTACTTTAAAATTCAGAATCAAGTTTATTGAGGTAAAATAAGCAGTACATGTTTAAAGCATGAAATTTGATAAGTTTTGACACTGATAGTCTTTCTGTCACTATATATTTGCTAAAATGCTATGTAAATTAAATCATATCTATATATGACTTTTTTTTTTTTTAGAAAGATATTTTTTACTAAAGGGCATGTGCGCTCCCTGAAGAGATGGAGAGATACAGAGACAGAAAGCAAAAGATCACCCCTCCCTCCCCCTGGGGGGATGCCACGCTGCAATCCCTGCTTCATTCTCCTCTTGGGATTTTGGGCACGCATGCACACATGCCTGGCATGGGTTTTAAGTTGCTGGGTCTGGGACTTGAATCACAGTTGACTATGCTGGAGTCCAGCAACCATAAGCATTACACCATCTGCTGGTCCCACATGTGACTTTTTGTTTGATTTCTCTCCCTCACTATTCTGAGCTTTATTCAGGTCTTAGCTGTTAATAGTTTTTTTTTTAAAATAATTATTTTATTAACTTTATTTATTCATTTATTTATTTTAATTTTACCAGAGAAGGACATATAGGGAGAAGAGGGAGGGAAAGTGAGAAAACAAGCTACCAAGTCTGGGACTTGAACTGTGATCAGCCATGTGGGAGTCTGGTGCCTTTTACTACCATGCCACCTGCTGGCCACTTGATAGTTCAATTCTTTGTGAATAATATTCTAGTGTGGCTATATCAGTTTGCTTCTCTACTCCCTGTTGGTAGATATTTTGTTTGTAGTTTTTGGCTACTAAATAATATTCCTATGAACATTTGTATGCAAGTCTTTGTATGAACATGTGGGCTTTGGCTCCCTTAACCACTAAGCCATGGGACTGGCCCCCATCATCGTGGTTTTGATTTGCAATAATCCTCAACAAAATGCTCACAAATCAAATCTAACAGCACATTACAAGTATTATGCATTATTACCAAGTAGGATTTATCCCAGGGATGCAAGGATGGTTCAATAGACATGAAATGATATATGTAATATATCACATGAACTTAAGGAAAGACAAAAATTATGTGAACAAATCAACTGATGCAGAAAAAGCATTTGATGTAATATTTGTATGTAAAAATGTAAATTTAAAATGTAAAAAAGCATTTGATGGTTAAAACTCTCAACAAAAGAAATTTCACACAATAAAGGCCATATGCAACAGAGCCACAGCTAACACAATACTGAATGGGGAAAGGCTGAAGGTTTTTCTGCTTTATACTGGAACAAGGTAGGGACATCCACTTTCTCTATCCCTATTCAACATCTACTGAAAACTCTAGCCAACACAATCAGACAGAAGAATGAAGTAAAAGACATACTACTGGGTCATTAGAAAAGTCATGACGTATTTTTCTATGTTTTCTATGCAAAAATGTGTCATGACCTTTCTAGCGACCCAATAACCGGAAAGGAAGAAGTTAAATTATCCTTTTTTGAAGACATGATTAAATACATGGAAAAACCTAAAAACGCCATAAAAAACTCTTAGGTGTGGTAAACTAATTCAGTAAAGTTACAATATATAAAGCCAACATAGTTTCTTATAATGTTTTTGCCTGACTTTGGTTTTAAGGTAATGTTGATCTCAGAATTAGTAAGGAAGTATTCCTTCTGTTTCTATCCCATGAAAGATGTTGTAGAGAATTGATATTAATATAATTTCTTCCTTAAATGTTTGGTAGAATTCACCGTAATGAATGGAGAATGCAACTAATCTATTGCCTTTTTAAAAAATATATACTATTCCATTTTTGTGTCCCTTAGATGTTTTGCTTCTTTATTTTTCTCCTTGATTCCCTTCCTCTCACCCTCCCCCATTTACCACCTTCCCCCAACAGTTTCTAGTACCCACAATTGTTCATGTTTTTGCATTTTCCAAACTTTCCGTTTCTACCATAGAGTGCAGACATTTCATACATATTAAGTAGGGACATACAATGTCTCTGTTTCATATTTGGACTTGGTTCACTCAACAGTGAACCTTCCACATTTGCCCACTTTTTATCAAATGCCAGGGTATTGTTATTTTTTATGGCTGAATAGTATTCCATAGTTTATATATGCCACATTTTTCCAATTCATTCATCTGTTTGTGGACATTTGGATTGGTTCCATGTCTCAGCAGTTGTGAATAATGCCACAGTAAACATGGATGTGCAAGTACTTTTCTGATTCAGTGCAATCCCATTCTTTGGGTAGATACCCAGGAGTGGAATGCTGGATCTTATATGACAGTTCTATTTGTAGGTCTTTGAGGAACCTCCTTAATGTTCTCCACAGTAGCTGCGCTAATTTACACCTCTACCAACAGTGCAGGAGAGTTCTGTTTTCACCACAGCTTTGTCAGCACTTATTATTATTTTTTAAAAATTTTAGTCATTCTGACTGGGGTTAGGTGATATCTCATTGTGGTTTTCTTCTTTTTTTAGAGGTTTTTGCTATGGGGTGCATGCGCTTGCTAGGAAGACAAAGAGAGACAGAGAGACAGAAAGCGAGAAATCACCCCCAGGGGGGGGATGGGCATACCACAATCCCTTCTCCTCCATTGTCCTCTCAGGATCTTGGGCACGCATGCACAAGCACCCAGAGTAAGTTTAAGCCACCCAGTCCGGGACTTGAACCACAGTCAACTACATAGGAGTCCAGTGGCATAGCCACTACACTAACTGCTGGTCCCTTGTTGTGGTTTTGATTTGTATCTCCCTTATGAGAAGGGATGTTGAGCATTTTTTTATATGCTTTTTGGTTGTTCATATGTCTTCCTTAGAGAGTTGTCTGTTAAGCTCATTTGTCCATCTTTTAAATGGGTTGATTTTTTTTTTTTCCAGGTAAGTCACTTGAGTTCCCTGTATATTCTGGTTATCAGTCCCTTGTCTGAGGGATAGTTTGCAAATATATTCTCCCATTCCAAGGGCTGTCGACTCACTCTAATTATTGTTTCTTTTGCTGTGCAGAAGCTTTTGAATCTGATGTAATCCCACTTGTCTATTTTTGGGATTATTGCCTATGCTTTGGGGGTTTTACTTAGGAAATCTTTGGGACTAGCAGACAGCATAATGGTTACATTGCTGGACTCCCACATGACTGACTGTGGTTTCAGTCCTGGACTTGGAGGTTTGAAGCTCATGCTGGGTACGTGTGTGTGCATGCCCAAAATACTGAGAGGAGAATGGAGCAGAAAGGACTGTAGTGTGACTATCCACGCTGGGTGATTTCTCACTTTTTGTCTCTCTGTCTTTCTCTGTCTCTATGACAAATGCACGTGTCCTATAGCAAAATAATCTATCCAAGGGGGAAAAAAAAGAAATCTTTGCCTACTCTGATGTCTCCAAAAAACCAAACAAACAAAAATGCCAGGAGGAAATAAATACTAAAGACCTGAGCAGTAATAAATAAAATAGAGAATAAACAAATTATACAGAAAGTAAATGAAACCAAAAACTGGTTCTTTGAGAAGATAAAGTTAATACACCATTAGCTAGACTAATTAAGAAGAGAGAAAGAAATCAAATAAATCAAATTCACCTTCTGTTTTGAAGGTAATTAATTATTGATTCAATTTCTTTACTAGGTATAGGACTATTCACATTGTCTATTTTTTCTTGTGTGAGTTTGGGCAGATTGTGTCTTAGAGAGTTGTTCCTCTTCATCTATATTATCAAATTTGTGGACATAGAAAAAATATTGACAAAAACATTTTTTAATTTGTTTTCCTGATTAGGCTAGCTAAACAGTTAATATCTTTACTGATCTTCTCAAATAAACTGCTTTCAGTGTTACCAGTTTTTCTCAAAAGTTTTTCTACTTTCTATCTCCACTATTAACTTTATTGTCCTCACTCTTTACTTTATTATTTCCATTCTTTGGCCAATTTTTTGTTTTATTTGTTTCTTTGTTTCTAGTTTCCAAAGGCAGAATTTGATTTGACATCTTCTTTTTTAATATGTTTATTGCTATATATTTCTTTTTTATTGATTAAGTTTTATTTATTATTATTTTTTAATCTGACCAGTGAGAGACATGGGGGAGGGAGGTAGGGAGGGAGGGAGCAAAGGAGAGAGAGAGAGAGAGGGAGGGAGGGAGAAAGAGAGAAAGAGAGGAAGAGAGAGAGAAAGAGAGAAAGAGAGAAAGCGAGAAAGCAAGCCACCAGGTCAGGGACTTGAACTGTGGTCCACCATGTTAGAATTCAGAGCCTCAACCACCATGCCACCTACTGGCCCCACTGCTATATATTTCTAACCACTGCTCTAGCAGCATTTCACAAGTTTTGATATGTTGTATTTTTATTTGCATTGGTTTAAAATATTAAACATATACAATATCTTATATTTAATATATACAATAGTATAATATTATGGGCTATTCTGAAGTATGTTATTTAGTCCTCAAATACTTGGGAATATTTCAGAAATTTTAAATTTTGATTTATTACTTAATTCCATTATATTTTAAGAACATGGGATGTTTTTGTCTTTTTAACTTCATTGATTTACATGTATTTTGTGACTCAGATTTATAGTCTATTTTGTTAAATGTTTGGTGTGTACTTAAAAAGAATGAGTATTCTGCTGCTTTTGTATGCTGTATTTCATACCTACTAATTAGGGCAAATTGGTTGATAGTGTTATTCAAATTTTATAGATCCTTAATGACTTTTTGTCTGCCTGTTCTATCAGCTGTTGAGAGGGGAATGTTGAAATCATCAATTATAATTGTGCATTTTCATTTACCTTTGAAGTTCTATTAGTTTTTGCTCTACATATTTTGAAACTCTCTTAGTAGGTTACATAAACATTTAAATTTGTTATTTCCTCTTGAAGAATTGACCTTTTTGTCATTGTGAAATAATTGTCTTTATCCATGTTAATAGTCTTTGGTCTGAAATCTGTGTTAACTTTAATATTACCATTCTAGATTTCTTTTGGTTAGTGTTACTATACTATACTATATACTTTCCCTTCTTTTTAATCCATTTGTGTCTCTGTGAGTCTCTAGGGAGCATTTAGTTGGTTCTTATGTTTTTGAACCACTCTAAAATCCTCTGCATTTTAACTGAAGTGTTTAGATCATTTATACAATGTGCTTATTAATGTGGCTAGGTTTAAGTATATCATCTTGCCATTTATTTTCTATTTGCTCCATCGTTCTTTTTTTCTTTATTCCTTTCTCTCTATCTTCTTTGGATTATCTGAGTGTTTTTTATTCCAGTTTGTTTCTTTTGTATTTTTAAAACATTTATTTAATAGTTTTAGTAGTTTTTAGTAGGCATCTTAAATTTACTACATTCAACCTTCAAGGGATATTATAGTACTTTGTGTACAGTAAGAACCTTATGAAACTATAATTTCATTTCTCTTCTCCCAAACTTTGAGCTATTATAGTGATACATTTTAATTTTATAAATGTTATAATAAACTTTCCACTTTACTGTTACTAATTTTTTGAGCAGTCATTTAACTTAAAAAAAAATTAAATATGACCAATGTGTGGTGTGGTGGTTGAAATGGCTGGATTCTACATAGCTAAATGTGTGGTTTGCGTTCCAGACCTAGATGCTTGAAAAACACTGGGTACATGTGTGTACATGCCCCAGATCCCAAGAAGAGAATAGAAAGGAAGGGATTGCAGCATAGCCATCACTCCTGAGGGATGCTTTCTCACTTCCCCTCTTTCTCTGTATCTCTCTCTGGTGAATGCACATGTCCTAATGCAAAAAATAAGATGAGATAAAATAAAATAGATAATAAGAAAATGTTAGTATCATTACTATTTCTAGTGCTCTTTTGATCCACAATTACATTTAGTGCAATTTTCCTTATGCTCTAAGAACTTCATTTACCATGTCTTGCATGGATCTCCTGGTAACATATTTTTTTCAACCTGTTTATGTCTGAAAAATGTTATCTTATGAAGAAGATTCTTCATGGCTCCTGAGAACTAGTTATTTCAGGGTACAAGAAAAATGAAGATTTTCTACTGATAATTCCGCCTCCAGCAAACAAGGTAGTGTGGCAGGAGAGGTGAGTCTTCAGAAGAAGATTCCTCATGGTTCCTGCGAACTAGCTATTTCAGGGTACAAGAGAAACGGAGATTTTCTACTGATAATTCCACCTCCAGCAAACAAGCTAGCATGGTAGTGAGCCCCTCTGGCCTTCTATCTCTGTCTCTGTGTCTGTCTTTTTTCACTCTGGTTTCTTTTCTTTTTTTAATTGCTAGATAGCATATGTGCTTGCTCAAGAAAGAGAAACACACAAAGACAGACGGGGGGAGAGAAAGCACCTCTTAGTGGGGTGTGATCATGCTGCAACCTTTTTTTCCTCCATTTCTCCATCCTGTGAGGATTTGGGGCATGCACATACATGCACCTGGCATGCTTTTCAAGCTACCATGGCTGGAATTTGACTTGCATTTGACCATGTAGGATCAAACTCCCAATGCAAAGGGCTTAACTGATATGCTGTGGGGGTCAGTTCTCCCCCCCCCTTTTTTTTAATTTCCCCCCCCCCCCCCCCGGCTTCATTTATGATTAGCATTTTATCAGTTTTTCTGAAGAACTTGATTTTCATGTGTCTTAGAATTGTTTTATTCTTGTTTCTAGGAGGTTTGTAGCCTGTTTCCAAAAACTGACCCTCATTTACTTTTCTGCTTTCCTTTTCAACTATCATTAGATGAATTACTTGCCTGGAGAGTTTCAGAAAATTCTTAACTCAGTTGACACCCATTCAGGATGGGGAAGCTGGTGTTCAGAATCACTTGTTTCAAGTGGCCTGTTCAGAATCCCTTCTCGCATGTAGATTTATAGCACTCATTGAATTGAAAAACTTTTGGCTTTTATTTCTTCAATTATGTATCCTGTCTGCTCTGGAGACTCCAATTAGATCTATATTAAACTGTTTAAAGTTGTCCCACAGCTCACCAATGTTACTGTCTTTAAGACTTCTTTCCTTCTATATCTTATTTTGGATGATTCCTACTGCTGTATCTTCATGTTTAAAGAAAGTGTGTAATCTATTAATCCCATCCAGTATGTTTTTAAAAAAGGATCTCAGACATTGTGGCTTTCCTATCTAGAAGTTCGATATGGATCTTTTGAATTTCTGTTATATCCTTACTTAACTTTTTGAACATACAGAATATAATTAACATAACTTTGTATGAATTTTTCTAATTCAACAGCTGTATCAGTTCTGGGTTAATTTTCATTAACTGATTTATCTCCTAATTTGGTGTTGTATTTTTTGGCATTTTTATGTGTCATATAATTTCTTATTGAATGCCAAACATTTAAAATTTTGCCTTGGCTGTTTGAGTTTTACAAGTTTTTATTTTGAAATGATTATAGATTTATTTGCAAAAAATGTAATTGTAAGAAGTAATACAGAGAGAACCTATACATTCTTCACCCAGTTTCATTTAATGGTAACATTTGCATAAGCACAGTACAATATCCCAACCAGGAGACTAACATTGACATTATTCATCAACTTTATTTAGACAATAAACTGGGGCAATTGTTGGGCTTCCATCATTTGCACCTCATCTCTCAGGGATCACTACCTTTCATTACCCATTGCTTAGTATGATAACCATTGTTTGACATATTTTATCTGAAAATATAGATCCCAACCTTTCCTCTCTGGCTTCTGCGTTTTCCAATGCTGTTCTGTCTATGCCTCATAGTAACTTGGTTGTAGGTCTCAGAAACTTTGGGTTTACCAAGAATATTCTATAAAAGCCTTGGTAAACAGTATGGTCTTTGCAAAAATTATAGCAGGAGAGTTGAAGTAGGGAATTTTTATCTGTCTCTCATTTTCAACAGCAAATAACTTAAAAACCCATATTTGATATTTTGGAAACATGCTAACACCATCATGCTTTGTCCTAACCTTTTCTCTTCCTTCTCCTCCATGAAGGCAGAGATATCAGGTTGTCCTGCTTATCCTTTCCCACCTTCATATCCAAGCTTATCTCAAGCTCAGCTTGACAAATGACATTCCAGTAAATATAACCCATCCCCTTTAGAGTGCAGGGTAAGCAGTATTTGATACTTAATTACCCCATTAATACCTATATCTCCTAGTCTCAAATCTCTCCCCCACAATAGAAAGTGTCATATCACAGTTTTTTTTCTAAGTATTTATTAATATATTCCTTCCTGAACTTCAGGTTGTTGGAAAAGTCGTGATGTGTTTTTTGTGTAAAAACGTGTCATGACTTTTCTGACAGCCCAATAGTAAATTGGTGAATACAATGTTCACCATGTTGTTATATACATTTAACAGCATATTTTCTACTTAATAGGCATTTTCTCTTAACATGCAGGGATACAAAAGTAGATTTCTGTTTTTCTCAGTCTTCAAAAACAGAAAAGGAAAATATTGTGAATTATTAAACTCGACTTGAAACATATAGCAAGAAATACAAGTTAAGATTTTCTCTGCACTTTGTTCTTTTTATTTTTTAAATGTATTTATTTCTTCCATGAGTGAGATAGATACAAATAGAAATATAGAGGGAGAGAGAGAGACAGAGAGAGGGAGAGACAGCATCCCCAATTGTCAATGCTGCAGTACACCATTAGCCAGCCCTGGATCATGGCCAGGTACATGGCTGTCATATATTCAGGGGGGTCTCCAGGCTTGAACTGAAAGCTTTCCCCCGTGGGATTGCCTCTTAGAGTGCCATGTTTTACTGGTGTACCACTTTCTGCCCCTTATTGCTTTTTCATTGTGTTTTGTTTTTGTTTAAAGCAGAGCATGTGCATCTGTCCTCCCACCCCCATTCATGATAGAGCACATGCATGTGAGAGGGGAGAGAGAGAGACTTTTATTTACAATAATCAGATGGGAGAGAGAGAGAGTTTTATTTTACTTTTTGTTAAAGCAACCAGACCCTCCCATTTTAAAGCTTATTTCTAAACTTACTCTGGAATTGAGCTTTCTCTGTGGATGGTCAAAATCCTTCACAACTGTAAGATGTAACAATGGTTATATTGGGATATAACTATTTATATTTGGAATTCTGAATAAAAGGCTTACATAAGGCAATTGAACGAATAAGATGTTAACTGCAGGAATTTTTGTTTTCTTGGTTTTTGGGTAGGATACAGTGATTTATGAGAGACTTTCAAAAAATTCTCTGTTTATGAAGGAGACACTAGTCCACCTGGAACATTTTGCCACAGAAGGTTAGTAAAAATTGTTTAGAATCCATTTCCCTTTGAAAACGCTGTTCTTAAATGTTGAAATTTTAACCTGAATGCATGCCACTGATGCTCCTTGAGCACATAGATGGGCAAGGGCAGATCATTAATATGTGTGACTTTATAATGCCTTCTGGTTGCTTAAAGGTAAAAGGTTTCCTGGGGCCAGCAGGTGGTGTGGTGATTAAGGTACTGGATTCCCAAATGGCTGAATATGGTTCGAGTCCTGGACCCAGGGGCTTGAAAATCACACCAGGTGCATGTGCACATGTGCCCAAGATTCTAAAAGGAGAAAGAATTGTGGTGCGATCATTTCCCTGGGGGTAATTTCTCATTTTCCCTTTCTCTGTCTCTCTCTGGTGAGCGTACCACCCTATGGTAGAAAAAAAAAGTACAAGTTTTCCTAAACTAACCTTGTTGAGACATTGTTATTATTTTTCATTTTTCCTCTCTCTAGCAATGTTGTGCTTATGAACAAACAGCGAAATGTATATTTTTGCTGTATGTTTTAGTGTCTTCAATCCATTATTATCTATTTCCATTTAATAAGTGTGACCTTTTATGTAGTTGTGGAAGGAACTTAGCCATAGCTGGGGAAAAAGACAGGCCTTTCCAGTATGTGCCATATATTTTGAAGTTAATCGTTTTTTTTTTTTTTTTTTTTCACTATAGGGCGCATGCGCTCGCCAGACAGACAGAGAGAGACATAGAGACAGAAAGCGAGAAATCACCCACCAGGGGGGATGGTCACGCCACAATCCCTTCTCCTCCATTCTCCTCCCGGGATCTTGGGCACGCACGCACATGCGCCTGGCGTGAGTTTTAAGCCACCGGGTCCGGGACGCGAACCGCGGTCGACTACGTGGGAGTCCAGCGACATAGCCATTACTCTAACTGCTGGTTCCTTTTTTTTTTTTTTTTTTTTTTAGAGAGGTATTTTTGCTATGTGGCGTGTACGCTCACTGGAGAGATGGAGAGAGACAGAAAGTGAGAAATCACCCCCTGGGGGGATGGTCATGTCACAATCCCTTCTCCTCCAATGTCCTCTCGGCATTTTGGGCATGCACTCACATACACCAGCATGAGTTTCAGTCAGCTGGGCCCGGGACTCGAACTGTGGTTGACTAAGTGAAAGTCCAGCAATGTAACCATTATGGCATCTACTGGTCCCAAAGATAATTATTTTTAATAACTATAACTCAGAAAGCTGACATAGTTGATATTAATGTTAACCTTCTGATTTTGACTTATCATCCATCTCTTAAGGAAACTCCTTAAGTGAGTTTCAAACAAGAACAACATTGACTAAAATGTTGACAGTGCTTTAGAGAAAAAGGTGTAATGTCATGTAAAACATGTAAGATGTGAAAGGAGACTTCAAAATGTTCATAGAAAAATGGAATTAAGGTATGAGTTTATTTTGGTGCAAAAGTTTTGAGACCCATGCGTAGGTTTTTCATAATATGCATTTTCCATGAACTTGTTGAAAACATCTTGTAGCTAGTACTGTCCTGAAAGCTGTGGTTCATTTTCTGTACTTAGGTATTTTTTAAAATTTTTAATTAATTAATTAATTTTTCATTTCATTTTCTTTTATACATTCAATCACATTATTATTTGTCTTACAAAATGGATATTTCAACAGGTGAACATTTCTCCCTAATACAGTTGACAAAACTACAAAATATCTTCAGTAGATAATACCACATTTCTTTGTGACATTAATACTTTGTCTCCCTATTTTTCTTCTAAATGTCCTTCCTCAGACCCTCCTCTTGCACACATACTATATCTGGTATCTACATCTATATACTGTGTTTCTATATCCTTTAGTCAATTAGTTTCAGTCATAGAGTGTGGACACTTGGTATATATTAAGAGGGAACATACAATGCCTCTCCTTCGTAGCCTGGCTTGCTTCACTCAGCAGTAAGTCTTCCATATTCATCCACTTCCTGTCAAAAGTCAGGTTTTTTTTTAGGGCTGAATAGTATTCCATTGAGTATATTTGCCACAGTTTTTCTGTCTATTCATTTGTTCGTGGGCTTAGTTTTTAAGCTGCTGCTCCATACCGATATGTATGTATCCAGTCTAAAAATGTGAGTATTTTGCAAGTTTCTACATTGGGCCTCTTATTGCTGTCTTAAAATATAGATATGATATAGGTAGGCTGCATTAAGTAGAAATACACAGAAACTTTATTATAGTTCATCATGAAGCAGAATAACAACTTCTGTATTTCTTCTGTGTATAGTTAGTTTCTATGGGATTCCTAAGTATTTGAATATCTTTCAGGAGTTAATCTAAAATATTAAAATATGGTTTAAGTTTTTTTAAAAACAAGTCCCTGTAAAATGGGATTTAAATTAATTTTCTAATGCTTTAGAGATTGTTTGGCTAGCAACTGAAAAACTGAACTCTTATTCATTCTTTAATTCATGCAGTAGTTATTGAGTAGTCATTAAGTAACAGTATACATGTTCTAAGTCTGTGGGACAGCAGTGAATAAAACATAGAAAACCAAAGCCCTAAATGAATTTACCAAGAAATAGATATTGACAAGTGGTACTAAGTACTATGAAAACAACAAAACAGGGTGAGGTGAAGAGATGATGCGATACCCTCTGTGTGGGGTGATTTAGGTGGACAGTGAAGAAAGTAAGGGACGTTACGTGGCTGTCCAGGGAAAAATATATGCTAGGTGAAGAGTGGAGAAAGTGCAAGAGTCTGGAAGTCAGATGACAAGAAGGGAGGCCACAGTGAGTAAGGAAGAGTGGGGAAGAGATAGTAAGAGAGCCAGGGGAGTGTCATGTGAAGGACTTCACACTTCCGTGACTTCTAAAATGCTTTCCAATTTTATTTTCAAATGCTCCACTTCTTCCTGATTGTATGCCCAAATTATATTGTTATGATATTATTATTTTCTTTTCCCCTTGCAGGTCTGAGAACTCTCTGTGTTGCCTACACAGATTTAACTGAGGATGAATATCGGCAGTGGTTGGAGAAATATAAAAGTGCTAGTATAGTTCTACAAGACAGAATTCAAAGAATAGAAGAATGTTATGATTATATCGAAAAGGTAACATAGCCCATATGTATACTATATTCCAAGATAAATATGTGAAAAAAATCTATTTATTAATGTTTTCTATATCTTCATGTAATCTTTTAAATAGTGATTTTTTTCCCCCTTTGGAAGTGTAAATCTGTCTTATTACAGTGAAAACTTACAAAATGTGTCTCTACAAAAGTTTTCTCTCTCTTCTAAGTAATGCACTAATAACTTCAATCTTGTAATTATTTTGATGACTTTTCCCATTTTAACAGATATACATGTTTGTTATAGAAAAATAAGTTATTATAAGAAGTAATCATCTGTAATATTGGGCTAATGACCTCAGCATCTGTTGACAGAGCACAGTGAAGGGGACTGAATTGTGTAATCCACCTCTTTGCTATGTTTCTATTTTGGAGAGTCTCCAGTGCGATATTTTTACCTAACCACGGGTTATCAATTGCCCCTATATACTAAGAAATCTGAGCAATTGAACACTGACTTGTAGAACTCAAAAACTAGACAGGTATTACTGTGGCAATCCTTTTTCCTTTAAACTGCTGTATTTTATATTTACTTTTAAAAGGCAAGGGATCTGGGAATCATAGTTGGAAAAAGAGTAAGGAAGGGTAAGACAATCATAGGATAAGGATAAGAGTAATAAATTTGCCTTCTCAGAAAACCTGAAGTGGATGGGGAAGCAGAGAATAGAATAGTCTTAAACTGACCATTTCATACATAAATAATTAAAAATAGAGGGCCTACCTTTATTTATTATTATTATTATCATTTTTAGATTTTTGCCACAGGGCATATGCACTCACTGAAGAGAGACAGAGAGACAAAGAGAGAGAGGGAAAGTGGGGGATGTCCACCTCACAGCCCCTGCTCCTTCATTCTCCTCTTAGGATTTTGGGTATATAACCACTTGTGTCCAGCATGGTTTTCAAGACACCCAGTCTGGAAATCGAACCATAGACTTGGCCATGTGGAATCCAGCTGTCTTAACCTCCACAGCACCTGGGTCCTTGAGGGCCTACTTTGAGCTAGTTTATCATACCTTGTCTTGGTGATTATTTGGCCCAATTAAGCGCCACATTTTGTTTTCCACATTACCTGTATATTTGAGAACTAGTACTTAAGAGGACACAGATGCTCTTATTCAGAATGAGAAACCCTTGGATGTCTGGAAAGGAAATCTAATCACTATTGTTTTGATACATATTATACATATTAATGTGGTACAGTGCAATTTTTCAGGACCTATAACATGTGTAATGATCAAAGCAGGGTAGTTAGCATATCTGTCATCTCAAATGTGTATCATTACTTCATATTGCTAATGTTCAAAACCTCTTTTGGCTATTTTGAAACATATTAACTAAATTGTTCTTCTGTCTGATTGTAATTTTATACTGGTAAACCACCATCTCACTATCTCTGTTTCCTGCCTCTAGTAAGTACTGTTTACTCTTTTGTGTTCAGCAGTCTACTTTTTTTTTGCTTCCTTCCACATATGAGTAAAAACATGTAATTTAAATTTTTCTGTATCTGGCTTATTTCAGTTAATGCAATGCTGCTAGGTTTGTTCATGTTGCCTCAAATGACAGTATTTCATTCTTTTTAATGGTTCAATAATATTCATATATATATAATATGCATATATATGCATATGTATGAACATATATCCACATATATGAAATATCCATTGATAAACACATAGGGTGATTTTATATCTGTACTACTGTGAATAGTGCTACAATAAATACTGGAGTGTGGTTGTCTCTATGATACACTGGTTTCCTTTCTTTTGAGTATAAGCCTAGTACGGGACTGCTAGATCATATGGAAATTCTATTTTTAGTTTTTTGAGGAAACTTTGTACTGTTTTCCAAATGGTTGTATTAATTTATATTCCTATCCAAAGTATTAAAAAGTTACCTTTCCTCTACTTCTTTGCCAACATTTGTTATCTTTTGCCTTTTTTGATAATAGCTATTCTAACCGGGGTAAGATGATACCTCATTGTGGTTTTGATTTGCATTACTCTGATGATTAGTGATGTTGACCGTTTTTTTCATACACTTGTTGGTCATTCATATCTCTACTTTTGAAAATGTCAATTAATATAATTTCTCCATTTTAAAATGAGATTATTTGATTTTTTACTGCTGAGATGTTTGAGTTCTTTTCATATTCTGCCTATTAACCCTTTGTAAGATGTATAGGTTGGAAATATTTTCTCTCATTCTGTAGGTTGTCTTTTTACTCTAGTAATTGCCTCCTTTGCTGTGCAGAAAGTTTTTAGTTTGATATATCCCACTTATCTATTTTTGTTTTTATTTCCCATGCTTGTGGGGGCTTATCAAAAAACTATTTTTCCTCAAGCATTGGGAAAATGTCCTCAAGTATTTCCCCTGTTTTTCTATAATAGTTTCAGGTTTTACATTGAAAATTTTTTTTTATTATTATAATTTATTTTTTATTATAATTTATTTTTTTTTCCATCACAACACACAAATGAATTTTCCATCCAAAATACACTGTGCATTGGCTCAATCAAGCACATCAACATACATGTTCTCAGCAAATAATTTCTCAATTCTTATGTCCTGCATACCTTGCCTTTTGTTTTGCCATCCTTGATCCCCATCCCCCTCCCTCTGCTATGACCCATCCTCCTCCCACATTGTCCCTGGCATCCACGGTTGCCCTCCATGCCTCCCCCCTCCCCATTCAAATGATCTGCCAGTGAACTTAATTAGTCTAAATATATCCAATAGTTATCACAGCTGACACATACCTATACATGCACTCAAGTCTGACTTTAGGCATAAACCCCAGTGAGTAGAAAGAGCATACTATAAAG
>NW_006160154.1:5610990-5617591 GCF_000334495.1 Tupaia belangeri chinensis | reverse complement strand
CAGTGGGGGCCGGGGCCCCGGAGGGGGCCGGCCCAACGGCTTATGGCATGTGGGGCGGAGCCCCGGCTGCGGGGGCCCCAGAGGGGGCCCGGTCGAATGGCGTGCGGCCTATGTTGAAATTTTTAATCCATTTTGAGTTGTTTTTTATAACTGGTGAAAGATAGGATTCTAGTTTTATCCTTCTGCATATGTATATTTCAAATTTTTCTTGCACTGTTATAAAAGAGAATGTCCTTTCTCCAGAAAATGTTCTAGACACCTTTGTAAAAACTGAGCTGGCTGTATGTACGTGGATTTATTTTGGGGTTTTCTATTCTATTCCATTGGTCTATGCATTTTTTTGTGCCATTATCATGATGTTTTACTTACTTTAGCTTTGTAGTATATTTTGGAGTCAGGTCATGTGATGCCAACTTTATTATTTTTCTTCAGGATTGCTTTGATTATTTGGGATCTTTTATGGTTCCATACATATTCCATATTTTTAAACGTTTTTGCCATAGGGCACATGTGCTCACCAGAGAGAAAAAGAAGAGAGACAGTAAGAGGAAAAGTGAGAAACCACTGTCCCCTCCCCACCTCAGGTGGGAAGGCCACAACGTAACCCCCTTCTCCTCCATTCTCCTCCTGGGATTTTGGACATGCACACGCACATGCCTGGTATGATTTTTTTTTTTTTTTTACTTCCACACAATGTGAAACCTTTATTATTTTTAATGTGATGTCTGTACATCAGGAATATGAGAGTAATCCTTTTACAAATGGAGCTGATTTACTAGAAGAAACAATGACAAAACCAAACTGGTATTTGATGTGAAGCCATGAATTTAAGCTTCAAATCCAGCTAAGAAGTTTGTTACAATCTCTTTCAGTTTTGCATATGACTCTTCTGAGATCTTTCCATCAGATCTGATATTGCCCAACAGGGCTCTGTGCTGGCTGCTGACATGAAACCAGAAAGCATTCTCAAGTTTTGTGATTTTGCTGGGCTCCAGGTTATCAAGATACCCTCTTACACCAACATAGATAACAACCATTTGTTCTTCAATGGCCATGGGAGAATACTGTCCTTGCTTCAGCAACTCAGACAGATGCACACCACGACTCAAGAGTTGTTGAGTGGCAGCATCAAGGTCAGAACCGAATTGGGCAAAAACAGCAACCTCATGATACTGAGCCAATTCCAGCTTAATGGTATCTGCCACCTGCTTCATGGCCCTGGCTTGGACAGTAGATCCGACATGGGACACAGACAAACCAACATTAATGGCAGGCTGGGTACCTTTATAGAACAAATCTATTTCCATAAAGATCTGTCCACCAGTGATGGAAATGGTATTTATGGGAATGTATGCAGACACATCACCAGCCTGTGTTTCCAGGTAAAGCAGTCAGGGAGCCACCACCAAAATAATCATTCATTTTGGCTGCTCTGTCCAACAGTCAGGAGTGTAAGTAGAACACATCACCAGGATAAACTTCTTGACCAGAGAGTTGGTGGAGAAAAAGAGACATCCGACTATAAACAACAGCCTGTTTGGATAAGTCATTATAGATGATCACAGCATGTTTGCCATTGTCTCTAAAATACTCTCCCATAAAACAGCTGGAATAAGGAGCCAGGTACTGAAGTGGGGCAGAATCAGAAGCTGTAGCTGACACCACAATGATGTATTTCATGGCATCTGCGTCTATCTGTAAGTCTCTTCACCAACAGTGAAATAACTGTGCAATGGTGGATCTCTTTTGTCCAATAGCAACATAAATACAGTACAGCTTTTTCTTTTCATCAGTTCCATGATTGAAACATTTCTCATTAATGATTGTATCAATAGCAATAGAGGTTTTCTCAGTTTGTCTGTCACCAATAATCAGCTCACACTGGCTATAACCAATTGGTACCAAACTATCCACAGTCTTAATGCCAGTCTGCATTGGTTCTCGCACAGAGATTCAAGGAATGATTCCAGGGGCTTTTAGGCCAACTCACCTGTGGGTCTTGGAACCAATTGGATGCTTTCCATCAATGGCATTACCAAGGGCATCTACTACATGACCCAACAGCTCCTCAACAACTGGAATGTTCACAATGGCTCCTGTCCTCTTCACGATATCTCCTTCCTTAATTAGTTTATCATTTCCAAACATGACAACACCAACATTGTCAAGTTCCAAGTTCAGAGACATACGCTCTAAGCCTGAAGAAAACTCTACCATTTCTTCTGCCTGAACCTTCCTCAGTCCATGTACTCGGATAATACCATCACCAATACTAAGGACATCAAGGTCAACAGAAGTATCAGCTCCAAGAATTCACTCTTTAAGAATAGAGGACATTGGGACCAGCAGTTAGCATAGTGGCTATGTCGCTGGACTCCCATGTAGTCGACCGGGGTTCGAGTCTTGGATCCAGTGGCTTAAACTCACACCGGGCGCGTGTGCATGTGTACCCAAAATCCCAAGAGGAGAATGGAGGAGAAGGGATTGCGGCATGGCCATCCCCCCTGGGGATGATTTATTGCTTTCTGTCTCTCTGTCTCTCTCTCTGTCTGTCTTTCTGGCGAGCACACACGCCCTATAGCAAAAACCTCTCAAAAAAAAAAAAAAAAAAAAACAGAATAGAGGACATCTCAGTAGTGCCAGTCTTTTGAAGACAAGTAGTAAAGGCAGGAAGATTCCTTGTGGCAATGAAAGATGATCCCAAAGCATTTTTGGAGACTAGCCCAGCCCCCTGAGGGAGGGTATGGGTCATGGCTGCAGTGACACACATGGACAGCATCTTTTTAGCTTCTCCTCTGGTGGTTCCTTTGTAGATACAGCATCTGGACTGACTTGCCTGGTGTGATTTTCAAGCTGCCAGGTTCAGGACTTGAACTACAGTCTGCCATGTGGAAGTCCAGCACCTTAACGACTGTACCACCACCAGTTGGCCACAGATTATTTTTTCTACTGAAGAATGCCATTGGTATTTTGATAGGTATTGTGTTAATCTGTAGATCATGTTGGGTAGAATGGACATTTTAACAACAGTGAATTCTTCTAATCTATGAACGTGGGATTCCTTTCCATTTTTGTTTGTTTGTTTCTTCTGCTTCGTACATTGGTGTTTTTATCATTTTTATGGTAGAGATCTTTCATCTCCTTAGTTAAATTTATCCCTAGATATTTTTATGTGTATGTAACTTTTGTAAATAGAATTACTTTCTTGATTTCTGTTTCAACAAGTTAGTTATTGGTATATAAAATTATTTATCTTGTATGTTGTTTCTATATTCTGAAATACTAAATTTGTTTATAATTTCTAACAGGTCTTTTTGGGGAAAACTGGAGTCTTTGGATTTTTCTATATAAAATATCATGTTGAAATGTTCACTTTGTAAGCTAGATAATGTGATTGAATGTATATAAAAAATTTTTAAAAAAGAAAAAAATAATAAAATAAAATATCATGTCCTCTGCAAACAGGGATGATATGACTTCTTTCTTTCAAATTTGAATGCCCTTAATTTTTTCCCTCTTGCCTAATGAAAATGGACATACTTATCTTGTTCTAGTTCCTAGAGGAAAAGCTCCAAATTTTTCCCATTCTGTATGGTGTTAGTTATGTTGCCTATGGTGTTATGTTTGTTTGTCATATGTGGTCGTTAGCTATGTTTGTATTAGTTGTTTGTCATATGTGACCTTTATGGTGTTGAAGTACCTGTCTCTTGTTCTTAATTTGTCAATAGTCTTAATTATAGAGGGATGTCATATTTTATCAAATGCTTTTCTCCATATGTTGAGATAATAGAGTTTTCTTTTATTTTCTGTTAATGTGATGTGTTATATTTATTGATTTGTATATGTCAAATTATCTTTGCATCTCTGGGCTACATTTGAATTGATCATAATGTATAATCTTTTTATATAGTTTTGGATTTTGTCTGGTAGTACTTTGTTGAAAATTTTTATATTTATGTGCATCAGAAATATTGTTCTGGGGGCCGGCAGGTGGTACGGTGGTTAAGGGCACTGGTCTCCCACACGTCTGACCACAGCTCGAGTCCTAGACCTGGCAGCCTGCTTCCTTACTTTCCCTCTCTCTTTTTCTCTTTTTCTCACTCTGTCCTTCTCTGGGAAAATTAAAAAATAAATAAAGTTAAATAAAATAATTATTTTTAAAAAAGAAATATTGGTCTGTACTTTCTTTTTAAAATTTTTTATTATTATCATAATCTTGTTTATATTACATTGAATCACACATACCTTTCCCATGTGCTGGGAGCCGTACCCCAGCCGGGGTGGGTGCACAGGAAGGCGACGCGGGTAAACAGAAATTAGACTAAGACCTCATGCCCTTTAGCATGTTCTTAGCCGGCTACAGCCAGAGTAAACTCCAGACTGCAGCCCTAATGGCCAGAAGTCATGCCTATTTATTATAGAAGGAGTTTTACAGCAGTGGGATAGGTGAGGGGAAATAAGTAAAACATTTTGCTCTAAAAGGTAAGGCATTCAAAGTATAGAAACAATAATCATAAAACATGACGTCTATTTTATTTAGGTATAAACAGTCATAATTTTTAAAACGAGAAAGTCCATTTTTTAAGTGCATCTTCTTTTTAAATCTTGATTACCAAGGAGGGTCTTTAGATAAGAGGGTTTCCAGGAATTTTCAGTCCCAGACCAGATTGATTACTTTAGTCCCAAATTGGCTTGAGAATTTTGAGCCTCGGGTCAGCTTTTAAAAACTTCAGCTTCAGGCTAGGGTGGCAGTAATTACAAGAGCCTAAAAATAAATTCTGTCTGGTTTAGTAAAGACAAGGTTAGTATATACTAAAGTGAAATACTTATGTTATCTCTGGGGTAGTCTACAGCTAAGAGGGTGAGTCTACATAGGAAAGGAATGTGGTCTTGTGAGTAGCTAAAGGTTACTGTGTACTTGGGACGGACCCTCTATATGCTGTTAGTGACTGTGGCTTAAAAAATGGCAATCTTCCCTTGTCCTGAGAGTAAGGGTGGCTTATGGTCTTTAAAGTAACAACACCTTGTGGATGAGTCCCTGAGCTACTGAGATCCTTCGCCCATTAGTAATCCCCAGTAGGAAAAGTGAATGTAGCATTCTTTATTGACATTTTCTAGGAGGGTAAAATAAGTCTAATGGGAGTAACTCCTGTTCACAGCCGCCGCCCTACGCAGCTGCCGCTTTAGTAAATCCGCATTCTTTTAGGATTATTGTAAAAGTTATAATAAGCCTGGGGGTGCCTTTATGGGGTACCAGAGTATGGCAATAAGGCCCATGGCAGAGAAACTGAGTGCAGGCCAGTACAGTAACACAACAGAAGTGAAGTCCAAAATTCATAAAACTGTTAACCTTGCAAACAGTTCTCCTCAGCCAAGTCCTTGCTCTAGGCCTGAGGGGCAGTTCTTTCATACTCAGCTTGTGTTAACTGCATGGTTCCAGCAACCGTGTATTACATTTCTTTTTTCAGAAGGAATACCATTCATATCCGTCAACACAAAGACATTAAAATCCCCATCATCATCATCCAGTAGCTTTTGATTTTTTCCAGATGATTATTATTATTTCAATTATTTTTTTAAACAATCACTATTTATCATTTTGCTTGTAAAAAGACTTTACCCAACATGAAATATTTCTCAGACCTGTCCAATTGAGAATACTATGCATGTTATTATCAATAGGTAATAAATCATATATGAATCCCATAATGTCATGCATCTCTATTTGTTCTCTTGCAATCCTTCTCCATACTCTCCTCTTCTCCCGTGCTGTTCCTCACCATCTTATCATTGCTAACTATTTTCATTATCTTTGTACCCTCCAATATTTCAATCTCTACCATAAAGTGTGGATAGTCGGTATATATTAAGTGGATACATACAATACCTTTCTTTTATATCCTGGCTTACTTCACTCAGCAATAGATCCTCCATATCTGACCATGGTCTTTCTATCAAATGCCATGGTCTTGTTTTTTTTTTAATGGCTGAATAGTACTCCATAGATTATACGTGCCACACTTTTTCTGTCCATTCATCAGTTTGTGGGCATTTGGGTTGGTTCCATGTCTTAGCGATCGTAAATAAAGCTGCAATAAACACTGATATGCAAGCACTTTTCTGATCAGTATTCTCTTGTCCTAGGGTAGATAGCCAGAAGTGGCATTGCTGAATCAAATGGTAGTTCTATTTGTAGTTCTTTGAAGAACCTCCGTATTGTTCTCCACAGTGGTTGAACTAGTTTACATTCCCACCAACAGTGTAGGAGAGTTCCCTTTTCACCACATCCCCGCCAACACCACTTTTTATGTTTTTAATCTTTGCCATTCTAACAGGAGTTAGGTGGTATCTCATTGGGGTTTTAATCTTCATCTCCCTTATGATGAGGGATGTTGAGCATTTCCTCATATGCTTTTTGGCTGTTTATATGTCTTTCTGAAAGAGATTTTTGTTCAGCTCATTTTTACCATCTTTTAATTGGGTTAATCATTTTCTTTTTCACGTAAGGTGATTGAGTTCCCTGTGTATTCTGGTTATCAGTCCCTTGTCTGAGGCGTATTTTACAAAAATATTCTCCCATTCTGAGAGTTGTCAATTCACA
>NW_006160154.1:5609061-5610506 GCF_000334495.1 Tupaia belangeri chinensis | reverse complement strand
TCACGCCGCAATCCCTTCTCCTCCATTCTCCTCTCAGGATCTTGGGCATGCACGCACACGAGCCCAGCGTGAGTTTTAAGCCACCGGGTCTGGGACGTGAACCACGGTCGACTACGTGGGAGTCCAGCGACATAGCCATTACACTAACTGCTGGTTCCCTCCTTACACATTTTTATGTCCTTATCAATATCTTCTTTAAGATTTTCACAGTTTTCTTTGTAAAGGTCTTTGATTTCCTTATGTAGGTTTATCCCTAGGTATCTTATACATATTGTGGCTATGGTAAAAGGTATTCCTTTCTTCAGCTCTACTTCCTTCAACTTGTTGTTCATATATAGAAATGCTGTGGATTTTTGGATGTCGATTTTATATCCTGCTACTTTAGTATATTAACTTATTACTTCGAGAAGGTTTGTCATGGAGACCTTTGGGTCTTCTAAGTATAACATCATGTCATCTGTGAATAAAGATATTTTCAACTTTTCTTTGCCTACTTGAATGCCTTTTATATTGTTCTCTTTTCTGATTGTGTTATCTAAGACTTCCAACACTATCGAATAAACAAAACCTGAAATAATTTACCAGCACCAGACCAGATCTCCAAGAAGTTCTCAAGGGAGTGCTATATCAGGAAAATAAAATACAGACACACAGAAATAAGAGTTCAAAAACTAAGAAATTGGCCAATTTAATCATAGGGACAAGTCTGGAAGTGAATATTATATCCCAGAATTCAATCGGGAAGATCAAACCACAATAGAAGATAGATTAAGTATATGAGACTGAACTGGTGAAATAGCATTTTATGATTTTTGACTAAAATATTGCTGATTTTCTTCTAGGCTTTGCTGTCCAGTTTTAAAGATTTTTGTCCTGTCTTAAGCTGTCAATAAGTTCATATACCTACTATTTGAACAGAATCCTAACCTGTTTCCTGGCTTTAAGTTTTAAGCAAAGTTACTTAGTATTTCTTTGAGTTATTAAAGTTAAAACTGCTTTTCTTAAAATTACCAGCTGACCTTGCTGGTGAAAGTTGTTAGAATAGTTAAGAAATTTTGTGATCAATAAAACGTGTGTGGGGGAGAGGGATGGAAGACAACTGTAGACATATATATATTTTATGAAACTAGAAATGGAAAATTATTGACGATAATATGCATGCTTAAGCCACTATGCAGTATATTCTGGATGGGAAATCACATTTTGAATCCTGTGATGATGCTTAGGGAATGATTGCAAATTAATTAAATTTAAAAAATGTTTCAGGAAAAAAACCCACGAAAACTATTTTTCTTGAAATAAAAAAAATGCATTAAAAATACCTACTTGATGACTGCAGTAAGCTATATAGCCCCAGCTAGGTGCTACTTTATAGTACGTTCTTTCTTTCTTTCTTTTTTTTTTGGAGAGGTTTTTGCTATAGGGCATGTGCACTCGCCAGACAG